>NC_139721.1:43044216-43644216 GCF_964211835.1 Anser anser
TCCAAAAAAGGGTCAGGTTGCACCTTAGGTACTCCAGAAAAATGGGAAGCAAGTGAAACACTATCTTCAAGTAGTACAATTTTGCAAGGCCAAATTGGAGTGTATCACAGAAACACAGAATGTTAGGGATTGGAAGGGACCTTGAAAGATCATCTAGTCCTATCCCCCTGCCAGAGCAGGAACACCTAGATAAGGTCACACAGGAACGCGTCCAGGCAGGTTTTGAATGTCTTCAGAGAAGGAGACTCCACAACCTCTCTGGGCAGTCTGCTCTATCACCCTCACTGTGAAGAAGTTTCTTCTCATATTTAAGTGGAACCTCCTATGTTCCAACTTGCACCCATGTGTCACTGAGAAGAGCCCGGCTCCCTCCTCCTGACACTCTGACACTCGCCGTTTACATATTTATAAACATCACACAGAGCTGCCACCCACACCCTGCCAGATGCTGTTTTGTCTATGCTGTGTCCTTTAGGAAAAAGAATAAATCTCTGTTTATAGACTCTTGAATTTTAAATTGTCTCCAGATGTATGATATGTAACTTGTACCATAATCATTTGGTCCAAGCAATGTTTCCTTTTTACTGTACCAGTGATGTAAGAGTAAATGCTTTGAAGTTCATAGGCTCTTCCGAAATGTTTTTCCCCATCCTTCTTCTAGTAAAGAGCTAAATTTATCTTGATTTACAGTGTGTTACTAAAGAGTACCAAAACATACCCACCTTTTCCATGGTCTCAGCACCCTCAGCTCTTTCCTGCATCAGAATTACCCATAGTTTTCATCCTTACAACATTTTCCTGAGCCCGCTGGAAACAGCAGGAAACAGCTTTCCTGAGCCCACTGGAAACAGCTTTCCAGTTTAATCTTGATTGATTGCCAAGATGTGTCTGTACATGGACAAAAGAACGACAGTGCAGTTCTCCTTGGGCAAGCACTGAGCCTCAGAGGAAGGCTCCACAGTGGCATCGTTTGGCACTCTGTGGAGCAGAAGCAGCATAGCCACATCTGGTCCCAGTAGGTGCCCCTAGAGTAGGCACCCAGTAGGTGCCCCAAGATTCTCTTACTTTTCTTTTTGGAGGGCAAGTATATTAGTTATGACATATACATACCATAAATTTAAAGGAACTTATTCAAGGACTGTATGTTAAGAAACTTTGATAACAAGAATTTTCATGTGAGGCCAAAATCTTTGAGGAGGATGTAGAAGATGCTAGATCAAAAATGGTATTTCAGAGGAAAATAAGCATTTCTAGAATAAAAAATAAAAAATAAAAAATAAATAAAAATAAAAATAAAAATATCTTCAGCTCTATTTGAGTTCACACTCACAAAATAAAACATCATTCCCAAGGGGCTCTCATCCCTGGAGGCATTTAAGGAAAGGCTGGACGTGGTGCTCAGGGACGGGGTTTAGTGGGTAATATTGGTGGTAGGTGGATGGTTGGACCAGATGATCTTAAAGGTCTTTTCCAACCCTAATGATTCTATGATTCTAAAAGAGAAAACAGAAATTGCAGCTGTAATAGCAATCCTTTACATCTGGAATATATTTACTTGAAAAAAAATCCTAATTTCATAATATTCTATGGCATTCTTCACCTCTTTTAAGTGCTCTAACCTCTCATTTCTTTTCTGGAGTTTCACTTAAATGGGGTATAAAAACTAACAAACTTGGGACACATGAAACAACTATAGTTGTGCCAGAGATAGCTATGTTTGCTAACCCACATCAGCTGAATCACTCAGGAGGGAGGATTTTTTCAGCACAAAGTATTCATCACACTTATAGTTCTAATACACTTTTTTTTTCCTTCTCTTCAAGATGCTGAAAGGGCTGAGACCAGCAAGACTGGGACTTCCTTGGGTACAGAGCTAAGGAAGGCAACCACAGACTGAGGTCTGAGAAAGCCCTGGTGATTGCTTATGGAGCAGTGGGTTGGGAGAGAATAACAGCAGCACGGTGACAGGGGAGCTGACCTGGCTTCTCCACACTGGAAGCACAAGAAGGGCACCAAAGATGTGCCTGCAAGAAGTGTGTGCTGCAGTGTTCCTTAGTTGTTGAAAAGGTACAATGCTGCTTAAGAACCACTGGGGCTCCTCTTCTCCCCATCCATGCATTCAGTCATGGAAAAAGACAAACAGAAGTGAGCTGATCAAAGCTGGCTTTGTTCTAATAGTGGCAGCACTGTTTGAAAATTTTTACATTGCAAAGATGTACCAGAAAATACCTTCAAGCACTGCAGTATCAGGCCCAGGATTACTCCAACCAACACTAAGCATTTAAATGTCAATGGTAAAATAATCTGGTTGTTGAAATGGGTGAACTTCATAGCCGGGGGGAAAAGAGAGGTATTTAGAAATCTTAGTCAGACTTTGAGTGGGTCACTTGTCTTGTGGAAGTGAGCATACAAGTGAGGAATTGTCATTATTTCTATTAAATAATCAGTTGAACATGGCGGTAAGAAATAACATTAGCACCCCTGGTTCTTCAGGTATTCTCTTGATCTCTCAGACTTGACTTTCAATTATATAAAACTCATACACTCTATAACTGAATGCAAAAGATTAGTTAAAAAAGTATTTATTTTCTATATTTTTCTGTTACGTTCTGTTACAAAAAGAAACAAAACAAAACATAACAAAAACAAAACAGAAGATAGCATTTTATTAGTGGTACATTAATGAGCTTAAACAACTAGGTGACGTGTTTGTCACAAATACATATTACAAACAACCACAAAAACATAACTGAAAATGAAATAAATAAACTGAATATTTTTTCTTCAATTTTTAATATTTATAAAATATATAGCACTTTCTATTACATTTTTTTTCAGTCATTTTTGTTCATAACAAATTAAAACTTATGACATATTGCAAATGCTCTTAAGGATAAGAATAATTAAAAACCAAAATTCTGGAGGTATGAAATAGTAAATCAGTTAATGTTCATCAGTTTATTATCATATATCCAGATTGTGCATATCCTGCAAAAATAGCCATTTCTTCAACTAATATACATATTTCTTTATAGTATTATAAGATTAAGTTTTTAAATGTAAAGCTTCATGGATTTATGCTTTTGTTTTATAGTTGTGCCTAATACGTAACTTTCATTAATGTATACTGAATATTTTCCATTAGTATATACTAATATATACACACACACGCACACGCACACACTACGCAATATATATTAGTATATACTGAATAATAAAAGAATTTCTGTAATATATAGTTGGGATTCTTGTAGAGAAAGTTGTTGAAAGTGGGAGGCATGTGTATAATAGCAATGAAAACTGGCTAGGTTAGCTAAATGAAAGCATTTAGTTTTACATTATTAAACATATTTTAATAGATCTGTAATGTACTGTAATAATATACAGAATCCAAATAGAAATTTATTTTTATTCTGGTATCCTTGTGTTTTTCCCTCTGATTCCAACAGAATATGAATTGCTGTCTCCACTAAACTTCCTGAAAATGGGAAAAGGAGTCAAGAAAGTAGAAATTTGTTGACTTTACAGACCTTATTCTAGGAAAACTACTAAAATTGCATTTAAGAACTGTCCTAGTCAGGAAAGCACTTAAGCTTAGGTATGACTTTATTCACTTTAGCCTAAATGTTAATCACAGACTACAGCATTCTTCTGGTACATGGATGCCCTTGCCATAATGCTTAAATATTGTCCCCTGGCTGTATTAGAGGTTTAGAGGCTCCCTTATGTAGCTGAGTGAGTGCAGTTTTGCCATCTGTCCAGAGCCAAGGGTGTGAGGGGACACAGCAGTGTTCTTGGGGTTGTCAGAGTGAATTTGTAGGTATGCATTTGTGATAGACGGGTAGAAAGACACAGCAGGGAGAGGGCTGACCAGCACCATGTAACCTGCTTGCAGTCAGTAGTTTCCCTTTGTGGCAAAGGAAAAGGGCAATGCAGGATAGTTTGGCATGGGCTTCTGTCAGCTGCCTTTTTCTCTAAAAGAAGGTTCCATTAAGCCCTTTGCTGCAGCACCACACCCTGTCCCAGGCACTAGGCTCTGTTGGACTGCACAGGGAAGCTCAGCTTTCTGCGGTCCTTTCAGCACCCATGGTGCACGAGCATCAGCCACCGTACAGAGAGAAAGGGCTCTCACCAGGACCCGGCAGCCCTAGTGTTTCAGGGGGTTCTGACTTTCAACTTGCTTTAGTCAGGTCGTATGGGCTGAATGTCCATTAGCAGCTGCAACTCATTCGGTGTGATGCTGGTTTAGCTTCAGCCTAAAAACTCATTTCATTTGCTTATAGCCTGCTCTGTAAAATGAAGAACAGCACAGTGAGAGGCGGTGGGCAGGAGCCTGACTTCAAAAGCACATTGCTGATGCAAGTGAAAACACGAATGTGGCTGTACCTGTACTGCAGCTAGAGACAAACACACCTTCAGAGCCCTAAGTCGTGGTCCTGCCTTGTATTGCCCTTTTGAGAGCCTCAGGTCCTGTACTGGGCTTCTAAGGCAGGTGCTAAAATTTAGGGAATTTGAGTGAGTGCCTCCCATGTCCAAATCTGAAGGTTTTAAATTGCCCAAAGTTGAACATTTTAAAATCAGCTTGAGTTTTTTTTTTTTTTTTTTTTTCCCAGAAACTACACTTTCTCAGGGACCAGACCCTTTAAGGGAATAGAAAGTGCAGTACAGGGGTCAGTGTTTAACAGTAATAAATTTACATTTTCCTTGGCATTGCTATGTCAGAATGAAAACTGATTTTTGTTTTTGGCATAGGGAATACTAGAGGGTGCTTAAACAACACTATATAGAAAAGCTACTGAATTTTAAGGGCAGCACCTGTACATTCAAAAGATCTTCAGCCTTTTTAATATTTATCTTGATGTAGGAAACATCTTAAGGCATTGAATAAGCTAAATTATATCTAAAATAACAAGATGTAGTAAATACAACCACCTACTCCTGTGTTTAACTGTGCACTGAGATGTGCTGATCAAGTTAAAGCACAGAAAGTAAATAAGTATATTTTCATGGGATCAAGTACTAATTTGGAAAATAATATTTTTCAGTAATTTCCTCTCAAAGCATATTGATATTGTATATTATTATTTTACATTTTTATGAATTCTAGTTTGAATAACCAAAAGTTCAAATTACTGGTTTTCAAAAATAATCCACTTACAACTGGTTTGTGTCCACGAAATTCTTGCTGCACTTACTTAAAAAAAATAAAATGACAAATATTTTAAAGTATCCTAATTTTTATTTCAAAAATGCCTTCATGCTACTGGTTTGCAAATCTCTTTTGAAAACCTGGAACTGTATTTTTAAACAGATGTAGGAAATGAGATGTATTCATTATTTCACTGATGAAATCCAGAAAAAAAGTCTATAAATCTGCAACACTTTCATAACAAAATTATGTTAACACTACAGCCTAGCATATGGTTAGTTCTGTGGAGGTCAGATTATTTGAAATTTCAGTCATAAAGCAAATCCAAAACCCAAATATATTTTGTTATATTTAAGAGTATGTTTTTTTGGTATGTTATATAACATCATTTCAATAGTCACAGCACCATAAGTATAAAGACTATTTTTTTTTAAATTACTTATTTAAGAATATAATACATAGAGAACAAATTATGTTTTACACTTTGAGTTTGTTTGTTCTTTTATTTGTTAAATATTTGCTTTAATTTTCATACAAATTTTTAGCAAGAGCCAATAGTTCATTATAACTGCTTTTTTTTTTTTTTTCATATTCAGTGGGCTGTGTTGACTTACAAAATGCATGTATTAATTATATATTATATGTTAAATGAGAGCAATATAAAGCCTGGATTTTTACATATGCACATGAGATTCACAATGATTCAGAATCTTCTTTGTGTATTTAAATGAAATATGTAGCTATTTAAATTAAATTTTGTTGTTTCAGCATTAGCTACAACTCATTGTTTGAAATTTTCCCTCGTTTCAAGGCTGAGTTTCTGACCAATTTGCCCCAAGAGGGCAAACCTGGATACTCTAAGGTCAGTGCCCAAGCCCCCCAAACCTCTTGTTTACAAACCAGTGCTGACGTGTAGCCAAGGCTATGGCATTTTACACTCTTCCAACCACACTTTTATCTTCTTGATACTAAAAGTATTGTTTAAGCCCCAACAGTTCAGCTCTTTGAAAAGTGGGGTTTCAAAAAACAAAACAAAACAAAACAAAAAGCACCAACCAACCAACCAAAACAAAACAAAACAAAAAAAATGCAGTTCTAATTTGCAGGCTAGTGTTTGTCTCTTAAATATTGTGTATTTAATGCCCAGTTAAAAAATTCTTATTGATAAATATAGCAGTTCTACAAACAAAATACATGACAGAGTTCTTTAGGATACCCTAGTGGAGTCCAAGCCTATCAAGTTCATGGCATGAGACCAGTTCTATACAAGGAGCAAATTATTTATTTACTTACTTAGTTTTGGCTTTCATATCACAGAATCTCTTAATCTACTGCAATTCGCAATAGCATACTTTCTGCTGTTTTGGATAAGCATTATGTTCATTTAACTGTATTAAACATCTCTTAAATAGCTCAGTTTCAGTGGTGCAATTCTGCACTTCATATGAGCTGGTTGAAGGAAAAACATTCAACTGGCAGTTGATTAGTTCTAAATTCTGCTATTACCTGCAGAGCACATATTACTGAGGTGTTGGCATATGCCAACACTGGGATGGCTGAATGCCGCAGCAACACACTAACAAGAAGGAGATGATCTGGGAGTACAGAGGGGGAGAACTGTTATTAACAGATTCTGTTTTCATTCTGTTTTCAGCATTGTCAGTGCTCTGTCAAAATTTGCATTTCAAGTATATGACTTCTTGACAAGGACATTGCCTGAGTTACCATCAGTAAACCCCTTAGAATGTTGTAGTTTTAGATTCAAAACTTCTGGCACTTACAATCTCCCAGGAACAAACTTGAGATCCTATGGACAGCCACAGCATTATTACTTGCGATGCAAAGACCAGGATCTGACCCCCTTATGAAGGGAAGCTTCATGTAAACAGGATAACTATGAAAATGTTGTATTTTGTTGACATTTAAAACATTTAATAGCTGGATAATGACATTATTCAATTGTATTTAGCAGGGGAAGTAAATGTGAATCACAAATTGAAAATAAGACATTTTTAATGGTGTAACACTTGGAGATGTACTAATAAGAAGTAAGCACCTACTGATAGTCATTTGGAAATGATAAAGAGTTACCAGAAAATATTTTTTCAGATTTTTTGGTTATAATCTGAATTCAGATTCTAGTACGTATATAACTAGAATCTTCTGCTATCAGCTTTACTTCAGTTCCCCATTTTGCAAGGACACTTTCTCACACACATAAATCCAAATATTTCTACTGCAAAGCAAAAAAAACAGATGCATAATTTGCCACTGCAGTTCATTCATCTTTTGTGTCTGCATTACATTTGAATTGTTCCCATTGTGAAAAACCTTTCTTCTGATTTCTCTTATGAAGTTTTCCTTATTTTAATATATAAAAGTGGATGTGAAAAATTTTGTCTTTCTGCTACACGTGAGAGGTTGTATCCCCAACCCTTACCTTCCATGAGTATTTATAAGAAGTTTAACTGGGGAAGGAGAAAAAAAAAAAAGTTTTGATTTCAATATAATAAATAGAAACTCCAGAAAGTATTATATAAAATATTATGCACACACTGACTCTGCACTACCTGTTCTTTCTGCAGTTTTTTAAGTTTATATCCGGTCTGGCCAAAAAATCACATCACCTCTTTTGCTGTTTTAGCTATATCCTACACGTGCTCTCACCACTTTGCCATCTTCACTGATGTGTGTAATAGCAAAAAATTAAATTATTTTGCAAAGTTATATTTAAATAAAGTTATTAGTTATGAGTGTACAAATCCTTCAGATTTCATCAATAAATGAGACCCTGGAACTCGTATGGATAATATGTAGTTGAGGGTGATGTAATATTTTTAATATACAAAGACATTATGCATTGTCACCTATTCTATCATTACAGGTTATTTATTTATTTATTTATTTTTATTCCTGTCTCTTACTAGCAATATATAAAAAGAAATTATTAAGAATTCAAAAATTGGACTCATTTTTCAAGCATAATTCAAACTCCTATTTTGTTGAGATCCTGAGTGGAACAAAGGTTAAACATGGGAGCAATGTATTAGGTGGATTATGTCTGAAACAAATTCAACAGCTAAGTCTTGTGAGCAAAAACTTTCAGATTTACAGAACTAGTTAACTAAAAAAATTGAGAAGTAAATAGCAGACATGATATTTTACACACTTGCACTTAACTTGTAATTAAAATAAAATACATATCACATTATCTTCACTTGAAGAACAGGGATTTACTCATGGAAGAAGGATTATGTTTTTGTTTGTTTGTTTGTTGTTTTGTTTTGTTTTTATTCTATATGCCAGTCAATATGGCTATATCTTGTTATTGTTAGAATAAAAGAACAAATAGAAAAAGTAGCATGACTCCATACTTCACGTATGGACACAAGTATGGATTTACAACAATGCTTAAAGTGCTTTCTTATTTGAGGAGATACTTACACAAATGCCTTTTCATGCTCATCTCCTTATCACCATGTACTATATGCTTGTTGCTTGCTCTTATGTCATTTATAACACAATCATTGGGTATTAAGTTCATTCTCAGAGTTTAGCATATTGTCATAAAAAAAATCTGAAAACAGGAAAATGACAATTCTATTTGTGTATTATTACAGCCATTTGAAAATTTTATTAAATACTGAAGTGCTTCATTGCATCATTTATTCCTTTGCTTCCAATGTTGCTTAAAGCACTATATAAGTACAAATAGATCATACTAAAAGCATATCCATCCTATTCTGGGGTTTTGGCTGGGATTATTTACTGGTGTCTTGCAGAACAGAGATGAATTTATGATCCGATGTGACCATCTATCTGCTGATGCTGCAAGATGTCTTGACTCCAGGATTGGTTTCCACGTACATGGTTCACCAAAGGTCTACATCTTATGAATATTTATACATTGTTGCATCTTTTTCTGAAGTGGCAGTGCTGTAATGTGAGATATCAAGTAGTATACTTTAATTTGCCAGTACCAGAAGTTGTGGGAGCAGCAGAAGTTGTGGCTTGACTGCCTACAAACAAAGGGTCCAAACAAGCCACTTTGGCTGCAAAGAATGAGTGGATACAGTGAAGGACTGCAAACAGGTTGGAAAACTCCAGCTCCTGGAAGTGAAAACAAAAAGATTTAAAATGAAGCAAAAGAAGACCCCACAAACATACACCCAGGAACGAACCATGATTCAAACAGAAATAATTTTAATAGCTTGATGTAATTCTGCTGATGTGCCTGACAATTCTCCCTTATAGAGACTTACAGACTGAATTCTCTCTATTCCGTAAATAATTGTTTGGATGATGATATGGACCATTTTCTGATTAAGTGCTTCCACAGAAATATGAAGTCCTGCCTGGTAAAGAAGGAATGAGACAACCATATAGTACATTTTCCCCCTCACATTGTTAATACAAATCTGGCACATTTTGCATCTGACACAAAGTTCAGCAACGTTGAATTCCACATATGACACATTTATTTGTCATGTTACCTCACACTGGTAACTATTATTTTACCTATGTTGATTCTTTAGTTTTTGTTGTTGTTTTTAAGACATTCTTAAAAAGTGCTACAATCATACAGTGCTATTCTGGCTCTGTCTTCACTGAGGCAATTATTGTTATTAAACCAAAAATAAGGAAAAGACTTCATGTTTTAAACTTATTAGCAATATTAGACAAAGCCCTTCTTGTTCTACTTTAATTTACATTTTTTTATAGCTCCTCAACTGAGGCTTTCTTAGACACCACAAGAGAGCAAATAAATAAAAAATACATTTTTTTAACATATATAAATTTGCTCCTTTGTGTCTAATTGACTTTTTCTCATCAATGAGATCATGATGATGACGCTTTTTTTTCAGGGTTTCTTCAGTATATGTTTTTGGTGTTGACACTTAATCAATAAACACCTGCTGTATTTAAAAGCAGATACTGAGGTATTTGAATACATATATTTGTAGGGATGGTGGTGCAGAGTTGCCATCTTTCTGCTTTGATTCAGTGTCTATGTAGATTTCTGTACTGAAGTCAGCAACAGATATCTGTCCTATTTGTCCTTCTGTCCAGCACTGGTATTTCCAGTTGATGTTTGCCAAGAATTTATTTTTTATGTTTTAAAGAATATAGATAATATTGTGAATTCAACAACAAATGATACAATTCTAAAAATTTCATTAACATGCAGTTTTCTGCCTCTTGACCTTTCCTGGAAGATGTTGTGTAAAACGTACTTCATGGAGACATTCACAAGTCCCTTATCTGCAAGGGGAACAACTGCCTGAAAGCAGAGGGCTGTGTGTGCAGAATATCCAGTGATGTACTAGACGAGTGGAGCTTTGTTCAACTCTCTTACAATCAGAGTGGATGTCCTTTGGACATTCTCAGAAATGAATTTTTAATTGCTCACAAGCTTCTTTAAGGTCCTAAGTATCAATTCTCAATAAGGAAGATAAAGTTTATGCCAGGTTTCACATACCTTCCACCTATGTCCATTTAAAAAATCTGTTTAGAGACATTTTCATTTTAAAATACTATGCTAGAGGTTCCTCCCCACCCACTCAAATTTTCAAAATAAGCAATTTTATCATAGATAGGAAAGAAAAAAAAGGAACTTCAAGAAACATCAGTCATTTAAATTAAATTACTTTTCAGTTAACCCCTTTTTATTAATATCCTTCTGGTACTATAAAAATAAAACTGGAGCTTAAGACAAGAAAATAATTTAGCGGAACACGATATCACTTCTGTGTTATCTGTGGAAAGACTACCTTCTTGCTTATGTTTCAACAGAGCAAGTCTATTAAAACAAATAGTACAGTCTGAGAATTGTTCGAGTCAATTAGGTAATCCTACTAGCTTAAAGTTCTTATGTACATCATAATTATGGCTACTGGACACTGAATTTTCACAGTGCATTAGTACAATTACAACCAGTTATCACAGGTGTTTCTGCAACAGTAACACAATGGGAAGATCCATTGCTCAATGGACCTTCAATGAAAATGTGAGAGACAACAGCATAGCTGCTGAAGGTCCCATTGGTTCACTATTACTGACAGTAATGACACAACACATTACCTTGATTGTAAAGATGAGCACTAACAAGTCAACAAATGCTAGATTACTATTTGGCATGAAACATTATTCCTATTTCAGTGTCAATGTGCATATCATGTCATGTACTGAATGAAACAGGGACCTCTGTGATCACAGAATTTAGCTTGGTACACACATTCAAGGCAGTTTATGTTGAGGCTTCAAGTAACATCAGCTTGATTACAAGACACACACTATTTTATTTTATTTTTTTCCCTCACACCAGCTAATCAGTCATCTGCTTGTCTGAGTACACTTTCATCTAGCAGGATATTGTGTATTCCATACCCATCTTCAAATAAACAAACAAACTTTAAGAAACTTGAAAAAATATGCTGTCAAGCTATTAAGGGTGCCACCTGTAGGGAAAAGCAGATACTCTGAATCCTCAAAAAGCAAGGAAATCCAAACTTAAGCCCCATCTGTTTGTCCATGTACAATAATACAATTTACTGTTATTCCAATTTCCACACTGTTGTCTGTACCAATCACCAACAACCCTACTCTACCAAAAGTATCACTATACCCTCTCGGGCTCCTCTTGACCAATCTACTCTCACCCAACATTGTTGTCATTATGCTTCATCAAATGTGGTGTTAAATTGTCTCTATATATTAGGATAGAATCTGATTTAAACAGATATGAAACATATATTCCATGTGCAAGACGGAGGGAAACTAAAAACTGAGACACAAAAACCTACGCAGTTTAGAAATCTGAACTCAGAAAGCAGTCACTGCAACTGAGAAATCACTCTGTAAAAATCTGAAGGATGTATACTTAAAACCCATTTAAAGCTGATATTCTAAATTTGAAGAGCAGTGTGATGCTCACATAAAAAGCATCAAGGCTAAGAACAAGGATTAAATTAAAATTATACTTTGGAGAATATACTTGAAATGAGCAGAAATATCACCCTGGAAAACGGTAAAAGCATTCATCATGACACCTTGCAATGCACTTGAAAGCAAGCATTTTGTTCACATTGCAACAGCAGTAATTCAGGCTATTTGTCTTATTATAGATTATATTTCTATATAGGATAATTTCAAGTGCAAATTAAATAGCATTAATTCCTATTAATGTATTATTAATTAAACAGTATTAATGCAAGGTCTTTAAATTTAAACTTCTTTTACTGATACTGTAGTTTTTCCCAGCTGAATGGATCTGCATTAGCTGATTTCTCTGCTCACCTCTGTTTCTTAATGCTCTCAGTTCAGGGAATCAGCTAGTCTGTGAACAAAAGCTAACCTGATACAGTATAGCTGTGTGATTTTGGCCAAGTTTTGGTGAGAAAACTGTTCAGCTGTGAAAAATCCCTTCAAGTTCAGAAAGGTGAAAGCACAGAGAGAAGTGTAGTTTTGGGGATATACACCATGCTTTGTTTTACAGTGCTGAAATGTAAGAACGACATACTTTTGCTCAGTCCAATTCTGTAGGTCTATTGCTATTCTAATTTACTAAGTATCAAATTCTTGCCCTTGTAATGGGACAAAGAAATTACTGTTTTGTGTGTTTATTTACAAAATTCAAGTGGAAATTGCATGTAGTAAAAAATCAGCAATAATCCTGATTTATATATATATATATATATATATTTATATATATATATATTCCATACTGTGATGTTTGGGAGCCTATATGTACGGAACCAGAATCTCTCATGGATTTAAGACACATTTTGTCAGAAAAACATAAAACAGTTTCCATTGCAGCGGTCCACTCCTCAGCCAGGTAAAATTGAAGAGTAGAGTACTCTGAGTTTATGTGCTGAGATTCTGTTAACTTCTGGAAGCTGCTATGATGCTGGAAAGACACTAACAGATCACTAAGCTATAGCTAAAGAAATAAATAAATAGATAGCAAGGTGCCCAAATGAATCCCTTTGTGTCTTATAGATGAGAAATAAGCTCTGTCTTCTGAGTTTATTTTTTCAACCCAAAAGACAAAGCAGAGGGACATGTAGACTGCATGTTCTGCCATGTCGATAGCTCCATTTTGTAGCTCTCAGTTTGAAAAATTCTGTCTGACTGTGGAAACTTGTGCAATATCTCCTACTGAGTGACAGCTGGGAAATAACCTACAGATTGGAAGGTCTAAGGGATACCAATGATTAATGTTACCCCTAAATGGTTTTCGTCTCAGAAACTGCTTAGACCTTACCTTGGAGACCTTCAAGGTCATGTGTTTACATCCAGGCACCCTGCCATGGACCCACCAGTGTGACCTATGTTGATCACTGTTCAGATTTTTCAGACTCAAATTGTTCAAGTCTACAAGGAAACAATTCCTTTATTCTATACTATGCATCTTTATAGTAGCATAATACTGTTTCAGAGAGGTCAAGATAAAGAGAAAAAAAATTAAAAAAGGAAGTATTGGAAGTTTTTTTTTTTATTATTTAAGAGAATGAGTCAAATGTTTAAACATGTTAAATGATTTTTGAGTTGAAAAGAAGTATTCCTCATTAAACAGTAACTAAATATATAGCATATGATGCCATTTTGAATTTTGTTAAGTCAGGCATGAAGCCCAATAAAAACTATGAAAGGATATATAGGTTTCAGTGTTAGTAAAGGACTTTCTATCAGTTAGGAATACAATAGGAATATAAATCTGGCAGCAAGTGTGTTTCTCAGAAAACAAAACAAAACAAAACAAAACACCACCACCAAAAAAAAAGAAAAATCTGATGAAAGGATGTCATTCTGCATTTTTTCTCAGAAGTTTTTTTTTTTTTTTGATTTTTTTTGATTCTTGTAACATTAACAGTGATTGCTCTGTATATTCAACTAGAATAAAGAGGAGACTTTGGACAACTATAAAGACAGCATGGCTAAGATTTAAAATGCTACTGCATGTCTATTTACTTATTTATTTATGTTAAGTAAAGCCCACTCACAGCTCTGAATGTATTTATAGAATAGAAACAAATGTATCTAAATTTTGGATCAGTATTAAATATCTAAGCACTCTGACACTCTTAATTTTCTAGATCATGAATCAATGTTCTAGCTATAAAGGATATTATCACAGAGGCACAACGTGACACAGGCACACATATCTGGGCTGAGATACACAAGATGTGCAGCATTGTACATAGTGACGACTAGAAGCATTTGGATTTTGATAATTCATACTCTTACAGGGAGGAAATATATGATGAAAACAGCATCATTTAAAAATAAATACAAAAATAAATCTGTGTCTGGACCATTTCATATTTTCAGGGTGCAACTGGATTATACTGCATTAAATACATTAACGCATCTTGTCAATGCCAGAGCTGAAACTCAGAGATGGAGTAAAACAGGCACTGGAGATATAAAAAGCAGGAGTCTCAAATCAAGTATGCACAAACCATAGCAGGTTCTGCACAGAGCATGTTACCATTGATGATGAAGAGGAAAAAGTACTCTCAGTTCTAGAGACTTTATTGAGCTGCATCATAGTTATCTGCCACGCCCTGCTTCCTTGTTACCATTTGGGAATGCAAAAGTGACGAGCCTTAAGATGTTGAGGTAACAGTTCCTCAGATTTTTTTTTTTCCTCTCAACGGTAAGCTCTCATCCTACTATATTCTGATAATTCTCCATATAATATAACTCACATAAAATTATATTTATCTCAAGAAAATGTTACCCTGTGTTTTCCCCTTATAACAGTGGGTCTCCAGGACATGCAGAACACAGTTTCATTTAACAGTTGATGATAGCTTTGGCTATGAATATTCAACACAACCTTTAACAGATGTTTTAGAAAATTCCCATCATCTGATTCCAAATGAAGCCTTCATACAGCATGCATGAAACCTGGCACTACAAGCATTTCTGAAAATCTGATTAACATTTCCTAATGACTAGAGAGTTCCCTGAATAGCTATATCTATAGCTCTGTAATGCTAGCAAAGTCCACAAAATACCACCTCCTCTTGTGCTGAGTAGTGCTTTAAATATTTGAAATGCTCAATAGATACACAAGGGGGCTATCCACAGAATTTTAAAGTAACCAAAGTTGAAAAAATATGACCTAAGAATCTTTTCCTTCATTTTATAGAGAAGTTTGCCCATACTTCTTAGACTAAGCCACATACTTCATTTATAAACAAAATTGGAAGTCCTTACTATAGCACCTCACTCATTGGAAGTCCTCACTCATAGCACCTTCCAAAGACTACACAATCTGATGTTCTTTGATCATGATGTAACTGCTATACTTTGATCACTAACAAAACTAAATAAAAGTATATATATATATATATGTTTCCAAATTGATCAACAAGAAAGTTTAAACTCATAAGAAATAGAAGTACCTAGAGAACATGATAGCATGTTAATTAGGATGCTAGTATGGTTGTATAATATTCTGCCTTCATAAGGTAGAACCTTTTACCTTTATAAAAGGTAGAAAGATGACATTTCTTAGAAATAAAGCTCTGTTCATTTCATCTGGGAACAACAGTAGGTACCATAAAGTACCAAGTTATCTCCAAGTCTTAAAAAGTGATTTACATTACAAATTTATTTTAAATCAGGAAACATTTTGATGGAAATTATTTTTCTTCTTCAAAATCTAGATTTTGTACTATGTACTGTTTTTAATTTGATGAAGGGAAGGGAAGGGAAGGGAAGGGAAGGGAAGGGAAGGGAAGGGAAGGGAAGGGAAGGGAAGGGAAGGGAAGGGAAGGGAAGGGAAGGGAAGGGAAGGGAAGGGAAGGGAAGGGAAGGGAAGGGAAGGGAAGGGAAGGGAAGGGAAGGGAAGGGAAGGGAAGGGAAGGGAAGGGAAGGGAAGGGAAGGGAAGGGAAGGGAAGGGAAGGGAAGGAAGGGAAGGGAAGGGAAGGGAAGGGAAGGGAAGGGAAGGGAAGGGAAGGGAAGGGAAGGGAAGGGAAGGGAAGGGAAGGGAAGGGAAGGGAAGGGAAGGGAAGGGAAGGGAAGGGAAGGGAAGGGAAGGGAAGGGAAGGGAAGGGAAGGGAAGGGAAGGGAAGGGAAGGGAAGGGAAGGGAAGGGAAGGGAAGGGAAGGGAAGGGAAGGGAAGGGAAGGGAAGGGAAGGGAAGGGAAGGGAAGGGAAGGGAAGGGAAGGGAAGGGAAGGGAAGGGAAGGGAAGGGAAGGGAAGGGAAGGGAAGGGAAGGGAAGGGAAGGGAAGGGAAGGGAAGGGAAGAAGCACTATTTGACTCTTGGATTCCAAAGAAAATTCTGAGAAATATTATTGCATCATTAACTTAGCTAGTCCTAAAATCTTGTATTAACATAATAGGAATACAAGACAGATATCAAAACAGAAATGACAAGTTTCATCCTTCAGCTGTACTCAGGAGCATCATAAAAGTTTCCAATTGTTTGTTTAACAGAAAATCATCCTTACAACTTTAGGCTAAGTTATGGTTTCCTATTAGTGAAGAAAAAATCTGTAGTATTAAAACATTTTCTGAAGAAAATAGGAAGAAAATATTTATCCTTGAGAAGAAGCAAAATATGATTGTATTGATAGACACAGTCCACCATACTTCATTGCTGTTGATTTAATGGAAGCTTTTACTTTATACTTTAAAAAAATATTTTATTGTATTAAGTATAACATTCAAAATCAAGTAAATAGCTGTTAGGTGAAGAAAGGAAAGGAAGGAAGAATAGCCGCTTAATGTTCCTTAACTGTGTTTAAACTCATGATTGCCCGAAATACAATGACTTTTCTCTTAGTATACCTTATTATGCTGTGTTTTTTTAGCCCTTTTAGAAAACAATTTATTTAACCATTTCCTTTTTCCTCACATAATGCTGTTGCATCTATTCAGCAATTTTGTCTCTGACACAGACACGAACAGGAAAAACCATATACTAAGTGCTTCAAAAGCAAGGCGTAAAAGACATCCAAGCAAAAATATTTAGAATCATGAAAATATTGGGATTATAGCCAAAAAGACCTCTGATTCAGACTCTAAGGCAGTTCCAGTCATCAATGATCCTTGTAGATCACTTTTGCTCACATATATTGGGATAATAAATGCACTATTTTCAAAAGACAGACATAAAACTAGGCATAAATATCTCAGGTGACTGTTTTTGTAAATTAACTGCTGAATCAAAAGCACAACTGAAAATGCAACTTTTCTAATTTTGAATTAGACACAGACACAAAGATTTGATGACAACTTCTTGTAACAGGTTGCATGTTTAATCCACACTTTTTTTCTCTGAGAAATAAAAACAATGTTAGACCGTTGCTGGATTTTCTGACCAAGCTGACTAAAGGATATGTTTTGCACCATTTCATGATACAAGTATAGGGTGAGAGGGCATTCAAACTCTCAGCCATCTTTATCAAAATGATTAATAGTCTTTGCAAACATGTCTAAAACTATATATATCAATAAAATATACATATATATTTTATTAAAAGACTTTATCTACCAAAAATCCAAGCAATTCCTCCAGATTTCTTTGTTTTTCTTTAAATTCATTCACTGCACACATTGATCTAATACTTTTAAGTAATTTAGTTTAATTTACTCCTCCTGTCTCCTAGCTGCTTTGATAACTGTTTTAATGTATATTGACTTTATAAAAGAGAACATGTATTGTTTTTACCTTTGCTTCAATTTGTTTAGTATCTGTGTTTTGAAACAAGAATTTGATTTTGCTCTTCCCGTCATCTGAAGAACCTTTGAGCTGGGAAAACTTGTACCTCCAAAGTACAGCCTAGAGGAAAAAAAAAAAAAAAAAAGCACAAGCAAGTCAGTGTACTTATTATGGTAAACTGTAATAGAAACAGCTGATCTCCTTCTAGGGGAACTTTTAACCTCCCAGTGGTACATAATTAAACCAACTGAATATTACATATGAATGTAGCATACTTTAGCAGTGTCTGATTGAGATCAGTCAGACTACATTTGTGAAATGTACTCTGAAATCCCTTTAACTATATTTAATCCAAATCTGTCACGCCAGAAGCCAAAGATTTTTCCTCTGAAGATCTGTGGATTCCCCGAGCCATCTGAAGCAATAACCTGTCACAAAATTCCTCTTTTTCTTTTCACAGGAATAATGTTATTAATAATAATAATCTAGTTGTATTTCCATAAAGTATATATCAAATTAAAAACAAATATCATATTTAAAATGACAAATAACAAAAGGAAACCTTGTAATGAGAAGTCATTTTCAGTTTACTTATGAAATCTCTGATCAGAAATTTAAGCAGATCATAAATTCTAAACATTAGTGGCCATTCAAGTCCTTAAATTATTAATTGCATTGCGTCATGTTGAAAAAAACACAGATTTCTCTACAGAATAAACATAGAATTAAAATATATATATAATTTATCTAGAAAAATGTCTGTTTATTATATATAATGTGGATTTACATAGAAAAACTGCTTTTCAAACTCTATTTTGTCTAGAAGTGGCAATGAGCTGTTTATTATAAATACTTTCAGCCTCATTAAAAGATATTTTCTCCTGCAGGTATTTTGAAGCAGTAGCATTTTTCATTGTGATTTCAGTATTATTTCACATAATTATAAGGTCATCCTCACTCATATTGTGCTGCTGCTTTTAGGAGACATTAATTTCACATGCATTGGACTTTATTTATTTTATTCTTTTGCTGCTGGTTTGTAAGTAAATGAATTCCTTTCAGTGGCTTAGCATGAGACTTCCATCTCTGTCTTTTGACTATATGTATTAAATGATTTAATATATAGTTGATATTGAACAGAATATGAGAGAGGTCAAATTCTCAACTTTCCTGAGCACAGGAAGGTCCCTTTGCTTCAGGATGTGTTGATTTCTTTATGCTAATAAGCTGCAAAAATCTCCAACATGCATCAAGTTAAAGTTTGCTACATTTATAATCGTCTAAGTAGATGGAGGAGGCGGGGAAAAGGGACAATATCTTAACTGTGTACAGTACACAATGCAAGATTTATTTTCCAGTAGTTGAAATTGAAGTTTGTAATTGTATATAACAAAAATTCTGTGTATATTTGTCCGTTTATAGTAAAAAAATAAGCTCAGCACCGCTTTCGTTCTCCACGTGTATGTGACGGGTGAGCTCTCATCTACCATAAACAGAGTTAAAGACATTCTGTTTCAGATAAACTAGAGGAATTTGGCAACTTATGTGAAACTATATCATATTTGTTTGATTTGCTGTCCTCCTGAGCACACCACTCTGTGCTACTGCGAACAGAATAGCTTCCTTGATCTCTAAATGTGTGCAATTCCTTTCAGCTGGTTTAATAATGACATTTGTTTATGTGCTGTGGATAATGAGTTTAAAAAACAAACAAACAAACAAAAAACAGTATACCACTCAGGTGGTTATACTTCCTACCTACATAGTAACCTCTATTTTTACGGGCCTATGTTACTCCACAAATCTTGTCAGAAAATCAAGACTACATCCTTTCCACAGGAACACCAAAGCTATTTAAGCATGTCATTTCCTAAATGAGAAACATAAAGGTCAATGATCATCTCTTTATCTCAGGAGAACCACAAAGAAATGTACTAATCCCTTTCTCTTTGCTGATGTATGGGGAGGCCAGGAGAGAGGTGCAGTTGTAACAAGGATCCTCAGTTGGGCAGTCAAAATCCTGGGGTACCTGGCCTATTCTAATTCAGATTACGTCTGAGTGAAAATGAAGGATGCACAGAACTGCCACACTTTTGCATTTCCCATGTAATTTTGCTACTCACTTCATTTGCTACTCACTTCACTCAGATGACAGAGAATCATAGTCATACCAAACCACAGGCATGGTTCAGGAACACATTTCAGTTTATGCATAATTTGAGTATTGAGTCCTACTTAGCAATGGCTTTTAAGTACATTGCAAAATCAGGCTTGTAGTGTGGAGGGACAAAATCCTTCTAGAGACTACTCCCAACAAGATTGCACTTCTTACTTCAGGATATCAAAACAAGTTCCGAGAACTGACATCTCAACAGCATACTTTGCAAAGAGTATTAAACCCTCTTCATCTAAAGTGTAAAGATTAAAAAGGCCATTGACTATGCATGAAATCATTCAGAAATGAAAGAACTATCTGTTTCTTTTGAGTGGTCTTCAACAAATTGCACACATTTTTTTCCAAAGACACCCACATGAGGGAGGAACCTTTTTATAAAAATAAGATTGGGGAAAATGCTGTGAGTTTTAAGTTATTAAGTCAGGAAAACAACATATTTGTAACACTAAAACGAGTCATCCTGCCTATTTCTTTTGTTCTAGAGAGAGAATTTCTGAAGGACAATTCCTTCATCCTGGTTTGAACTGGGATGAATAGTATTCATCCCAGTTCCTCCTGATACACTCTGGATGTGTATGCACCTCTTTGTTACATCAGAAATGTAAAAAGTAGCTTAAACTAGATGTCCAAATTCTAGCTAGCTAAAGTGAGGTGAATTAATTAAGCATATATTCAGTAAGACCCATTTAACTACTGAGAAGCTAAATGCTGTGCTGCATGGCCAGAACTGCACATTTCATGTGTAAAAGATGTACAAGATGCAGAATGATGTGACCCAGCAGTCAGACCACTCTTAAAACGTGGTACATTAGGGAACCCTGTGTTACTTTCTCTTGTGGTTTCATGTGTTCATTTTTAAGACCTGTTTGTTTTTTTTCATTACTGCAAAATGCTCAAGCAGTGAACAGGGATTAGACCTACCCTTTTTCAGTGACTACCTCATAGTGACAAACTATAAAGAAGAAGCAAGACCTACATGCCTAAATGCCCAGTTTCACAGAGATGTGCAAATACATTGCTGACATAAACACGAGAGGCAGAGTTTCACATTCTGTTATTTTTCATGTTTCCTATGGTCTTATTTCAGTGTCACAGTGCTCATTGTGACTGCTTTGAATACTAATTTTAAAGGCTAATTCTCCTGCATAAGGAATACACATCCCTGGGGATACTGGTCTATACCACTGGATGATTTTTCCATGTTTTTGAGCATCACAATTCTTCAGAACTGTTTGCTAAGTGCTTGCCTCAGAGAATTAAATTAGGTTGAATTAATTTTGTACAAATATATATATTTATGTATAGACTGACTTTTGAGCAATAAGTACATTTGTAAAACATGTTGGCTTTTTGAAAAATTATCAAAGAAATGAAGCGTGTGTCATATAAATTATTCTTAAATCAGTTTTTATGAATCATTTGTAATGGAAGTATTTAGTGGTCTGAATGTGTGTTGTTACTGAGCTCAACACTTTATAATACATTCTGACAGGGTTTCTTTTAGTTAATAAAAATAGCCTGTTCCTTTCTTTGTAAAATCTTCAGTAATTGTGCACATAGCCTACATCACTAAGAGTTTTTTACAGGACTGTGTATACTATTTTTAAGAAGCAGAGTATTTCGTTCACCCTGAAATAAATTTAACATGTGAACCAAGTGGCAATTCATTTCAAAGCACAAACTATAGTGTTTTTTGGTTTTTTTAAAGAGTCTTTGGTGAATGCTGACATCAACTGCTAGTGAGGACCCTGAGACACCTCTGAAGTCAAGGCACAAAATCTTATCATGTCTTGATGGAGGTTGATGATAAGGACTCAATATATACTATTTATCAGTATGCCTTAGTTCCCTTTGAAAGGGAAATCTCAGCCTGTGATTAGAGACAGAACTTATCAGTAACAGTAAGCACTCTGATTTAGACACTGGAGACTGAGATTATTGTATATACTGAAAATACTATCAGCTTCACAATTTGAATACATCCATTATGATCATGGAAAATATGACAAAGTTACATCCATGTATGGAGAGAAATGCATTGTAAGACAATCCCATTGAGCCAATATGGTATGCAGCATGCGTAACATTGAAAATAACCAAAAGAGATACATACTTTCCCCAACTGTTACTCATAGATCACTTAGGCTGCATTTTACATTTTATAACACTTGAAAAAATTAATCTCAAAGAATATAAGAATGTAATGCAAACAGATGAACAGTGCAGAAGAGCTGACAAATTAGGTGTAAGACCTCTCATCAGTTGATATTGCATTACTGTAATCAAAAAAATCATCAAAAAGTGATATCTTCATTGAAATTAATAGGATTTTTGTTTATTTATTTATTTATTTATTTATTGGACATACTTGGGACCAAGATTCTCCACGATAACATTTTAATGAGAAATATTTTATTTACAAATAATTATTTAGGACTTATTTACTCTAGTATTTGTAGTAAAATTACTATTACTTTCTGCAAGTATTATTTTGTTACAATTACCCAAGGATGTTCTCTGCCTGCATATTTTTGTTTTATAGATAGGACATCAATGCAATACAAAAATGGTACATGGAAGAAAAGCTGTTGACTTCAGTACCCATAACAGTTTGCTGTAGTTCTCCACAGTCACAGAGATGAAGGGAAATTATGTTGTTTCTTTTCCTAGCACTGGTGCTAAATCTAGAACACATATTCTGCAAGGGACCTCAGAAAATATTTTCATGACTGTATCACATGACAGTTTGCTACTCATTGCTGTCATTTCAGAATGCTGAACTAAACTGCATTTTAAATTTTGATGAGATATCACTTTTTCTGAAGATACAATGAAAGAAAATTGGTTCTCTAGATAATTGTACCACAAAACTGTGAAATGCATCTTTATATAGGTACGATTGGGAATGTTGGTTAGTTTTCGGTTTTGTTTTTGGTCAAGGGGCTTAAGTTACCCTACACAGCGACTGAATTACCAAATAAAAAAATAAATATCCATCTTTGTATTTTTATTTGCCATACTCCAAGGAATATACATAGAAATTGGACTGCCTGCCTAGTCCGTGACTCCGTAATAGATATATGATTTAACAAGGATATACTAACATGCATTTTGCATCAGCACCTGGGAAGAAAAGCTATATTTTGTCAATACGAGAGTCTCCAACCGGAACAGAATTAATTTATGTCCTATGGCTTCATTGAAGTTTATTGCCAAAGTATTTTACCTCTTCTATATTGGATTATGCACTGTGAACCAGTTCTGTTCTTGCAAGAAGTCAATGTACACTTACTGAGCTCATGAAATAGTTTTTGCACTTTACACTGCAACTGCATCATTTCACCTGTCAATGTGCATCACCAAATATGGATTTTCTCTGGACTCTTCATTGACATGAATAATAAAGTTTTTATTATGTAGTAGCAAAAGAAGTTTGGTCTTCAGTAGGATGCTTGGAAACAAACTGGAAGTCTGTCAGTATTTTAAAATGGCTAGAAAGCTACATCTCAGACCACCTATAAATGATGAAGTAAATAAAGAAACAAGCTTTATTAAGAGAGTGAATTTCAGAGGTCACTTTTCAGATGCTAGTTTTAATAAAGAATTTGTTGTCTCTTCCTTCATATCTTCACAAACTGGAGCTGTATTTTCCACCACTGCCTTCTTTTTTCTTGACACTCTCACTGATTAAGTCATGCTTACCTTCAGCTTTCTAAGGCAAACTTTTATACTGTGTATGTTACAGAATTATTCTAGATTTCAGTGGACACCTTTCAAGCTATTTTTTTTTTCTCATCTGACTAAGATAAATGATACTCCTACAAGTCAAACTAAATCAAGTGCAGATGCCCTGTGGATCTCTATTTTCAAGAATAAAAGTAATTGGGTCTTTGATCACCTGGGATACACCTTAATTTGGCTATTTGTCTCATATCTAATTGAGAAAGATTGCATCCTTGCAAAGTGACACTTTGGTCATACTGACAGCAGCAGTAGGGAACTGAAGGAAACTGAGCAGGATTAAGATCTCGGTCATGCTCAGTTCTGCTGTGTTGCCAGTCTCTGGAGAGTGTCTTACTTCAAAAGAATTATGGTCCAAGGCAATTTCCTTTGTCAACTACTGTGGCTTTATAACTGTAAGGGGAAAGAAAAAGGAGGATGCAGAGGATAAAGAATAAAAATGAGACAAAGGAAAACAGCAAGAAAGTCATCCCTGATAAAATAACTGGCTCTGTCAATTACTGAAGTTACATTGAATGTTAAGACTATAGTTTATTTGCTTAGTACTGATGGATGATCTACCAACATTTGTTTGTTTGTCTCTTAGGTATGAAACATGACTGTATGAACTATGCTTGACTGCTTATATCAAAGCTATAGTAGCTGTTTATTCAGCATTTCAATTTCTAAGTCTGGAATAAATATTTGTTCACAAGAGTTACATTATTAAATCTTTAACCTGAAGTGAGCCTGGTACCCTTCTGTCTTCTCTATTTATGAACATTGTTTGTAAAAAATCAAGTTTTGTTTTTGTTTTTTTTTTTACACATTTTTATTTCAATATGTGGTATGTATATTAGCTGAATGAAGGGACAGACATTCAGGTATGTATCCTTAGAAAAGATGGTTTGCTCCTACCGAAATTCAAAGAAATTCTGTTCTATGTTACATAGTAGACATTTTCTATGAAAAAAAAAAAAAGAAAAAAAAAGATATTTGCAATGCTCTTTATTGTTTACAGTGTATTCTCTTTTTTGATTAAGTGTGTAACGTGTTTGAGAGAAAAGGGAAACAGGTACATTGAGCTTTGTTGATATGCAACTTGTGGGCCATTATGCAGCCTTTTGTTACTTTGTTCTAGCATCATCATATAATTCAGCAGCACTTTAATTTATTTTCAGTCCTTTAAGGCATGATTTTTTTCTCTTCTGACAAATGTGCATTTTTGACTGCCACATTAATGAGCAGTAAATGTGATGGAGTGCAGACAGCACTTTGCATAGGTAGGTACATCGTACTCTACACTCACATAAACACAAACTTTTTTACAAGATATGATATAAATATGCAAAGTATGGAGAACAAATGTAATGAATATGTCAGTTTAAACAGAAATATATTTAATATTATATATATATAATATATATATGTATATATACATGTCTATGTATATACACCAGCACACATCTATGGTTGGAGAGTAGCCAATTTTTGTGAGAATCATGTCAAAAATAAGTTAGCGAATGCCACATGAGTAAGTACTTTTACACATTGTATCACCTTCAGAATAGTAGTTAGATGAACTTCTGTTCTGAACAAGTCTTAGGCTTTTGGATCTATCGATCTATCCATGTCCATCCTCAATTGTTGAGGTGGCTACACTCGCACAAAACCTTATTCTTAAAACACTTATCATAGTCTATGTATATGTCCATACCTAACATAAACCATCACAAAGAATTTCATTTGGTCATTATAACATTGGGGTCTACATAGAATCGTGGAACTATCAAACAACTTTGGTTGGAAGGGACCTTAAAGATCATCTAGTTCACACCCCTGCCATGGCGAGGGATGCCACCCACTAGGTCAGGTTGGTCAAGACCCCATCCAACCTGGCCTTGAACACTTCCAGGTACGAGGCATCCACAGCTTCTCTGGGAAACCTGTTCCAGTGCCTCTCCACCCTCTGAGTAAAGAATTTCCTCCTAACATCTAGTTTAAATCTCCCCTCTTTTAATTTAAAACCATTCCCCCTTGTCCTGTCATTGTCTGCCTAAGCAAAAAAAAATTGCTTTCCATCTTTTTTAAAGCCCTCTTTAAGTACTGAAAAGCTGCAATGAGGTCTCCCTGGAGCCTCCTCTTCTCCAGGCTGAAATTCCCCTGCTCTTTCAGCCTTTATTCATCAGCAAGGTGCTCCAGCCTCTGTTGAAGCAGCCCAGGATGCAGTTGGCCTTCTGGGCTGCAAGCGCACACTGCTGGCTCATGTCGAGCTTTTAATCCACCAGAACCCCCAAGTCCTTCTCTGCAGGGTGGTTCTCAATGAGTTCTTCTCCCAGTCTGTACTCCTGTCTGGGATTGCTCTGACCCAGGTGCAGCACTTTGCACTTTGCCTTGTTGAACCTCATTAGGTTCACGTAGGCCTACTTCTCCAACCTGTCCAGGTCCCTTTGGATGGCATCACTGCCTTCTGTTGTATTGACTGCACCACCCAGCTTAGTGTCATCAGCAATCTTGCTGAGGGTACACTCGATCCCGCTGTCTATGCCATTGACAAAGACATTAAACAGTACTGGTCCCAGGACAGACCCCTGAGGGACACCACCTGCCTCCAGCTGGACATAAAGCCATTGACTCTGGGTGCAGCTTTCAAGCCAATTCCTTATCCAGTGACTGGTCTACCCATCAAAACCGTACCTCTCCAATTCGGAGATCAGGATGTCATGTGGTACCATGTCAAGGCTTCATGCCTTGCACAAGTTCAGGTGGATGACATCAGTCAGTCTTCCCTTGACAACTGACGAAGTTACTCCATCATAGAAGGCCACCAGATTGGTCAGGCATGATTTGCCTTTGGTGAAGCCATGCTGGCTGTCTTGGATCACCTCTTTGCACTTGCCTTGACATTGCTTCCAGGAAGATCTGTTCCTTGATTTTCCCAGGCACAGAGGTGAGGCTCACCAGTCTGTAGTTCCCCAGGTCCTCCTTTATACCCTTTCTAAAAATGGGAGTGGTTTCTCTTTTTCCAGTCACCAGGGACTTCATCCAACTATTGGGACTTTTCAAATATGATGGCATCTGCATCATCCAGTTCCCTCAGGACGCTGGGTTGCATGTCATCAGGCCCCCTGTTCATTTTAATCAGGTGGTCTCAAATCTGCTCTTTGCTTACAGTAGGAGACTTTGCTCCCCCAGACTTCATCTACAGGTTCAATCATGATAAATATATAGTGATTATGTGCCATGATTTTGAATTACTTTAAGATACTGTAAGGTCAGAGTTAAAGTCAAGTATTATGTACAGGCAAATTCTTGGGTGCCTCTGACCATTGTAGTAGTTTCCATTGTACCACGCTTCTTCCCTTCATCATCCATACTACGAAATAGAAGATGCTTGGTGCAGAAGTCTTTGTGAGACAGTCTACCTCTGACACTCTCGAGGAGTAACTGAATGCTAATTGAAACCAATAACTGGAATGACTGACAGACAAGCTGGAAAAAGAAAAAAAAACATAAAGCATGCCTCAAATACTGTTGTGGCATTTCCTTCCTGATGATGAGTGCAGCTTAGTAATGTTCTAAGATACAAAGCAAGGAATCTAAACGAGGATGTGCCAGCTCAGCCTCACCATATTTAAATCCAGAAAAAATACATATGTATAGATCCACATACTTTGCAGATAGAATGAATTAAGAGTAATGGTAAATGGTGAAAATATAAAGTCACAGAATCATGGAATGGCCAAGGTTGGAAGGGACCTCTGAAGATCATCTAGTCCAACCCCCCTGCTGAGCAGGATCACCTAGAGCATGCTGTGCAGGATGGCATCCAGGCAGGTTTTGAATATCTCCGGAGAAGGAGACTCCACAGCCTCTCTGAGCAACCTGTTCCAGTGCTCTGTCACCCTCACACTAAAGAAGTACCCTCTTATATACAGCCGGAACCTCCTGTGCTTCAGTTTGTGCCCATTGCCTCTTGTCCTGACACTGGGCACAACTGAAAAGAGACCGTCTCCATCCTCTTGACACCCTCCCCTCAGATATTTATACACATTGATGAGGTCTCCCTTCAGTCTTCTTTTTCCAGGCTAAACAGGCCCAGTTCTCTCAGCCTGTCCTCGTACAACAAGTGCTCCAGTCCTCTAATCATCTTAGTAGCCCTCCTCTGAACTTGATCCAGTAGTTCCATGTCCCTCTTGTACTGGAAAGCCAGTTTATGATAATGATTCTGATGATATAATAAATGTTTCTACGATTTTATGATTCTAATTGTTGCAACTGGTAAGTCCGCCCTGGAGGTTTTCTCTTCATATTAGCCAGACTATTTTTTCTATTATTCAGATGATTTTCTTCAGAGTATGTTAGATTAAGAATTTTTAAAACATCAACACTAATTTTATCAATCTGATTTCTTCAAGACTAGTTATCTCAGCTGTCATTTAACAGTGGAAGTCTCATTTTAGACGTAACTGGTTGATACTTATTCTTGAGAATGCTAAGAAATGTCATATAGGTTTATAGAAAAGGTCCATCCTATAGAAAAGATCCCCATATCTTGTTCTTGAGAATGATCACAAACCAACATGTGGGGAAGAGTAAAAGGAAGGAATGCCTATACAGTATCTCCTTCTAACTCACTTGCAACTTCCAAAGATCTGCAACTCAGAAGATTTCATAAAACTAATGTTGCTTGTCCATTTAAAGATAGTCTGATTTAATGATCTGTCCTTCAAGTGACTTGTCCAAGACCCCTTCATCTTCATTAAAATATTTTGTAACTGTAATAGTATTCTGCAAAGAGTAAAAGCTGGACTGAATGAGTTACCTGACGTTGAACTCTAAAGTCTATATAATATGGCTTAAAGTTCAGCACTAACTCAAAGAGGAGAAGTTGAATTTGGTATGAGTAATGGGAAAACAATAGAAGTGAACATGTAGCAAAAGAGTCATAACTGCTACTGGCAGACAATTTATTCAGATGTTCTATTTTTAGGTGTATTTTGGGAGTGATTAAATCCATGACCTAACACGATTTCTGTACTACAGTGACTTATGAAAGATAATAGTTTGTACATTTTTTTCCAAATATTAAGTGTAAAAAGCCACACAATTTATAAGCAATTGGATGTAATTTTTTTTTCTTCTATCATGACCAGTATGATATTTTAAGTAGCATTTTTGTCTTTAATCCCAAGGTTGTTAATTCATGTGAAAATTGCTAGGACATTCATACAGTCTTAATTTACAGATGGATATGTATGTATTCATATGATATTGATAATTTAATTAAAATTTTATTCATGTTTTCCTTGTCCTACAAACTGGTTTCCATTTTTCATTTTTTTTCACTTCTTTATTGCAAAGCAATTTTGAACTCCTGCTTTATATGAACTCCTTCACAGGTGGAGAAATACTATTTTTAATTTATGTAACTAAATATTTCTAGTTTATATTTCAGTTTACATGCATTTAGCAGTACTGTTAAACAACATTACCAGCCAAGACACAACCACAACCTACACCTGCCATCATGATAATGAAGATATGTAAACAAATTTTTGGCTCAGAAAATTGCACTCTTTATCTTTCCATAAAATGATGGAGAGTACGTAATGGTTTTCCTATTTAGGTACTCATTAAAATGGATTAGTATGTGGCATTTCTCTGGTATGTGTGCTAACAGATCATGCATTTTTAACACAGTGCCTTTATCACAAGCTGTGCTCTCTGCTTGCCTGTTTTTCTGTATCAAAGAAAAACAAAACAAACCCTGAAACCATCAAGATTCCCTGTGTACTGATGCCTAAGCTTTACAAGCATTAGTTTCTCCCTCCATGCAGGAAAGTAAAACCCACTTTTATAAGAAAAACTAGCAAGCAGTAAAGCGATATTTATTTTATCAGTATCAAATACAACAAGAAAAACAGAGAAAATGTGGACTGCATGGGTGGAAAACGTGGAAGGAAAACTAGGAGATAAGTGTAACCTAGAAAAATGGGATTTTTTTTTTTCCAGTGGAAATCACTTGTGCTGCAACATACAGCTCCTTTTCTTTGGATGAATTTGACAGATCAGCAGGAGTCCCCTGCTCCTCCCTTCAGTCTGTATGGAAGTGCAGTGATTAAGTGGTACCACCTGAGAGAGATTGTTAAGGCTGGTTTAGGTCCAACAAGTGTTTTATGGGCTATTATCCACTGCAATGGTAGAAAGTGAGAAGAAGGAGGACCAGTACAGTCTGTCAATTGCAGATGATGCACTACTCTTTCTCTTGCTGCAACAGTCCATTCACTACAACAAAAAATGTCTTTCCTCCTATTTGTGAAGTATTGTATCCTCGTCCCTTCTGTCCACATAATGCCTATGAAGTCCTTCCCATCCCAAAGGAAATTCCACCACACATCTGCTACCCTTTCACACCCAGGTTAAACCTCTTTCAGATTCTGTAAACATGTACTGCTTCAATAGTATTTAGATCTCAAAATCCCACTAAATATGGTTAGTGCCTGACTTAAAATTTCAGAACTTTTTGGATGCCAAGCTTGGATGCCACCCCAGAAGGATCAGCTTCATTCTGTGGTTTCATGACTTTAAAGACAAGGGGGAGAGGAAACTGAGTAAAATTGACTCATATTTTTATAATGCATTAAGATCCTTCCTCAAGTTTGAGAGACCTGGAAGATGGAAAATTCCTTCTTAGCTTTTCTCTGGTTGTCATCAAGTGACCAAAGCTTCATTCCAGTTGTCTTGCATTGTGGATCTTCTGATACTTTGTTGTGCACTGTGGTTTTAGTTTGAGAAGGGAAGAAAGTATTGTTTCTACCAGGTAGGGTTGAAACACTACCTAGCTACCTAGTCAGATCTCTTCTGGCTTGAAGTGGAAGTTAGATGGCAATTTTTTGAAGCATTTATTTTAGTGTTGGAGTTCATCATGTATTTTTAATAATACCCATGTGAGCTGGTGGGGGAGCATGGGGCAGCAAGAAGAGGAGGGCAGAACAGCTAAGTGCAAATCTGTTGTCAAAGCTAACAATTGCTTCAGTGTTTCAGTAGTCAATTTTAATACATGAAATACTGTTCTGCTTTTTGCTATCAAATAATAATAATAAAAAAGTATTTGGCAAAGAAGAGCAAAGGAGAATCTGTATTATAAATAATATTGTTCAGTAAAATGATGTCTCCAGAAATCTTGTATGACTGGAAAGACATAGAGACTTATTTAAGAAAGCAGCACACTGAACTTACTAGATCCTTACTAGAGCTTTTTTCTATATCTGGAAATCCACTGTACATTTCCTGAGGACATACTGAAGGAGTACCACACCATTCAGCCATGCTTACATGTATAAAGGCAATTGTGCTTGTACTTTGCAACTTTAAATTTGGTCTGTGTTTGTACTGTAGATAACGTCTTCAAAAGTCTTACCAGAATCAGAGCTGTGCAAGAGCTTTAGAGGAGACGCAAATCACCTTCATACAAAAGCATTGCTATAGTATTACTGGAGAGTGGGGGGAAACCTATACAATCTTTTTTGAACTACTGTACTTTATTTCTGTTGCACTGATCTTTTATGTAATTCCTCCGAAGTTGACAGTCACGTATTCCACTGATGAAGCATACAAGACTGTTTGCTTGATAAATATATATATATACATACAAGAATTTGAATTTCAAATTCACCACACCTTGTGCAAACAGCAGATTGAAGTGGGAAGAATAAAGTGCTGATCAATGGACTAACATGTTCAGAAGGATTGACTTAAGCTATAGGATAGGAGCATGTACTGGAGAGACAAGGGTATTTTTAACAATTGCTAGTGGGAACTGTCACCTACAGAATCTCCAATGAAAACAGGAACTGAAGAGAAGTGGAACTCAGAAAAAAATATTTCATGTTCTTCCATATCAGCAGTGTCTAGTAGTGTCTAGGCTGCAGCAATACAACCTGATTACATTTCAGTATTTTTTAGCAATTAGTGCAAATGCAAACATACTTAGGTCATCAGTGATTTTACCGAGATTTGGACCTGCATTAATATAATGTAGAAATTGATGGCATATTAATCACTTGACATAGCAAATTGTTTCACCAATTGTACAGAGCATTTTTAGGGCTGTTAGGAAAAACATGAGATATATAGGCAGTGGTTGAATTGAATGGCTGTCCTTTCTGGATTCTGCACAATGCTGATAGAGGAGTCAGGCAGTAGAAGTATACTTCAACACAGACATTTGTATGATTATATTTCTCTTTTTTACAGACAACTGAAGAAAAATGTCTAAAAATATATATATTGGGAATTGCTGTAATAACACACATACTCATGCAACAGGAAAACAGAAAGGTTCTTTTTAAAGCTTATATATCACCTTGAATCCAAGCAGATTATTTCCTCTCAAAAACCAGGACGCAACAGTGGAAGAAATATCAAACTGAATCAGTCTGGGCTTTCATGTGAAATTAAAGAATGAAGACTTTGTCTCAGGTTGACATTGGTATTGACTTTTCAGTAACGCACATAACAGAATACAACTTCTCACATCATTTAGAAAATCACCCCAAGTTTAAACTAAAGCACAAGAGTTGACATAAGATGATCCATTACAACAGTAAAAAGAAATATATTTTAAGGACGTACTATTTATCCCAAATTATATGAAATTAGGAGGAATTATAGTAACATAATGTAAAAAAATCCTAGACCTTTACCTTTGTGGCAGCATCAAAACAGACAAAGCCCATGCTGAAGTCAATGGTAAGTCCCATAAGATGACTCTCCAAAACACAGGCATATGTCTTGCACTGTAAAAGGAAAATCAGAGAAGGCAGTTAACATAGAACATATTTCTTCAATTTCTTTCTAGAACCGGAATTTCTTTGTCTTTGTTTTAATGCACATATATCTCAAAATTAATATCTGGAAAAAAAAAGTCATTTGTGTGTAAATAGGCAAATTTACTGCAGGTATATCTTATATCAGACAATTTATATCAGTGATGAAGGTTTCTAAGAAGTGTAAAAAGAGGCTTTGCTTCCATTTAGGAAAAAATAAATTGGAATCAGAATTACCTCAGCGGTTTACCAACAACAACTGTTAAAAGGAACGTTTCATTGTTTTTGAACATTCATATTCACTTTGGAATCCAATAACTTCCTCTAATATTGCAATATTCAGCTTTTTAGGAAAAAAAAAAGTATTTGTAAAATTTGGTATGCCGTTTATTGTGCTTTTGTGTCATAATAAATTTCAGTGAAAAGTTTCAGACCATGTAACAGCTGACATAATCTTATGAAATGCTTTTTATACTGTCACTAGTGGATCAATACATCTCGAAGGTTTCTATGAGAAATCTTAAAATCCTGAAAGACTTTCTCATTGTATGATTTCTTAAAACATATGTGACTATTTATTTCCGTAACATTATGTTTCAACACATGTTGTGAGACATCTATGATATTTTCAGGATCAAAAGTATTGCTTTTCCTGAAGACTGACTTCAGATACAAAACTTTAAGCTAGCACTGTTCACCATAAAAGAATGTGAAAATTTTAAAACATTTTCAGTTCTTTAAGTAAGTTTTTAAAGAAATTATTTCTATCTTATAGAAATGTTACCTTCTGGATTAAATTTAATCATAGTTAATTTCTTTCTATCTTGCTGTAGACATCATATGTACCAAATGAGAACAAAGACTTCCATTGTTCTATGTTTAAAAAATATATATATATATAAACTATTATCATGGACACAATGTAACTAACTACATTATCAGAATTAAAAACATATCCTTTATTAATCTGGGCCTTTTGATGTCAAGTACAAACCAGATGCCTTTACTTATATATCTTTGAGTGGGTATTTTGGATTCTGAGTGGTCTACCCCAGAACATGGGAACCTGAAAGGCGCATTTACTGCACCTAAGAGCTGAAATAGACATTTCAATGCTCATAAAGAAGGATAATGGAAAAGTTCATAGCTATATGTGATCTTTGGTTATTTTCAAATTTACTTTCTCACTCTTTAATATAGATTTCTTTTTCTGGAACTGAAGTATTTTTGTGAATAGCTTTCACAGATAAAGTCTCAACTACACACAAACAGTTGTTGGATAATCTTTGTGCATACACCTTGGCACTCTAGAGTGCAAGTTTCAAATTCAGTGATGTCTATTATTTAAGCTTAAGGATACTGCTAGCTATCGGTAGAACACAAGTGCAATGCTTAATCCAAGTCTATAGACAAAGAATTATTCTCTGTTGCTCAGAAGTGAAAACAATCCATGGCACATGCTTTACAAGATGATTTTGCACTATTGCTGAGTAACAACAAATCATATGTTATTATGTGATACAACAAAAGTGATTTAAAGTTATAACCATCCCTCAGTAAATAAAAGGCTTCCTATTGCTGCCATGGAGGTGGAAAAGGGACTGGTCTATTTTCTTCCAACACTGAAAGAACTTCATGTACTTCGCTACATGTATAAAATCTGAATTTACACAGTACAGGGGTGCACTTGATCATTATAATTGTTAAGGCATGAAAAAAAAATGAAGATTTTTTTAAATTATAAAATCAATGGTTCAACTCTGTGGTGTCACAGTCATATGGTATTTGTATTCACAGTAGCAAATAAAAGTGGGTGTGTTTTTTCTTGGAGCAGCTACACCATAAAACTGCTATGAAAATATAAACTTTGATCCTAAATCAGTGTTGTTAGAAAACAAGATATTGCCTTTGGCAACATCTCAGAAGAAGACGAGACTGTTCATCAGTGTTCATCATTCTCCTATGTAAAAATGTTCAATTTAGCACGCAAAGCAAAAAATGTGTGGTTTTGTAGAATTATTTTGCCAATTTCCTACAAGATACATAACCCATTCACGTTTTTATTTACAGACATTCAAGATATTTAGAATAGCCTTTATTTAGAATTTAGATTTGTCAAGGAGACAGATTTCAGATTTAAAATATGTATCACCATCGTCTAACTCATCTGGCCTCCCACCTCAACAACAGAAGTCTAACCTACAATGCACTTTGCAGCAACACACTGAGCTAGCATGGCTACCGCTGGAAGAGCATGGCTTAAGCATAGCTCTTTGCCTGGGTTTATTAGCCTCACTGAGAAGATAACATTTATAAGAAGCAAAACATATCTGCCTGGGCTCAATGCTGCTCTGAAAAAGCTACCCACTTCCCAGACTGAAGTTTCTTTCTGCAAGGCAGTGCACAGCTTGTTGAGAAATATCATCTGCTTCAGCACAGTATCAGTATTGTTGGGAAGAAACTGCATTGTAAGGTGCAGATTACCAGTGAAGTAGCTGATTCTGTGAAGAAATTCTTCCTAGGAGACTTGATTATTAAGTTTATATAATTTCATTCATAAAAGTTCATAAAAAGTTAATATGCTTTTAGCATACAGTTTAAAATTTCGAGAATGACTGCTAAAAAAATTTATTGTGAAAGTTCGGCTTTGATTTCTGGTTTCTCACATACTGCTCATAAAAGAAAACCACAACCAGCCTGACCCCACCCCCCAGAAAAAACAAACAAACAAACAAACAAAAACCAACACCCCACAACAACTTTTGAAAACTGAAGCATCCCCTTCCCAAAAGAATATATTTCAACATTTGTTTCTTATTCACACAATACAGAATCTTAAATTGAGTTTATGAATAATTCAGCAGGTCAGAGGCTGAAGGAGAAAACCCAAAGTATTATGTTCTTTATACTCTACTCCCTCAATAACACCTAGTTTAATTTCCAGAAAGAATTATAAATTGTAAGCATACTGTAAGCTATTTCTGAAGCTAAGGGAAAACATACTATTAGTCCAAGATATAACTCAGGCTTTCAAACTCAGATTCAACTTCAGTGGAGACAAACTTTTAAAATATGGTACTACAAAGTAGTTTACACAATAATCCCTATATTAGGGAACAAGCAACTACAATGATAAAAAGAAGAACAGCAAAAAAAAAAATCTAGAAGGAAATGGTGAAAATTTTAGCATAAAGTAGTAGGAAATTGAAGGGAACTTGGGAATCATATATAATTGCACTTCATTATACGTTTTAGTTTCATGATTCTTCATAGTGTGGTGAAACAGCATAGAAAATGGATCTCCATTTTAACTGTTTTTTTCTTTCTTTCTTTCTTTCTTTTACGTTTATAAACATGAATTAGCAACTTTTGATACTCTAAAGAAAACTAACTAAAGGGTGACTGTAACATTATAATGACATGAACTACATTATCATACCACATTCTTGCCAAATTAGTCAGCTTGACTGTCTCTCTTTCTGTATTGGGTTTACATGACAAGGTTTTGGTAGCAGGGGACTGCAGTGGTGGCCTCTGTGAGAAGAATCCAGAAGCTGCCCCATGTCAGATAAGGGCCAGTTTCAGCCAGTTCCAAAGGGACCTGCCACAGGCCAGAGCCAAGCCAGTAAGTGATGTTGTGCCTAAGAGCAGATTTAAGAAAGGGAAAAAACAAACAAACAAACAAACAAAAAACTGCTGCACAACAGCAGCAGGGAGAGCAAGGAGGGAGAACCAGCCCTGCAGACCCCAAGGGCAGTGCAGCAGGAGGGCAGGAGGTGCTCCAGGCACGCAGCAGCTGTCCCCCTGCAGCCTGTGGAGAGGCCCCTGGTGGAGCAGGCTGTCCCCCTGCACCCACGGGTCCCACACGGAGCAGATCTCCACGCTGCAGCCCGTGGAGGAGCCCCCGGTGGAGCAGGTGGATGTGGCCTGGAGGAGGCTGCGGCCCATGGAGAGCCCCCGCAGGAGCAGGCCCCGGGCCGGAGCTGCAGCCCGTGGAGAGGAGCCCACGCAGGAGCAGGGGGTCTGGGGGGAGCTGCCGCCCGTGGGGGACCCGTGCTGGAGCAGTTTGCTCCTGGGGGATGGACCCCGTGGTACGGAGCCGTGTGGGAGCAGTTCTTGAAGAGCTGCTGCCTGTGGGAAGCCCCTGCAAGATCAGTTTGGGAAAGATGGCATGCCGTGGGAGGGACCCACATGGAGCAGGGGCAGAGTGACCGTGAAGGAGTGGCGAGACGAAGCAACAGGGACTGACCGCAGCCCCCATTCCCTGTTCCCCTGCACCACTTGTGGGGAAGAGGTGGAAGAGAGTGGATGGGGGGAATAGTGGTTTAGTTTGTTTTCTGTGTTTCTCACTTCTCCAGATTGTTAGTAATAGGTAATAAATTTCTTTATTTTCCCTATGCTCAGTCTGTTTTGCCTGTGATAATTGTTGAGTGATCTCCTTTCCTTATCTCAACCCTTGTCCCCCTTTCCCTTTGAGGAGGCGGAGTGAGATAGTGGTTGTGGTAGATCTTGGCTGCCTGGCTGAGTAAAACCACCACAGGGAGCTCCCTGAGATGATAAACAAGAAAGGAATTAAGAAAAACAACCTCAAAAGCACATAAAACAACACTGTGAACAACTATTCAACATTTTGACCAGCAACTATTAAACTAATATAATGCTTATAACAAATCTTGTTTTAACACTCTCTGGTCCTATCTGTTGTTATCTCAACCCTCTGGGCCCCAAATTATATATATATATTTATATATATATATATATATATATTCAAAACAATTGATGCACAATGAAATGTCTCACCATGACTGACCGCAGCCCCCATTCTCCCCTTCTGCTGCCCCGCTTGGGGGGAGGAGGTAGGAGAGGGTGGATGGAGGGAAGGTGGTTTAGTTTGTTTTCTGTGTTTCTCACTTCTCTAGCTTGATAGTAATAGGTAATAAATTTCTCTATTCTCCCCATGCTGAGTCTGTTTTGCCTGTGATAATTGTTGAGTGATCTCCCTGACCTTATCATAACACTTCAGCCCTTTTCATTCTATTTTCTCCCCCTTTTCCTTTGAGGAGAGGGAGGAAGAGAATGGTTGTGGTGGAGTTTAGCTGCCCAGACGGGTAAAACCACCACACTCTCCTGTAATATATTTCTTTCCTAAAAAAAAAAAAGATATGTCTGTCTAATTTTTGTTTTAGATATATGCCTGGCAGGAGCTACAAATTAGGTTTAAATAGAATTGCTTACATAGTTATGATGACACATTTTAAAAATATTTGCAATTGTGATATATTCTTTAGAAATATATCAGAATAGGGCCCCAATTAACCTCAACAGAGGTTAATGGCAATTTATACTAGTTGAGAAACACTGCTATTATTTGTATGATTATGGCATAATTTGCAACACATTTGAATACTTATGAATGGCAGTTTTAAGCTGCAGCTATGTTCTCAAAATTATATCACTGCATAATAAGATAAACCTGCACAAAGCTGGATTATCATTCATATGAAATACGAATATTCACATATTCACAAATATTCACATATTCACAAATATGACTGCATAAAACAGAATTTTAGTAAACATTTGCAGTTGATGCCTTGATTTTGAACCCGTGCTTTTTTTATTTTTTTTGCTCGTAGAGAAATGAAACAACTTTTCAGAGACAAATTTTAACACTAGTTATTCAAAACAGATTTTATATGAATCTGCAAATTGGTGCATAAAAGCAGTAATGGATTTCTGAAAGACAAATAGGGAAAGCAAGGCCAGTTATATTAAAAATTGATAGTTTTTGTTTCATTTTCTTTCCAAACTGGGATATGGAAAGAGAGGCAAGAAAATAAAGAAAAAAGGTGAAATTATAGGTGTGTGCTCCACAATGAAAAGCTATCGTAAAATAGCTGTTTGTCCACTTTATCAAATATGCTATAATTGTTCAGTCCCAGGAAATTAGTATTTTGAGTTCTTAACTGCTATTTTGAACATCAGTTGAGTGATACAAAAGGTGAAAATTAAAAATCTTAGATTCAGTGTTTTAGAGAAAGTCTTTTTAGAAGATACGGGAGCAATTCTGAATAAATGTAGTTCTAAAACCCAAGAGAAAAAAAAAAAAAAACTTATTAGGGATGCTCCAGCATGAATCAATACCAGAGACAAACAAATATAAAGTGGCTTCTTGGCTAAAAGTTATTTGAGAAAATCGCCATATCTTCTTTTACTGATGTAGCAGAAAGCTACACAGTAGTGCACATTATTTGCTTCTGCAAATAGTGTTATATGAGAAAGACAAAGTATCTTAAATATTTAGTAGCAGAGGATATATGTTGTTGCAAATTTTATACAGAAAAACTACATTTTTACATTTACATTTTTCAGCACAACAATCGGAGCTCAAAAGGTAAGAATATCTCCTGTAAAAGGTAGCAGAGTGCATCAACCTAAAGATAAAAATTGAACCTTCTCAGACTCCTCCTTCAGTGATGGTAATATGTATTAAAACTGACAGAAGTATGGCTTTTGCAAAATGGATCCTCGTTATTGTATACTAGCTCAGGCTATCTGCAATGTTGGCTTATAGGTCAGAAGAGGGGTAGTATATAAACAATTGTAGACTAACAGTTGTCTAAATAACAATAATAATAATAATAGTAAAAAACAACAACAAAACAACAACAACAACAACAACAATAATAATAAAAAATACTGTCATGCTTGTGTTCACAGGAGGATGCAGAAAATGAGTGAATGGAAATTGAGTATTAGCCAATATTTGCACAGGGTGATACATTAATAGGATTTTTGTAGGAGTGTGTACAGAAGAACTCATGGCAACCTCAACTAAAATTGTTCCATCCACACATATTATTTATGATTTGAAAATTAAAATAACCACTAGGATTAGGTGAATTATAATTGTGTGGGTTTTTTTCCTCCTATTGTAAATCAAAAAACATTATTATTTTTTTTTGCCACATGAGAAAGAATGGTTATCTGTAAATATAACCAGTCTGATATTCAATAAAAATCCATTAGTAATCTGTACCAGAATGTCATCCAACTCTGCTCTGTCAACTTACAATTGAGTAGATATCCAAGAAACAAGAAAAATGTGAAAAAAAGAATACAGCTTACACCAATTAGCACTCTCAGCGTACTCTCACTCCTGCTTATTGCAAGGACAATTTAATTCATGTAAGGTGTTCTCACGTTATCCAATAACACATGAAGTAACATACAAGACAGTAAGAGTATCTAAATAGCTGTTTTCTCCTTGATCTATACATTGTTCATCTTCTTTTGTCCATGAACTTTAGTTAACAGCTATATGTCATCTAGCCATAATAACTCAGAGCTGGTCTCTTCTGAACTTTAGATTGCAAGCTGCTTGGGAACATCAAATGGAGATTTACAAAATTACATACATAAAATAATAATAATTTGAGAGTTCCAGGAGGCCGGAGAATTTCTTAAATTGCGTGTTAATGTACCAAAAGGTAATCATTAAGGCAGTTGTTCTCACCTGTATTCTTTCAACTTCTAAAAAAGTTGCAGTCTGGAAGGCTTTTTCCCATAGTGTTAGGTCAGACTCTAATTCCACAGAAAAGTAAAGATCTTCTCCAGATTCAGACTGGACACCAAAACAATGTTTCCGACGATCCAGTAGATCACTGTCCTGATGAAAACCTGAAGTTATATAATCTGGCATACATCAACTATTTTTTATTGCAAACATCCATGCTCCAAACCTAGCATGTCTAAATGACATTTTTAATTTTGCCACACTGTAGTAACTAATGAGGGATGAGGAACTGAAAATAAGAGTTTTGGTTTAAACATTGACATCTCAAAGAATTTTAAACAAGACCCCAATATTCAGGATGGTACAGAAAAACAGCATATCTGGCATATTTTTCAATATCTTAAAAAATCACTTGTTATCAGCTATATGCCTTTAAATTAGATAAATTATAGAAAAAGGCAACTACTTTCTATTCACACGAGAACACAAAGATCAGCTTCTCTGACCTATTTGACTCTCCCATGCTAGTCTGAAAGGCTGGCAAAAGGAAGCAAGAGATTTATTTAAGCATTTGATAAGTCCATCTGTCGTATTTTGCCTATGGAGACTAGATAAATCAAATCCATACTTCTAATGTTTACAAAATCCACTGTAAAATGTATCTATGGCTGCATATTACCATTAGAGACCATATTGGAAGCCAGTGGTTAGGTTGCTGGCTTTGGAACTGGAGAAGGAAGTTACTTTTGGCTTTACTTTCAACATAACAACATACAGAGAATGTCAGATTTCAGAAATATATAGCATTTAATGATTGCTAGCATTTGTAATTGGCACTAAATCAAAAAATAACCAAGTTAATCAGAAAATCCATCACTTGAATGTTATTCAATTATTTTTTTTTTCTTTTCCTGAAAAAGTAGAGGATGCTTTATGCTAAAATTCTGGCATGTAATTCATCCTTGTGAAAAATACACTTGCAGAAGCCATTTTAATTAATGTTGTCTGTACTACAGCAAAGCAGCTGTTACAAACCACAGGCTCACCAGCTGTCCTTGCAAACAGTTCTGGAAATTTGGATATAAGTAGCCTGGGTGCAACTTCTACAATGCTACTCAGTTGCAGAGGGCACAGTTGAGAAGGACTTGCAGGACAGCATCATCATCTGGTTATACCCAACTCGTATAAACCAAGGGGACCATAATTAGTGGATACAAGCCTTATATTGTTCAAGCCAATTCTCTCTGGGGCAGATGACCAGGAACTTAAAGCTATCAGAGTAAGGAAATAAATGAAACAGGAATCTCTATGAAATTTTTACACTTGAGCAGGTAAGTCGGCGACGGTAGAGTACGCATTATTTTCCTCCTTTCTTTTCATTCAGTGGATATATGACTGACTTGCTCAAGGTTTAGGACAGCATGCACTCATGGATGCTCTTGGTTCAAAATTGCTTTAGTGTCTAGAAAAAAGTAGCTGTAGAGGCAACACAAGCTCTCTTTGGAATCATTATGACAAAACTGAGTTGTTCAGATTTTAAAAAGACCAACAGTTGTGAAGCAATCATCTCCTTCTTTACCTATCTTTCATCAAGTCCTAACCTCTACAGCATTAAGTAATGGATGGAAAAAAAACAGAATAGGTTGTTAGATCTTAAAAACAGCATTTCCGAAAATAAATATTCTCCCAAATTAACATCTTTTTCCAGGTGTTGAGAGGGCTATGTATTTGAATTAGTTAGATATGACTAAACAACAGCCTGTGTCCTATGACAAATACTTTTTTCTAATTCTCTCTGCCCCTCCACCTCGGCCCTTCACATAAAACTAAAGTGTCAATTCCACTCACATCAGGTTTTCATAATGTCTAGGTTGCTGTCAACGACAACTATGCTCTACTGCATGCTTAACCTCAAAGTGCACAGAACAGCAGCACTATGACAAGTGTTTCACCTTGTGAGTATGTGTAGCAACATAAAACATATCATCTAGCACCTGATAATACAAACCCCATCAGCGGGAACTGGATGAATAAAAGTGCTCACTCGTTCACGAAAGAACAGCTACTTCATACAGTGTAACTGTACATCTTGCCTAACAAGTCTGAAGTGGGGTCTGAAATTCATTAGAGTCCCAGAGCTACCTACACCTGACTGAATGGATCTGTTGGTCCATATCAAAAGGACCTACTTAGCATGGAGTTTAACAAAACTAATGTATAAGGTACATATCATTCCCAGGGAAGGATCTTCGTACCTATAACCTCGGATGAAACTAAAAAATACCTCAACCTCATCTTCAACTATTCTTAACAATAGCCAATAGAGAAAAAAATAATAATTCAACTGTGCCTGAAACTGGCATTTTTTGAAACAACTCTATGGAACTATGTGGGATCACAGGAATCACTGTCACTAAAGCAATTGAACTAACAGGCCCTGTTTTTAAATGGAAGGAAGTGTAATTCTTGGTTCCAGAATACCTACCTGTGTTTAGCTGGGTACAGTTAAGGTTTGATGCTTTTAAGTTACACTGTGAGACTCACATTCTCACTGTCTTTTTTTTTCCTATTGCGAAGAATATGTTGGCTGTGAAAAAGTGTTGATTTCTTTTAGAAACTGTGAAAACGTAAGTGTTAATAGTTATACTGACACTGATCTCTGATAAAATGTGTTTGAAAAGTGCAAAAATCTCAGAACAGTCTTTTGAAGTGATTAAATAAAGGCTTTTGTATTTTATTACCAATATTGCTAGCAGTAATTGTACTAAATTTTATTAAGTATTTCATCAATCCTAGAAGATGAAACAAGAAAGAAGAGAGAAACTGGATTTGGAATATTAAGCCATGGTTTTGCTATTTCTATATTAAAATGAGGACATACTTGGATTTAGAGAGGATCTAATCAATATTAGATAGCATTTCCTCTCGGTGGCGTACATACAAAAAAATTAGAATATTTCAACTACTACATCAAATTGTGACAAATAACATACACAATATATTCATTAACAAAACAGAGTAATGCAAAGTAATAAAAATGATGAAAAATAAAGTTCAAAACAAAACTTCTTCATACCAGAAAAATAGCATAGAAAAATAATTTGAAATATTACAGGAACTTAACTTTTCTTATTTGGAACGAAAACAAAATTCAACATAAACATTTTCCACAGAACAAAAATTTATTTTTTTTTAATTAATTGTAATCTGATGATCTGTATGTACATGTGATTTTGATATCCATGTCTATGGTTAAGTGCATGGTAAGAAAAATTTAATTGGTATATTTTAGTTTACAATGAGTTGTCACCATACAAATGAGATATTCATTTCCTTCTTAGTGGTATTTTGTTCTATGTTTAAAAACAATTTGATGACTCTGCAAGGCTCTCTTTAGTATCGCTTCTGCTCCCTTTTGCTATGAGACCTTTCTTTAAGTTTTCATTTGTACTCAAGTATGTAAAAAGTGAAACCTATATACCATATCATAGATTTAAACGTTTTCATTTATAGATATAAATAGATGTAGGAAACAATATGTATACAAAGTTAAAAGACAGCTGTTCAAATGTCCTTGGAAAAGTAGCAATATGAAATTTTGTCTTAGGAATCCCAACTATAAACCTGTCAGGAGTCCTAAACTCTGCGAGTTTAGGATAAACCTGTCAGGAGTCTCAAAAACAAGCCTGGATTAAGAAGGAAACTTCACTAATTGACTTTTACAGAATAGTTACTTCAGTTAAAATATGTTGTTTCCAGTTCAAAAGCTGGAGAATCTGTATTTTTATAACCACTCACTAGTCAATGATGGACATTAGCTAATTTCATGTTATTTTGTAACTACTCTTTCATACTGCTAATGATCATCTGTACCATTTGTCCCTGATGTTCTCAGTATGAATTAATATCGACTCTCTGAAGAGGAACAGTCACAAAGCTTGTAGCACTATGCTAATTCCCTACTGGAAGGAAAGTAGCCCTGCTGAAGGATGAGCTGTGGGGAAAGTCTTTGGCTTACACCCAGCTTCAGGGTAATCCAGCATCTCTGCTGACAGTATGGTATGATTCCTGCTTGCCTAATTAATAATGATGTCCATGTTAAGTGAGAGTAATAAATTTGTCTAAAGGGAACCAAGCATGGCTCATTAGGCAGGTCCCTTCAAATTAAGGCAGAGTACTTCTTTATCACTGAGTAGTGACATCATATTCTCTTCTGCAGAGGGAATCTTCCCTCCTTCAAAATACTGCTTTCTCCAAAAGCAACAGTACTCCTTTTAGATTACTTGGATCTTTTCATTTTATGTGTGATGGATCCACTGAATACTCATATTTTAGCTCTCAGCTAAATTCACTAAGATGCAAGAGACCCTTAACTTTTACTACTGTCAGGGAAAGCACTGTTCTATTCTATAAAGGTCAAACAAAACTAAGTCTACCTGCTTCATGCTCATGGCATGACTTTTACGCAAAAGGAGATACTCAATAACTGCCTGGAATACTGGTTTACCTGTTAAATATAGGTTATATATAATATACAAAGTAATTTGGAGGTTGAACTGTAGTATTAGTGATGCTGGTAAGCAGTTTTTGGTGTGAGCAACAATCTGTGTAAGATGTTCAAAACCATCTCCTGTAAGATGTTCAAAACCATCTCAATCATAGTTATTTACATATACAAAAAAAAGACCTTGACATTTAAGTAAGTTTTATTTCCACTGTAAAAATGATGTAAACATTAATGTTTGCAATATTAGATATAATTCTTAATAATGCATCATGAGAAAATAAAACTTGGTTTTTTTTTGACTACTTTAGACATTCCTGAAATAAAAAGATATCTGTCCTATCATAAACAAGATTCAAATCTAGCATCTAAATTCTCTGAAGACAAAAAGCTCTCTCCCATCAATTCAAGAATGACTCTAAAATAATACCAAGGTAACTGTAAAAAATAATCACATCATGCCTTTGCACCTGCTGGCATCAGTGCCCTGATTATTTTACTGTTTTTGCCACCTTTCACTTATTATCTCCACCTACATAAACAAAATACTTCTTTCTAAGGGATACTAATGATCTATTTCTTTATCTGAAACTTTGGGAACACTTTTCTCAAGCATCACCATTAGTTGCTATGGAGATGTTTCTAATAGCATTTACAGGCAGCAGGGAACAGATTCACTCAATTGAAAAAAAGAGATACTCTTTCTCCAACTTATCCTCATTAATCAAATAATAAAGGAAAAAAAACACCTTATGTCATCTGCATGCAGGCATATGTCTTGAGGTTTTTTTTTTTTTTGACCCTTCTGAACTTTAAAGTCAAAAAATATGAAGAAAAAAATGTTGCAATTGTATAAATATATGTATTTAAATTGACACAGAATGTCAGATAAACAAAACAATGGGTAGAATATTTTTTAATGTTCAAATTTTGTGAAAATATGCATTCTGAAGGGGAAAAATCATTACAAGTACAGGATAAATTTTAGCTTCAATTAAATTTCCATTAGAAACATCTTTGTGATTGCTTGAGAGAAACAATGTTCATTCTTTGTAACCTAATAGGTAAATCACTAAGCTCGAATGTAAAATTAATTTCCTGTTCTGCCTGATGAAAAGATGATGCAGGCTCAAAGACTTATTTTATTCAGAGAAAGAGTCTGAATATAGGTTTCTCCCGAGTCAGTGCCATAATTGTACCTCTTTGTTCCTTAATAACCTCCACCCAGAAATGTGTTCATTTTAATGCTATATGAGGACAATTTTCAAAAGTTTTTATAAAGACAATTAATCTTTGAGGCAAATAACAAAACAAAACAAAACAAACAAACAAAAAACTATTTTAATACTTTCCAGAGAAGCATTGGTAATTGTTTTTTCCTAAAGTAAAATCAGAGTGCAAGGTAATTACAAGCAAAAACTTAAAATGTGCTGATGGCCTCTTTGGAGAGTTATTAAAGTATTGTACCTTTCCAAACTCTGAGGCATTATTGGCTGGAAATGAAATTTGAGAACAGATCCCAGAAGAGTAAACATTTCAATAACCGATAGTAATGATATATATTATATATATATATATATATATATAGTCATATATTAGCATTCTAAGCCCTTGTTTACAAGTTTCCCTAATTTAAGTAATTGTGCTTATCATTTTTTCCATACTAGTTGCCAGCCTAAGGATATTTTTTATGTTCAACTTTAGTTAAAACAGCTCAATCAGTTCTGTGAAATAATTTAGGAAAAATATGAAATTGTTTCATCCATGTCATACACAAACAAACGAAAGAACATACAAAGAAAGAGAACCGACCCCTGAAACACCTTTGTGGTCTGCTCTGGAGCATCCATCCTTTGTAACTGCAGTGTCTGCTTCTGGTATGGGAGGAAACATTTGCTGTCCTCAAAAATAAATAAAGATCTACTGCAAAATACAGACATTCTGAGCAAAATTTGACTGATACTGTTTTGAAGATTTCTTTCTGAACATGCTCTATCTCTATCGTGTAAGGGAAGAAGAATTTTCCCTGCTTTTCCCAGCTGTTAGGGGATGTTACGTTACTGCTCATAAGAAATGAGAACAGGATACACTATTCTTCCTTCAGGTGACTATGCAACTCTCCAAGAAACAAAAAGAAGCACCTGATTCAAAGACAAACTGGAAGGAGAAATCAGGTGGAAGAAAAGTCCTTATAATTCTTACATGATTATCTATATGTTTGTTTGTTTTCCAACCTTAGATGCATTTGTTTTAAAGGTAAGAAAAGATCTTTTAAAGATCTCCCTTGTAAAGGGCACAGATATTGGAAGAATAAGAAATAAATTTCTTAGAAGAGGGAAGAACTGATGCCTTTAACCAACAGAGAGATTGCAAGAATCATTTAAGTATATATCTTCTGTATTTGTTATTCTTTTCCCTTTTTTTCTGTGCGTTTATCTTATTATTTCTTCCAGGAAGCAGGATCAGACTCTAACGGTGGCTGCCACAGCCAAACTCAACTGACTGAGTTTTCCCAAGAGTAGACAGTTTATACTATCTACTGATATATATCTACTAAAATATAATATTATACAAAATAATAATAATAATAATACCCCCTCCATTAAAAAATATATCTAAAATTAAAGAGAAACAGAATCTTATTTAGAAACTTTACATTTGAAACATCTTCCTTTTCTGAATCAAATAAAAATTTATGAAGTCTTTATACAGTGGTAGTTGTCATGCAATAATAAAACTGTCTGCTTTCAAAAAAGGCCCATTGAATGTATCCAAATTAACAACACAACAGAATTAGGAATTCTACCACTATGTACCCATCAAAGAGAAATGAATTGACATCACATACAGAACCACAGAATAAAAGGAAGATCAGGTCAGAAATGTGGTCATCTAGTACGCATCTCTATTCAAGGTAGGAGCAGCTACACACCTGCTTATGCTTAAAAGGATACAATGATGGAAATTCAACAGCCTTGGTAGCAGCTCTATTTCAGTACTGAATGACACGAGCAGCTGACAGTTTTTTCTTTGTTGTATAGCTGAAGACAACTTAATGATGGTTTTAATGCCGGTGGACAAGGAGAACATTTATGACTTCTACTTTTATTGTTATCTTATAACACAACTGTAATACAAGTTAAAGTGGGAACAGAACCTCTTCTCTTTGGAAACATTAAATATACTTAACATATAGAGCAGCAGGACATAAAATTACCTCAACTACTTAGAAGTGAAACACTCAACAATTTAGCACTTTTTTACAAGTGTCAAAATTGGCTGAAAATGTAATGTTCCCTAGATGCAGTATTAACCTGTTCATAAAAGGGATCCATTACTTATACCTCCTAAGCAGTTTTGAATTTGCATAAAGTACTTTATTGAAATCATACCAGGATGTAAGCCTTAGCCATTGACCAAATTATATTAATAATACACCTCAAAATATAGTCTGTACCTTCACTTTAAATATTTATGAGTCTATTGGCATTCATTTTAAACTTTATCTTAATATATAAACATTTTATGTAGTTTCCTATGATTCTATATCATCCTTTTCCTATTAAAAATATCTGAAGCAATAATAGAAATTATTTTTTCCCCACAAAACACAATGTCTATTTTTCCTAGATGAGATCTAGATGTTATGTGACTTATTGGGGATGAAGAACAAAATTACAGGACATTCAATTGGGAAAAATAACGTAGCTGCATTTGAGCAATTTATACACTAACAGCTAAAAAATGAGGGAGGAAACACAAGTCATCTGAGATACCGAGTTGATCCTAATTACTACTATAGTAAGAAAAGTATAGCTACACTGATGTGAATGACCTCAGATATAAACATCAGCGATTCACCATTCTGACACACTGCCAGCATAGACTTCTTTTCATAACTACCATCACATTTCAATTCAGATCTGATCTGACACCTGAATAAGCTTCCTGTTTTATGCTAAATAAAATATGCTTTTTATTGTAAATCTCCAAATGTTTTGGACAACACAGAGGGGAGTGACTGAAAGATAGAAAGCATTTTCTCACAATTATAACGAGGTGCTTGGATGAAGCTGAAGAGCATTCGTAACTCAAGTAAACAAAGCAAACTTGCTAGAACATAAATGTAATATTTTCTATTTTAATTCACAATTTACCTGAATAATTTCACCTTTTTTTTCTATCGCCCTTGTGCAAGAAATTAGTTTAATAACAAAGTTACTCAGCAATTTATTAAAGATACTATAATCCTTTTTTAAATATACACACACATGCACCTGCACACACACATATTCAAAAGATGCACACAAGTTAACTGCACATCAAAAATGTAGGAGGTACCAAAAGACATATTCAATTCAACCAGCTTTGAAGTGCTGGAGAAGCCAAGGCCATCTGCTTATTTCTAAAGATAGTTAAATATGGCTTCAATTTTTGAAGTCTTGATCAATCCTAACATTGGAATTAGCTGGGTATTAATGGTTCTTTACTCCTCAAAACAGAGGACTGGGTGAAACAGGATTCTTCCAGAATAAAATAGCAATATTTATTCATAGCAAATAGTACATTTTCACCAATTCTGTTGAAAATGAATCATAGATACATTTTAATGTCAGAAGTGGTATCATCAAATTATCTTGCCAGAAAACTTCTTTAACATGAATTGCAGATTTTCATTCATATGCTGTGTTGATGTCCCAGTAGTATCAGTTTGAATACAATTGATACAAAAAGGAAAGTGGTTTAAAAGTATCACTTTCTCTTACCAGTTTATTCCACTGATTCCATTCATCAGAACTGTTACAATTCCTAACTTCTTCCCAATTTGAACTTGTCTAGCTTTAGTTACCGATTGTTCTTGCTACCTGTTTCTTTTAAGGGTTAAAGAGTTCTTCAGTGCCCTCTATTCTCTCTCTGTTAAGGTACTTGCACCCATAATAACAGACCTATTACATTTTTATTAACTAGTTCTTATGCCTATCAATTCATATATCTTTCCTCCAGACCTAAAGTTATTTGTATTTTCATTAATGTCCCTTTTCCTTTGGACATAGACCACTGCTATGTTTGCCATTATTTCACAGTGAATAATTTAGTCCAATATAATTAAAATGTGATTATAGTACTCAGTCTGCTTTACTTAATTTGCATGTCAAAAATTAACATTTCAATCCCAAAATATTGACTATGAAGACTTTTATACTTGTAATATACATATTTTTACAAGGTTGTTTGAAGGCTTTCTACATATTTTTATTATTATTATTATTATTTTATTTTTTAAATAATACACTTGTTCTGGTAGTGTTTGAATGTGATATTTTATTTTTATTTTATTTTACTTTTTAAATTGCAAATATTAGGGGATCAGTGCTCATTTGCTGAATTTATGTCAAAAAAACTGTTTTTCAAAGTCAAAATAGAGCATTTTAAAATCTGCTTTTATGCTTCAATTTTTACTGTTGTATCTGATTATTTAGAAGGTTGTAATCACATTAAGAATACTGACTTATTGTTGTGTATAAGTTAAGTCTCCTAGTAATCTAATAAAAAAAATACAGTGACAACAAAATAGGGGTTTACTATGTGGTCTATAATAAATATTAATCCACTAGTTTTAAGCCACATAATAACCTCTGTCATCTCTGATTAAGCTGCAGGAGATTCTGCCTTTTAAGTGCCTTGAGGATGAGAGAACTGTAAAAACTGAATGTTACCTCGGTTTCATATAGTGCTTATGAGAAGCCTTTGGAATGGACATAAAAGAGGACATATACTCCACACATGCAGGCAACTATGAAGAAAACATTGGTCATGGTGACAGCTGATTTCTGAGTTTTCTTTAATGTGTTGGTCTATATTCCCTTTTTGATGACTATATCAGTGAAATCCTCTGCTGGCTGTAGATGTTAATATTTATTTAGTACTTTTAATATTTTACTGTCACCAGAAGTAGCATTCTGTCATATTAAAAAAAATAATGAAATATTAATGTGTATTCAGTAGGATCTGGCAGTTCTTATTCTCCACTGTACCGCTTCTGTCATAGAGAGAAACTTCAAGTTTCTCTAACTGAGGAAAATTACAATACTATTTAAAAGGACAAACTTAAGTCTCTCTAATTTTTTTTTTTTCCTGGTTCACCAGAAGTTCATCAGAATTTTAGTTAGAATTAGGAAGTGGAAGAAGGGAAAAAAAAAAAAAAAAACGTTTTCAGACAGATTTACTAGTAAGGTCTCTTCCTGTTGCATGAGGGACATTTATCAAAGTTGCCAGAATACAGCAGCAGAAAATACTACAGTGCTTGGGTGAAAGTTGCATGCTAGTATACAATGATTATAAGTCTAAATATGGAAAAAGTTATTGAAACATCTCATTCCAATCTAAACAAGCCAGATATGCAGATACATTTTGATTAGTAAGTGGTCTGATAACATTTGCTAATTCACTTTCACAAAGACATGACTCAAGACCCATATCCCTCCTGTCTCCACAGCGATAGTGCAGCAGTCCTGGTGAACACATTCAGTCCTTCATGTAGACAATATATTTTATCCACCTTCTAAGTACACTCAACAGCCTGATCAATGTAGAAGGAAACACAATTTGGAAACTTTAATTCTAAAACATTATTTCTCCTGGGCAAATTCATATGAAGGTTTACTCAGACCACTTGCAAGTCCTGCTGCTTAAAGTGAATATTGGCCACAGAAGTTGCATTTGTACTAATAAATAAAGCATGTATGGGACTGTTTGCTCATACCATAGTTACTGGCAAGGACCATTCATACTGTGAAACTCTTTATCCTTCTTAAACAGGATGTACATGGGAAAACAGCTCATTAGAAAATGTTTCTTCAATCGTGATAACATTGAAGCCACACCAAGAATTGTTTGGGTAAGTGCTAGGTGGTCCATTTGGTCCGAAATCCAAGGTAGCGATCATATTAAAAATAATTAAGAGTATGTGGTGTTCCACCACCTGGGAATGTTTTATGATACTTATATCTAGTAAATGAGTAGCCTGAATAATTTGAGTTTAGACATGAATGTGGAACTAAACCCACTTCAGAGACACTGAGTAACTATATTCTTCTGCAAATGGCATTATCATCTTCCTGGATTTATCTCTGCCCAATGAAATATGATTATCTCTTATGAAGTAGAAACACAGAACAATTCTATCTTCTCAATATTTCTGAAAAGAATGACATGAACTCAGTAGCTTCTTTGGAAGAACAGAAAGTGTAGGAGAAGGAACAGTCTGTAGTAGAAGAGTCCAGGTTTCTTTTCATCATTTTTTTTTCATCAGGCTTTCCAAGTTATCATACTATCTATCAATCCCTGAGAATATTACCTCTTTAAAAACCTGTTAGTCTACCATTTTACCATCCAACTCATTCTCCAAGAGAAGCCAATTTATTATGAAAGCAGCATGAGAGGTACAATAAAAGGGAGGAAGTTTGAAGGTGATCACAAAGTACCAAACTAACTTTTAAAAAAGTTGTCTCTGCTTTGGTAATATCCATGCAGAGAATGTGTTTTGTACAAATGTGTCTAAAAACACACATTGCTAATATTGAGACATTTATGATGCTGGCAGAAAAGCTTAACAAAAACTTGAGTCTCTACAGAAGCTCAGTGTTCTAGTAGTAAAGGAAAGCTGTTTTTCTGGTTTCACTTGCTTTTACATTTAGTGAAACAATTCTTAAGTCCTATAGTATCTGCTATAGAAAACTAGAAGAAGGTGAAGATCAATACCCCAATCTCAGAAGGTATAATTTCACTGAAGTGAATTTTATACTACTATTTTTTAATTATTTAGAGCTTTTAGGCAGACAAAAAATATTGTTCGAAACACTTAATATCTTATGAGCTTGACTATGCTTACAGACAATAAAGGAATAACTGAATGAGTTACATAATAAAGAAATACATCAGTGATATTCCTATACCACTTAAATTGGAATTGTCCCTATTCTGGGACATGCTCTGTTAATAAAGACTGAGAATGGAGGATCTACAGGCAGTTTGAAGAACTAGGTCATAAGAAAGAAGAGCATATTTTATTTTATTTGTTATTTTTTTTTTGTACCTCTGCACAACAGTGCCAGGAAGGTACTGGTTGAAATTTTACTGCTTTGTGGGCTGACTTGGCTGACTGGTCTAGCTCTTGTCTTATGTGACTAACTTCTGCTATACAGCTGAAAAGAGAAAAATAAAATCCCTACGTTCGTATACAAGAACAGGGGATAATGGAGAAGAGGAAAAAAAAAAGGAAATGGCAAAAAATGAATGAATGAGAAGTGTACCAACAAAGGAAGATTTCAGAGGGAAGGAAAACGAGGACAAGGTGCATGTCAAAAGTGAGATATTCCATCTCTCCCTAAGCCTGGCTGTGTTTTAAGAGCATTGTTCATATTGCTTTCTCAGTGCAATGTCTTTACAGAGTGAATAGCTGTTTCTGTTAATTTTCTCCCTACATGACCACTGCTAAAGAATCAATGTTTACACACACTAGGTAGTTAAAGGACATACCACTGTGAAGGGACGTTGCATTTAGAATGTGCTACTCCTTAACCAAGACTCCAGACCTCACAGCCAAACCAGTAGTACAAGAACTCTTACCTTTTCTGTTTCAGATTACTAGCAGGTGGATTTTTTGTTTGTTCTGTTTGATTTAGGTTTTTTTTTTTTTTTTTCAGGTTATAAATTTGCTTTCTTATTTTTGAAGTCACTGATATAAAAAAAAAGAAAATGAATTTATTACAGCTGTTCCACCTCTAATCTGCCTCCTAAAGGAATGGAGTATGTACCTACATGAGCTACAAAAACTAGGAAATGTAGTACGTACATCAGTATAAGGTTTTCCCAAAAGGAAATACTTTTTTTTCTTTTTTTAAATAAGTTTGTTCATACTTCTTCATGATGCTAGCCTTTGCCTAGGTGAAACTTCAGAAAAGACCATATTAGCTCTTATATAACTTGGACCTAAATAAATAAATAAATAATAAAATACATAGGAAAGCACTTCAGATGAATGGAAAGAGACAACTTTTCATCTCTTTTTCTTCTCCTTCCCCACACGCTGAACATCTGGAAAACTGTTTTTCACTGTTTTAAAAACAGAGACAAGACAATATATATTATTTTTGAGTGAATTCAGAATGAAAAATTAAATACAATGTACCATAATGGCCCTGTGCAGGTCGCTACTCACAAATTTAACTTTCTAAACATATTTCATTTGGCTTTTCTATTTATTACTGTTGAGGCAAACTGAAGAAATGGGGGGAAAAAAAGGACAAAAGTTTTCAGAATGGTATTCAGAGTTTTAAGGACTCTGCTGTCAGTCTTCATGCAATTTACATTGCAACCATGAGTTGCATCAAGGTATTTGAAAGCAACAGAATTGATCCCTATTTCTTTTGCTCCTCATTTAGAAGAATAAATGTTATATTGGTTGAATGTGCCAGTAAAGTAAAACTATAAAACTTTTTTTTTTCTTTTTTTTTTCCAGTAGAAAACCCATACTGTGTTATGGAGAAATAAAATTGCTTTCCAGTCAAAATCAGTTTATTTCCAATTTTGCAATGCCTTTTGAAAATATTCCTTATAGATTTTGGCTCTGTATCTAGTGACACCAGGACTTCTGATATTGACTTCAAAGGAACAAAATTTGATCTTTTTCTGCAAGATGGTCACATGGATTTTCTAGTTGCAGTGTTATACTCTGGCTTCTCAACTGCTCTGACAAAGTGCTATTTTATTTTACACTTTTTAATCATACCTTGAGAATCTTGCACATTATCTCATAAACTGAAAATGTTTTCTCAGCTCTTGTCCAATCCCAGGTTGTGACCTTAGAAAAAAAAAAAAAAAAAAAAAAAAACAGGAAAAGAAAGCAAGTTATTTTTCTTTATTTCAAAAATTAAGTTTATTAAAAATAAATAAATAAATAAATAATCTATCCCTAAAACTTCCTATCTTTTACATCCGCTATGGTTTATTTTGAGCAATAACTACCAGGTACTAGACTGCTGCATCCAGACAGTGCTGAGGAGATATCCTGCCTATTTCCTTGTACCTTCAAGTAGCTTTGCATGCAGGCTGCTCTATACCTGTGCTAGTGGGGGTTGCATTGATATGCCAACATGATACAGCTCTTGAATGGTCTCACAGAGACCCATTCCTCCCCAGTTCTTTACTTATAACAAGTGATTTGCTCTAATCACCTACATTGTTTGCAAAGGTCCAAAACCATAAAACAGAACCCTCCAACCTTGCAGTGTCCTAGACACTTACCATATATATCTTGCAATCTAGGTGAAAAAACTAACAAGAAACAAAACAGGCAAATCTACATTTCCTTTTTTCCTTACCAAGATGAATCTTCTCCTAAATTTCAACAAATTGAGATTTGAATAATAGTCTATTGCTTCTTGTTTTCTCAGGACTTAACAATTGCTTTTAACAGTATCAAATTTAAGCAACTATTTTCAACAGAGATACATAGAGCTTAGTAAAATGATGCAAGGGTACGGGATCACAGTTAGACAAGGTAAAAAGGGATAGATTAATATATTTAATCAGAAAAAGTTCAACAGCAATCTATAAATAACTTTCCAACAAAAATGCAAGAAGGAAAGAGGAGAATTAGTCAGTCTCAATAGATAGAAGAATACACAAAACGGAATAGAAATCGAGGTTCTATATGAAAAAAAAAAAAAAAGGCAGGAAGTAATGAACAATGGCCCAGCTCCAAAGGAAGATAGTTCTGTCATTAAAATTGTTAGAAGAGATAAAGAGGTTGAAGAAGTTTGTTTTTCAAGATTTAAAAATACAAAGCTCTTTGAAAAATATATCATAAAATAGTATCCACAGCATAAGAGGAAAATATTACATAAGACAAATTTATTTTTCATCTAAAGAGAAAATCACCATGAATAGACACAGTATTCCTGAATAACATATGTAGGTTTGGATGCCTTGGTATAGAACTTTCTTGATCAATTCAATTTTGTGATGTATGATAAAATTCTGTCCCTAACTAATTTTTAGGTATACAGGCTATTAAAATTGAATCTCTTTTGAGGAAATTAATGTCAAGAATTAAAAGTTCAAAATATGGTGTCATCTATTGGAATTTTATTTGTTTGCAGTCATCTTCAAATACACTTTTTACCATCTTATTGCAATATGGGTATTAAATAAGATATCTAATGAAGGAAGTGACAAAATACTGAGAGTCAACAAGTTATGTTTGATATAGAGTGAGGAAGTGAAAAAATATTGGAAATATACAATCCTTATGAATGAAGAAGCTATTTAGACAAAAGACATGTAAAATATTTTTGTCAAAAAAAAAATAAATCTACTTCTACTGTGGACAGAAAATGAAATGAACTTTTTCACCATGATCAGAGGAATGGGGAGATGAGTCTTGCTACAGCTCCACTGAGCCCAAAGCACCAGCTATACATGCTGATGTCATATTGCCCCATCACAAAAAGTAACTCCAATTCCTGCTGAAGCACAGAGACACTTGAAGCTTTGCTTAAAAGCTCACCGAACTCCCCTTTCTTCAGTAGTCTTTCCTGCATTTCCTGCATTTGCATTTTTAAGGGGACTTCTGAGGTCAGAACAAAACTCCTTCCATATAAAGATATGTGCAAAGCAAAAGCAACTGTAGAATTAAGAAACTCATAGAATATTCATATATTGTTTGCTCTGTTCACTTTTTTTTCTTTTCTTAATTCAGAAGCTTGAATAGCAAGAGAAAAGGTGTTAGCAAGTTTTTCTCAATTGAAGTTCATTTTCTCTGAAATTTTCAAACTATAAGAAAATGAAACCCATCAGACTCAACACACTCAAAGGAGAAAACGTACCAAGAAATGTCAGAAAAAAAAAAAAAGAAAGAAAGAAAGAAAGAAAAAGTAATTTCTATAAAAGGTTTAAAATGCAAATAAGATGCATTAGAATTGCTCATGTATCTGAACATGGAAAGTAGAAGTATTATTGATCAAATAAATTAAAAAACGGTGGGGGAGGCAGCATATATACTATTTAAACACATGCCTCCCTAATGTGTTACACTTTGGCAGAGACCAGGGATATAGTTTAATTTGATTTTCTGGTTAAAAAGTTGGCACATCTCTGTTCAGAAACAGCTTAATCCAAGGAGCTTACATTGCAAATATAATTAAAAGTGTTTTTCTTCTTATAATAACACTTTATGCATTCCATAATTAGAAGCTATGAAACTGCAGCATTGAAAGTTTGCTCTTAATCTTTTGTAATCCCTAGAAGAAATGAACACACATACCTGAAGAATAGCAAACATAACTAGGTGTAAATGTTTGCATGTAGAAAGTCATTTTAAAAGGCCTGCTGCAGTAACTGAGAAGAACATTTTGCTGGTCATGTAAGTGTGCATTACATACATGTGTTTTTAAGGTACTTCTATACGAACCCTTCCTCAGTTTGTCCTTTAAAGAGTGTATTTGTCATTATTGTTCCCTCATACTCCATGAAGAGAAAATAATTTTCTCTCTGTTTGAAGTGTCTTCCTATTTTAGAATAAGAACCAGAATCTGGTTAAAATAAAAAGTAAATAATAATAATAATAACAATAACAATAATAACAATAACAACGTTGTGCTTGCAGCTCATCTGAAACAAGACCTATAAATTCTTCAAGGATCAGTGCTTTGTCTCATAAAGCAGCAGATTGCCAGAATGGTTCACAGCCCTATTATAAATATGTTCTTTCCATACCCATTAATCATCACCCATTGTTACCCATTTATCCACCAGCAACACATTGCATCTGGAAACTAACAATAGAAATAATGTAAGATAATACTAGAAATAATATAATAATGTAATAACATAATTTCTCAGTAAAGAGTCTTGCAGTTTCTTCCACAGTGCTTACAAAAGAATAATTCTCTTTTGTATTCAACAGGAGTACTCAGCATTGTGTCTAGAAGGGAGGGCTCTTTACTTGACAGGCAGCGAATGCCGATGTAGATGTACCAAAGTCAGGAAGGCTGCTTTTGAATTAAGGTGCTTAACAGAATAATCTGTCATTTTAATCTGATCCTGAAAAATATCCACCACCAAGAGCCAAACTCCCTGTGCTAGTGATGGGAGAGACAAGCTCCCATACTGATGGGAGCTACCAACACTGAATACATGAAGTTTTCCTTTCATATTTACTTTCATTTTTCATGTCTTTACTATGTTTTTAAATACCTTCTAAACAAATAAGAATAGTGACTGAAGAATGGTATGAAGACTTGTAAGCTACCTTTGAACTACTTCCAACATGAAGGATGTGCAATCTGGATCTGGACAATGCAGGCTTTAGCAGCAGACAGAAAAGTCACCCAATAAAAAATGAATTCACACTACTATCCCCATTGCCAATATGGTACTGTTAGTGACTCATTAGCCACTGGCTTAAAATTTAGCGAGAGGATATCTATATTTACTGAGGCTTAGATGTACCATAAAACTGTGGAATGAAATTGCTGAGTATGAGACAGTAGTTAAAATTTTGCACCGTGTTCTCAGTCAGATTCCAATTAATATATTTAATGTAAACTGTTTCATTTACTTCTCTGCTTTCCTTTTGGTGCTGCCAAGCTGCATAAAAGTTATATTCAGGATAAAATCTACAGACAGAGATGATGTTTTGCAAGCCTTGCCATTTCCACAGCATGCAAAAAGCTTTGGTATTACCAAAAATTGCAGCAGTTTGCCTTTAGAATTATAGTTTAGTTTAAATGTTACCAACTTGCTTCAGGCTTATTCTGCCTGCCAAAGGGAAATGAAAAGCCCCTTTTTAGCACAAATAAATCTCTATTGTATTTTTCTAAGTGCTCAGATAAGTAGGGGGAAAGAAGTGCTTGTTAGGTGCACAGTCATCTAATGAACAGTTATTTTCTGTCACTTTTATACCACATTCCCTGGAACTCTTCAGTGCTGGAAGTGCTGCAATGCCATTAGGTCAATGAGTGATATCTGAATGTGAAAGCATTGCAGATGTTACATTAAACTATTTTATTTAATGACATTTATGCCCACTCAGCTTGAGAAATATACTTACTGGAGGTGCCATAAATTTATACAGCGAAGATCCCCTCAGTGCTAGAAACTTTGGTGTGTACATTCGATCCTGAAGGGAGTCTTGTTCCCGTTCTTCCGTCCAGCCCATGTAGACTATCTGACAGAAAAATCAATAGTGTTGACAAATTCCTCAGACATTTTCTTCAAATCAATTGCAAATATTTCAAGCAAGTAAGCTGATGTCTGTCAAATCTTACAAACCTTGAACCACTGCCACAATGTGGTATATTGGCAGTTCACTTACAATCACGATTATATAAAGAAAGCCTGTTACATCAAAATACTTCAGAACTATTTATTGTGCTAGCAACAACAAAAAAGCTAAGCCACATACCTAGCAGATGTCTGTTGTCTCTATTATCTCATTAAGAGCTCTCTGAAGTAATTCTAAATACTTGCTGACAAATCACATCAGAGGAATTTAATGCAAGTGAAATGTAAGGAACCACTAGGCAGGAATGCAAAATCAAGAAACTCTTAAAAGTTTTCAGATACAAGACAGACAGATAGATACATGGGATCTTATTTTATCTTATATCGATAAAGCAAACATTCTGGAGCACATATTTTGAACATTGTACTGATTGAACGCATTCAGAATTTAATTATTTTGGAGTATTGAACCTCTTTTGCTTCAGCATAGTGAATTAACAGTGTTTTCAGGCATTCAGTTTTGAATGGTGCTAAAAAGTAGTCAGAATACTGTTAACTCTTATCACTACTTGCAGCTCTTCAGAAACAGATGTACAAACTAGGATTCATTCAAACCCATTTTAGGATCTAATTCCCTACCTATCCACCTATTAAGTTTGAGTAACTTAATATCAAATCCTTAAGGTAGTATGTAGTAGTAAAACATAGCAGGAGTAATTATTATGCCAGGTTCTGGAGAACATGTGAACAGAGTAGACACGTCATAGAAATTCTGATTTATAAACATGCTAATGAATAGTAACAAACAACTTGCAGTGTGCCATGTGTACATTCCTTTTATAGAAAAAAGAACTCGTATTTCATACATTGCTACAAATGGAATAGGTCTACTTTTAAACCTCTTTGTGAAATTGATTTCTACATTAATTAGGTATGGAGCATTCTTTGTCTTAAATGACCTGATATTCTGTGTGTTCCATAATGAAAATGTAAGGATATCAGTTTAGCAAAAATAATTACAATCATATTAACAGTCAATTAGTTAGTAAGCTTACCAATGGTATATATGTACTTAAATGAATATATTATGTTCTTTTGTAAGGAAATCTTGTATGTTGCATACTTTTTAAAAAGCAATTTACACAAGTTTATTTCATTGCTATTGAGAAGAGGGTTTTCATCAATAATTCTGCATGGAATATACATTAAAATAGATTTTTCTTTTTTCTATTGGATGTTATTGCATATTGGAAATTAATGGCTTTTTCAAATCCCTGTGTACAAAGCCTGCACTACTTCTCTCTATCAGAGTTTAGTAAGTATTTTCTGGTCTGTAGACAAACAGGGAGCAGGTCCATTCCTCTAAGAGTTACAGCAAAACCTAAACATTTAATTCAATTGCTAATAGCAAACATTAATACTGTAATATAATCTTGGGTTCAATGCCTAACATTTGTTTAAGTATCTGCTGGTTCAGTGACCAAACAAGCTTGTAAGACTCAAAAAAGAAGACAGCCATGCCTCAATACTCAAGAATTAAGCAGAGTGCTCAACACTACATTATCATGCAATAACAAAAAACCCACATTTTCTGAAATCTTATTAATTCCTAAATGAAAAAATAATCAGAAATACAACCTGACAGTTACAATAAGAGAAGTTTTAAATTATTTCAGTTCAATGTTTATTCAGATTTCCCTTATTTCTGCTGTTTTTTGTGTTAATCAATGCAAGAAACATACAGAGACCCATCCTTCTGACTTGCTATTAATATGTAGAGCTTAGTGACTGAGAGGAGGAACATACAGGAGTAAATTTAATATGAAAATTGTACTACTATTTACAGAAGTTTGATACATTTTCCTTCTGCAACTGGAAGAGAATGAATGGTCTCTAATTTCTAGGAATTAGGACATCTATGCTTTGAAATTAATTAAACTGAATTGATTCTGTGCCATCTTTGATTTGTTTCTTTAAAATTGGACACAGTAAGATATCATCTTGCCTGATGATACTCCATTTTTGAAAGTTTCTACTTCTATCATCAGAATAACAGGTCACAATCACTCATGCTGTGCAGATGCATTGATATTTCACATTTGATTGCCTTAATACTAAAGCAGCCACGAAATTTAAGGCGATTTCTCCATTTGATATTGCTCTGTTGCCTCTGTAGATCATGAGGAGAAAATAGACTGATTTTTCAGACAATCTGCTGCACTAAGGTTTTATTAACAAAATGCATTTTCCTTCAGACTAAATACCTAATTAACTATTAAACATACAGCAGAACTGTTAAGCAAAGGCAGTATGATTGTAATTAGAAAAAAAAGTGGTTTGAATGCATGTGTATATTCATGTGTGGATTAAAATAATATGGATTAGATTCTGGAAAACAGGACAAAACTGAACAAAAACTTGATAACTATTTTAACTGCATGCTCCTAAAATGGTCTAAATTTATCTAACACACTGAACTGAAGTTAGATAAAATACGCTAGTTTTTACATAGTCAAGATGAGAAACTGTTGATAACTGAGATAAAATAGAGACTACATTCTTGAGACATTTATGTTACTGATAAATATTTTGCCTTCTAAAAAAAACTTTGACTATTAACAACCTCAATAAAATTATTTACTTGGAAAGGCATCTGAACTTTTCAAACTCATGGCTCATGAACATATATATTGAAACTGTCAATGAAATTTGACTTGGGAAGTTGAATTTGATGAGATTCTGTCTAAAAATAAATGTTTATAACCATGGATACATGACGCATGTGAATAGACAGAATGCCCATTTACGTATTTAAAAATGAGGCTAGCTTTTTAATCATAGAAATGTTTCTTTGAGTCCGTATGAACTGCTGATCATTATCAATGAAATTGGGGAGGAGAAATCAACAGACCCAACAAGTTTTATTTGCAATAACATTCCACTTAAAAGACATTTTTTTCACAGTCCTGGTAGTTTCTAATTTACCTGCAGCAGCTCATTTCTCAAAATCAAATGGTGACGCAAATTAGTTAATGTAGAGGCTGCTGGTTCACTAACAAAGATTCAGTAAGTTATTATAGTTTATGAGCTAAATCACGTACAGTTGAAATAATCTATATCTATATGATAAATAAAACAAGACACTCTCTTCAGTCAAAAATCCATAGTCTCCTAATTTAGTATGTATTTACATCACACAGACACCCCAGTCAAGAAAGTAAATAATCCACAAGTTGCTCTCCTTCATATCAGTAGAAAATATTGCTAAAATGTCTTAAATAGCCTTAACAAAAATCTTTTATATTTTCAGAGATTTCTCCAGAGTTTTAACACAAATTTTATTATATTTTAGGAAGAATGGTAAAAAGAAAATACAAGAATTTTTCCTCAAAATGAAAGGTAAAATTTATGTGATTTTAAATGAGAGAGGACATTCAAAGATCAGAACAGACGTACTGACAGCTTTTTATTTTGGAATTCTCATATTCATACTCATATTACGTGAAACAATGCTGTAGGGCAACAGGATAAACGTGGAGTCAGAAGACAAATTAATATGTCAGACAACACAGGGAAAAAATATGATGAGGGATGAGCAACTCAGATAATTCCTTCTATCCTGATTTTAATATCCTTGTCCCTATGTGATAGTCTCAAAATTCATTATAGAAAATTTTGAGCAGAAAACAAAACAAAACAAGAAAAACACATTAAAATAGAAATAAAAGTGTGAGACTAATGCAGTCATTGGCAAAAGAGTCTTACATTGAAAAGACCTAGGACATTTTTTCAAAAGTAACAGAAGAATTAATGGTAGATAGTTTGAATGAATGACAGAAAAAAGTTGTTCAACTGTAAATATAGCCAAAATATCTCCTATGCTATTTTTAAGTTTGTGAAGAGACTGGTGATCTTTCAAAAAATACTTTTTTTTTTTTTTTAATTCCTCTTAATTATTTTCTATCTTCTTCAAAAAGTCATTTAAAATAAAGCAGTATGCATATTAAAAATGTCAAGTAAGAAGAAGACAAATAGCAATGAAAAATTAATTTACATATGATTCAGATTAGATTTAAATTAATTTAAAGTATCATTGGCATCCTTACGTTTTGTGACAGATAAACCTCATTAAAAATCAACAGTTAGAAATTAACTATTTTTTGTTTTAATTGCAAATAGACATGGTCCTGGGCAACCTCCTCTACGTGACCTTGCTTAAGCAAGGGGTTGGACCAGGTGACTTCTAGAGGTCCCCTCCATTCAACCTCAACCATTCTTTGATTCTCTAGAATAAGAAAAATTACCAATGCATAAAAATGTAAAATGATTGCTTGCAAAATAATTTTTCCTTTCAGTGCTTCTCTGTTAAATCTCCTTTCTATCCTATGTGTTTTATCACTGAGAAAGATCACCTTCATATCTTAAATATCTATGTAATAAAAGATTATTTCATGTTCACTCATTATTCCATGTGAGATTATAAGACTAGACATTTATTGTACCATCTAGTTTACATTCTATTCTACCATATAGTTTAATTTCCTTCCAGTAAAGAACTCAGGTCTTCATCTTCTTACCAGACCAGGGTTAAATATAGGTACTCTTTTCTGTTTGGTTTTCTCTCTTTTTTTTTTTTTTAAATCATCACACAAATTTAAGGAAATATTTAGGGGTTTTAAAATAGAGTACCAGAGAAATCTGAAAATATTTCTTAGTTATGGAAGATTATTTTTCTTTATACTCCATCTAATGGAAAACTGATAATAAAAGACTGAAAACAAGTAGTATATTTGCCTTTTAAACGTAAAAGATTATAATGAAAGTGAAGACAGTTGTTTAGGATAACAGACCTAGACTGGAATTTGTTATTTCCAAGGCAAATGCTGCACAGAATAACACTCTAAAAGGAACTTTGCAGATATCTATCCAATATTAACAACCTCCTTCACAGATTTGAAAAGTAACGGCTACACATGGAAACAGGACAGCTTTCTGAAGAGGTAAAGATCTGTAATTTGGTTTTCCAGGTTCCTTATAATCTTCTTCATGTCATAATCTATTAATCCAGGGTAACATTTTATCTCATCCATTCAATTCACTATCCACTGATATATGTTAATAGCTACACTCATTTTTCTTATTTAAGACTAAGTATCTGCTTATTGAAATAAATTCTTCTAACGATAAAGTCAATTTAAACATTAATTGGGCAACTGTGTGTCTTTGTCAAAATGTCAACATTAATGTTTTTTTTATTTTTTATTTTTTTGCCTTCCTTGAATTATTCAAACCAATGAACAATTACTTGGATTTTAAATTCATTACAGTTTGAATTAGTTATTTTAGTAGAGTTGACTAGCATTTTAGAAGTATGGCTTTTCTTTTGCTGAAGACTTTTTCCAAGAAAGACCTTATGCAGCTCTTTTTACAAAGATAGATTTTTGTGTAAATAGCATGAATTAGATACTATTTCATTTATTATTTATTTATTTATTTTCTTCAAAGCACCTCATTTCTTGTAGAGAAGTCTCACTTCTTGTAGAGACTTCCCTTGTTTACCCATCACATCACTCATCTTCAGAGCAATTTAACACAAATTTAACACATTGCTGAGCAGGTGCACTTGGCTGCCAGGTTTATCAACCAGGAGCGTTGGTCCCACTGCCATCACAGACATTTTACAGGCCACTTGAGAAGCTTCAGGCCTTCTCTGACACTCTCAACAGAGCAGCTCTCAGCAAATTCTTTAATAGTGAGAAGATCTCACGCAACTTGGCTAAAAAACTACTATGACACTGTGACACTGTCATCATTCTCCCTCCTGCTACTGTAGCCAGTAGGATTCTTTTTTTTTTTTTTTTTTTTTTTTTTTTAACTGGGAAAAACACCGTTTATACATGGTCTTATTTGAATGTCTGCTTATTCATTTTCACTTATTAATTTACAAACAGGCCAAAATAGGGCTATAAATTTTAATCCAGGGTGACTGAATTCAAAACATAAAGCTTAACACTCAGGTGGCAAGAAAGTAAACATCATCTATTCTAAAGCCCACTAGTCTGACTATATTTAGGACTTACATTTTGATTAATGTGATTTTTTTTTCCCCTCCTAAATGTACACAGTATACATGTAACAAATTTTTGACGCTCTAAAATATAAATGATAAAATAAACAAATATTTCAATCCAGGTGGAGGGTGTGGCCTCTCCTTTCTCATGTAAAATGGGTCACATTCATTTTTGTCATGTCAGGGTAGACTACTGAAACATGCTGAATGAACAAAAAATCTGAACATTACAAGTCACTAGACAGTGTCTTTCAAACTTTCTCATGGTGCCAACAAGCGAATAGCAGTGACACATTCATCTTTCTCAGGTACAAGTGCAAATGAATCACTTATGAAAAGATTTATTATCATTCTTAACTCACCTTATGAGTAGTTTTCAATTAGATTTCAATGCCCGGTTCCAGATATTGGTTTGATTTCCATTTTCTGGTTCTCTGACAAGGACTGGTAGGCAGAACTTGGATAGGACTGGTGGAATTTAGGCTACCTGGCTGTCTCTGTGAGATCATCCTACCTGTGCAGCTGCTTTGCTCACATCCTAAAAGCCTGCTTACTGAGCTCCATCCAAGATGCAAAGGAGAAAATAATAAATATGGGAGAACCCCGAATGTCTAGGTCTATGGAAAATATGTGGTAAGGGGTAATGTTTTTCCAATGTCCCATTTTTGGTAACAATGACTTCACAAGACCTAACTACCAAATATTTTATACATTTGTGGGATCAAATTCTGAACCATTCATGAAAACAGCAGTGCAGACATTTGTAAGTATACATAACTGTTTAGGCTTAAAATAAAATGCTTAAGTGCTTCATCCTCTGATGAAAGCAAAATCAAAATTCCATGGAAAATGTTATTCATTGGGTGAAGATTATTAGGGAGCCAAAATTTAATTTACATTCTTAGTCATTTAAATGACAACATGTACAAACTGAGTAAAAGAGCTACTAATGTTTGAAAAATGTCTTTTGCTGTTTATACTGAGGAAGCATTATTTTCTGTTTTATCTGATCACCAAAAGAAAAAGACTTCTGTAAGCTTAAACTGTTCTTAAGGGCTCTCAGGGTGCACAATTACTACTCCTAGAATAATAAATATGGAACAAAATCTCCAAAACAATTGAATAAATTTAGACTAGAATTACACTGCCTTTCATTCATTCACTCATTCATTTTTGAATAAGAATTCGATGCATGTAAATGAAAGAAGAAAAAGTCATCAAGGGGTGAAATTTCATTTTCAAATGTACAAATAATTTTTCTACATTTTGAATGAGAAGAGTGTGACTGAAGAAGTAGAAGTAGTGACAGGTTTTTTTTAATTAGTTTGTTTGTTGCCATTATCAGCACTGTGATTTTGCTTTATGAAGCTCTGAGAAAGAAGGTCTGTGAAAGGTCAGGTCATGGTTAGTTGAATTTATTTATTATGAAAAAAAAAATAATAAAAGTTCAAGGAAAGTTGATAGTTTTTTCAGACTTGACTGCATCTATGGAAGGACTCTATTAATTACAACAAGATAAGACACTATTTTAAACCAATATTCACATGCTCAGGAATGTACATAATGAAGTAATTATTAAAACCAATTCAAAAAATAATAATATTTATAATGCTTCAAAGATTAAATACTACTGCAATCAGAAACATGATGGCAAATCATATGTGACATTGTTGGGTAGTCAGCATTTCTCTACAGCTATTAGTGGGTACAGATATTTCTTTTAAGCAAAGCTAGTTATTTAATTTTCTTACTAAACTTTCTGGGCTTCTTCTCCCGCAACCGTCAATCAGCACACAGCAGCAAAGTTTACTAAAAGAAGGGAGTTTGCTAATGAAGGAGTTTTATCTACTACTGGATTGTTCAGAAACAACTGAAAGCCACACAGATCTCCTATAGAATGTGCAAATCTCCAGATAATAAGTGTTTGGTGGTTCCACAGAGTACAGTTGGGGGGCCAACTTTACTGATGCCAGTTAATAACATGCAAAATAAAAGGGCAATATAAAAAGTTAATGTTCAAAGCAATAATGAATCACTCCCTAATGTAATTTTATCATTCACTAACTATAACAAATAATCTTTTGTCTAATGAATTCACAGTTTTTAAGATCATTAAGCAATAAATCTAATTAACCTTAATTTCCAAATAGAAAAATATATTTGTCTTGATATGCAAAAAATGAGCAATGCAGTAAAACTTCAGTTTATGTTTCAATTCTTACCATGTAATGAGAAATTGTAACCAAATCCACAAATTTTGCTTATAAGGATAACATTGTGTTTCCTTCCTTAAGAGAAACATCAGACAATATTCTTCCTTTAAGGTAAAGATATATATTTATATATAAATAAATAATCAAAAATAGGAGGAACAGAACACAAAATTCTGAAAGCAAGTTACTTTCCTGAGCATCTTGATTACTTTCTACTACCTCCATAAGACCAATAGAAGGGATTGATTTTTTTGTGTTTTGTTTTGTTAATCATTAGCCTGAAAAACTGATTTAAAGTAAAAATTCTAGACAATCACCCAATTTTGTCACATATAAAAAAACACTAACTGAAAAAAAATATTTAAAAAATACCTCTAAAATGTCTTTTTTTTTTTCCCTACAGAAACATCTAGCTTGAACTTCCTTCTTTGTCTTCTTTGTTTCAAACAATAGTGCATGTCAATCTAACAAGCTGAACAATATTAGGAAATGGCTTTCAGTTATTCTTATTCCATACTTCTTAGACACATAGCATCTATTGGAGTATCTTCAAAGCTAAAGGTTTTCAATTTTGTGGCTTTTAAAAGAAATGTTAATGGATTTTGAATGGCTGATGAAGACAACTTTAAAAGTTAAAAAAATACAGTTGAATGGATAAAACTTGCAGCGTTTTAACAACTTGGTCCCAGAGTATTCATCTTCCACTACCGCTAAATAGAGACAGCATTATGGGTCACTGCTTTTTTTTCTTTCACCTATTTTTAGATTCTGGACCTTCAACTACAGCAGCCTGAAAAATAAATGAATCCATTTTTATAAAAACAAATAAATAACCTGCAAATGAAAACCACTGTATGTACCTTGCTAGGTCTACAGAAAGGCATTTATTCTGTATGTCCACCTTGTGGCATTATGGCAAAGAAAAAATATATCAAAGTAGATTGGATGTCTTTTGGTTTTAAAACTACAGAAAAGTTTGAATTATTTCTCTTGGTGAGAAATGTTATGAATTCTCCATTCTTAAAGATACCCAGAACTTGACTGGGCAAAGTCCTGAGCAACATGATTTATATTGACCATGCTTTGAGCAGGGTCTCAAGGTTTCTGAGCAGATGACCTAAAATAACTCATCCAACTTAAGTTATTCTATGATTCTATGAGTCTTTGATCAGTCATGGGCCATCAGTCTTGGGATCTGTTACACAGTACTCATGACTTAGTATTCTTAGCAAACCATCTTCGGTGTTACTTTTATTACAATGCTGTGCTATTTTTCAGTGGTATACAGGGTGCCACATACAAAATGTAGTAGTTCACATCTGATAATCCATTTGTAGCAGTCCAGGATTCTCTAAACCTACCCATTTTACATCGACCTTCATTTTCAATGGGGCAGTGTATCAAACCTCTCACTACAGACTTTCAACCTAAAAATGCATTTTGAGGAGGATTTTTTAGTATAGTCTGCTTTCAAGTAAGGCAGCCTTGTGAGTGGAGACAGCAGGATTCTATTTTTGTTCATAAGCAGATATCAAGACATGAAAGATGAATCTTATGATCCCTTCTCAGTTGTTAACAGGGTGCAAAATGGCTGTTTTTTGAAGGTTCCTGAGTCAGATGAAAACAGAGTTAATAAATATCACAGTGCTCACGTATGTGTATCCATATGTATATGTATATGTATACATATGTATATCCATATGTATACTACATACAGTCTCTGTAGTAACCAACCATGTAAAGTATATAGCCTCATCCTTCTAACTTATAAGGTATTGTGAACCTCAGAAACGTTTAATAATACCATATGCAAAAGAAAGGTAGGAAGTAATTGTAACTCTATTGACTTCCCGACCAGATTGGAAAAGTTGGCATGTAAAGGACTAAAGTAATGATTTTTAACTTGCATTCTTACACACTCTTAAATAAAAATCTTCCTAAATTATTACTAAGAAAGAAATAGAAGTGGGGCTGTTCTGGACTACTTTAAAATATTAATTTACAAACATGTATATCCAAGTACAACTGGATTGAGAAAGAGAACCAGAATGCACTCCCATTTTGAAAGACAGCAAGGTAGAGGGAAATTACTTTTAAAATCCCTCCTCCAGGAGCTGAGGAAAACCTTAGGGGATGATTAGATCAAGAACATGATATTCAATAGATTTTACATAATACTCTTTTCACGCTTCTCTTCATAACTTAATTTTTATCAAGAATCTATTTTTTTTCCTTCTTTTATTAGAATAAAGTTTGTTTTAATTTTTTTGGTTCTCTGGTGTTTAAAGTGAACCTAGGCTATCCTGAAGGATCTTCCATAGGCTATATGCCCATGGCTTCTGGCAGTGAATTAGGAGTATAGTTCACAACATTTATTGAACCCTTGTTGCACTTAATTATTTTTGACAAAGGGGTGATACCTTTCAATAGCTTATTTTACTTCTGATATTTCTCAGTATTTCCTTGAATATTGTTGCTTTATTAGAAAAGCTCACTGTTAGGGACTACTGGCTAACAATTATTTACAATAATATCAGCTTTCTCTTAATTCACAGAATCACAGAATTGAAGGGGTTGGAAGGGACCTCGAAAGATCATCGGGTCCAAACCCCCTGCCAAAGCAGGTTCCTTAGAGCAGGCTGCCCAGGTAGGTGTCCAGACGGGCCTTGAATATTTCCAGAGAAGGAGACTCCACAACCTCCCTGGGCAGAAAGATTCCACTCAGTCAAATTTTTAATGCAAGCATTCCACCATTATGAACAACATAGAGGAATACACCCCATAAAGGCTGTAACTGCCACAAAGTTAAAATAGTTGTTTGAGTCTTGAATGAATCTCTAACTTCAGTGTCACACACAGGCTCTGTATCCACAGAGCTCTGCAGTGGGACAGGCAGGCTCCTTCCCCCACAGGGGACAATGTGAAAAATCTCTGTGGCTGCAGAAGAGATCCTGATGAAATATCTCAAGGCCTTGTGAAGAGTGGACAGTGACCTCCATGAACTTTATCAAACAAATGATAGATGTAAACTTTTAATTAATACTTAGCCAAAAGTCTCTCCTCTCACAGAGGGTATGTCTACTTCATGACCTTTTTGCATCCTCTCAGGGGTCCAGTTCCTTTTTGCATGCTCTCTTCTCCCACTGTTTTGGGTTGGTTTTGAATGGCAGACTAGCTTGAACAGGAGGGGTAGGAGAGGGAGAGGCTGAGATATTATCTCACCGCTGCCAATAGGGCAGGCTTATGGGGGCAATAGGTTGGAGTGATGAGTGACTAGTGCTTCTGCTTAGTAAGTACCATAAACAGTAGCCTGTTAATAACGGGAAGCAGCTGTAGAGGGTTTACATGGCAAGGTTTTGGTAGCAGGGGGCCATAGGGGTGGCTTCTGTGAGAAGGATCTAGAAGCTGCCCCACGTTAGGTAAGGGCCCCGCTGCTGACCAGAGCCAAGCCAATAAGTTATGTTGTTTGCGCCTCTGTGAGAGCATATTTGAGACAAGGGGAAAAAAAAAATGTTGTGCCACACAGCAGCTGGGAGAGTGAGAGGAGTGAGGAACAGCCTTGCAGGCACCAAGGTCAGTGAAGAAGGAGGTGGAGAGGCGCTCCAGGCACAGGAGCATAAGTCCCCTGTGGCCTGTGGTGAAGACCATGGTGAAGCAGACTCTCCCCCTGCAGCCCATGGAGTACCACGGTGGAGCAGGGTTCCACCCTGCAGCCTGTGGAGGAGACCACAGTGGAGCAGGTGGACCTGCACCGACGGAGGCTGTGGCCTGTGGAACACCCCTGCCAGAGCAGATTCTGGGCTGGACCTGTAGCCCATGGAGAGGAAACCACGCAGGAGCAGGTGATATGGCAGGAGATGCTGCCTGTGGGGGACCCAGGCTGGAGCAGTTTGCTCCTGAGGGATGGACTCCGTGCTACAGACCCATATCTGGAGCAGTTCTTGAAGAGCTGCTACCTGTGGGCAGCCCACGCCAGATCAGTTCTGCAAGGACTGCATCCCGTGGGAGGGACCCCACAGCACAGGGGACGAGAGTCACTGAGAAGGAGCGGCGGAGAAGAAGCGCTATAGACTGACCACAACCCCCATTCCCCATTCCCCTGCACTGCTTGGGGGGAGGAGGTGGAAGAGGGCAGATGGGGGAAAGGAGCTTTTGATTTCTTTCCTTTGTTTCTTACTTCTCTAGCTTGTTAGTAATAGGCAATAAATCTTACTATCTCCCTATGCTGAGTCTGTTTTGCCCGTCACAATAATTGTTGAGTGATCTCCTCATCCTTATCTCAACCCTTGAGCCCTTTTCATCGTATTTTCTCCCTGTTCCTCTTTGAGAAGGGGGAGTGAGAGAGCGGTTGGCCGTCCAGGTTGTCTGAGGTGGAGCTCGGCCATCCACCCGAGTAAAACCACCACAGCAGCATGACTTCCAACTGTATATTTGAAATAAAGCAGCATAGAAATTGCAAATTGTGTCACAATCTTGCTGGACTTCGGGGTACACTGAAAATGTCAGTTGGATAGAATTTCTCTGGATGCTCAGAAACTCACATGCAACCAGAGCCATTAGGCAGAGAACTGGAAGAAGCCAGACACCTGCCTGCAAATTTGTGAAGGTTCCCAGCCCCAACATTGCCTATCTACTGCTTCAGGGACTTTTGCCTCTCCAGATCTTTTTTTTTTTTTTTTTTTTTTAAAGGAAAGATGTGATTTTTGGTTCTAAATCCAGCAACACTGAGATATTCCAAAAAGAAAAATGTTTAAAATAAATAAATATATGCTTCAGTCATCAGCTCCTGAGAACAGCATATTTGCTGTTAGTAAATTTCTATTTGCTGTGTCATAAAATAATATGGACTTAATAAATTTTGTTTCCCAAAATTATAAAATTGAAATCAAAACTTCTCTTACATGCTAAACACATAGCAGCTATGTATTGTTTGCTAAACAGCATCTCCTTACCAGGTAATGTAACTGTTTAAAAGAACACGAAAGGTGTTCATATATCATGAATTTTTAAGGGATGTTTCTGCATTCGAAATCAATAACATTGTCAATTGTTTTGCACTACTTTATGCATCGGCTCTTTTCTGAAATTAAAGTGGCAACTCTATCTCTGGAACCATGGAATATTATTGCAATGAAAAGATCAATAACTGTCTACGTTCCACAGAATTCTGTTTATACACTATTAGAAATTCAGGCGATTAAATAGTTTTACTTTCACAGGGTATGATACCATCACAAGGTAAGAAAGGAGGCACAAATCATCTGTGTAGAGATAAAACTGGTGAATGAAAAACAGTGAAATGTGGATTCACCTCTCCTCTTGAAATAAACTTTAATTACAAATACTTTCTTTAAGCTTTTTGAGTCCCATGTGCTCCTTCAATAGAAGATCAACAGTGAAAGTATATGCTTCATTGATTCCAATTAATTTATTTAGATGATACAATTCCCCAAGGAGTGATGCTTGTATTGGTTTACTGATCACCATCATTCTAATCTACTAAAATTAATGTTATTCTTGGGAAAATTTAAACTTGCTTGAGGCAATAAAAGAGACACTACAATAAATGATTGCACTGTTTTTATTTCTTTCCTTAGCCTCCAATGAAAATTCCAAAATGGTCAGAAAGAACAAATTTGTATCTGATAAGCCATAGGTATTAAGTCCATATTTGATTTAGGGTGAGGTTAGAGAAAACAAATAGTTTTTCCTATACCCAGTATTTCTGAGTATAGGTTTAAAGAAAACATGACCTATATCTTTTATGGATATAGTGACGTGACTTCCTCTTTTTGTTACTTTCATTGTTTCTGAGTTTGTTACCATCTTTCAGGACCTTGTAAGACAGCAGAGAGATGCAGCCCATACACATCATTGAAGGCACCTATTTCTAAACAAGGATGCTCAAAGTCGCTTTCTGTCCTCTTGCTTTGGTGGACTGTTTGGATAGTGACTAAAAGTCCCATCCAACAATAAAATACAAGAAAAAGATGCAAATATCTATTCTATTAGAATTTTAAATGGTCCTCTCTTGATTTAACATTTAGCGCTTCTGTTGCCAGTCTCAGACACCACCACCAAGAAAACCCTCTGTCTTTTGTTAATTTTAAATTGCAGGAATCCCTTTCACAATCTTATTTAATTTATGGATCCATCTTCATCAGTGGCCAAAAATCAGATACAAATAAGACTTAAAGCAAAATTTAAATGTATGTCGTGCATGTAAATAGAATATAGAATATAGAAATAGAATATAGAAATAGAATATAGAAATAAAAAGATGCAACAAGAGCAATGCCTTCAGTTCCAATTAAGCAATGCTTAAACTGAGTGGTTTCTCACTGTCTAACTTTTCCCTAGGTACACAGTTATGCTTCTCAGGAAAACTGCACATATTCTTCTGTGTTAATGAGAAACAAGGAAGTAATGAATCCTTAGCCTAAATCTGCTAGGAGGATATCCGATTGAGAAAAACCCTGGATATGTACAAGCAGGATCAAGCTTATTAAAAAATAAATTATAAAAAATAAAATAATAATGTTGTGAAGATTATATTCTTGCAAAAAGTAGCAGCTAAAGGGCATGCCCTTTCATGGCAACCTAGTAATCATAGCACTCACAAAGTCAATGCATCACACCTGTATCTTTCATCACTGAACTAAAACATCAAGCTAAAACTTGAGACTCCTGTTGAATCTATGACATTATCCAGAAAGATATGCAAGGCCTGTGAGATCAGAAAGAGCCCGAATCTATATCTGAGAGGAGTTTACAAGGCAATTTGATCCTGTAAGAATTCCTTAACCTGGAAAGCAGTAGATTGAGCTGTCCATTTGGTTCAATAGTTTTAAACCACGACTGTCACCCCAAAATAGACATAAACATATTATTTTTTAAAGTCTATGCATGTATTTATTTATCTATTTATCTACCTACTTATTTAGAGCAGGAACTCTCATTCAGTTCTTAGAAAAAGTCTTTGTGGGAGCATTCAAATATTTGAATCCTGAGGCAGCTCTACACCCCTGCTGGTTGGATTTTATCTCAATGGTTCTCTGGGAACCAAAGAGATAATAGGTGGGTATCCCATTACTACTCTGCAGTCACCTCTATTAATCTACACTTTATTAATTAAGGGTAGATTATTAATCACTTAAATATTTACAATATCTAAGTCACTTAAATATGTGTACAATATCTAATAACATTTCTTCCAGAACTAGACCATAAATGTTTACCTTTACAATTTAGGATTCCACTTCATAATGTGTAGTTGTAGGACATGTCTATTATGTCACTAGATGTTAAATGTCTACAACAGAGTAAGGCATTTAGATTTCCCTAATTGTCCTGTCCTATATAAGCCTTTATTTGAGAATACAGTACAGTTTTCCCTGTATTAACTAAAATCTGAACACAGATCTAACACGGACATAGTCATTAAATATGGTCAGGCAAAATTCAAAACTTACCCTTACTGAAAAGACTTTTCAGGGAGTGACATTAATATCACAAACACTAATGTGTTTGTACTAGAAAAAAAATAAGAGAAAATAAATGAGAAAAATATGTAAGGGTAAATTAGGATGAATTCTATACTTGAGGCAAAACTGAATTTGCTGGATATGCAGAAATAATTTGATACACAGCTTGAGACTTGTAGTTTGAGATTTAAATAAGAACTTGATCTTATCACTCTTCTCTATCATCTAAATTTCCAGCAGGTGTTCAAATTACTTCCATCATCTCATGAGCTATAGGGTATGAAGCCCCAGGATATAAGCACTGCTATCCAATAACTTCATCAAGTGACTCACAACGTGAATATTATCTATCTCATCAGGTAACCCACTATCTTTGAGAAGCAGTCTGACCTTCCTCTCAAAAGTCAACATGTAGGTTTCCTCAACCTAAAAACTCTGTAACAATGGTGCATATTGTCCTTTTAGAGCTTACGTCCTGAAGCTCAACAACTACTGTGAACTACAATATAAAGGAAAGAAAAATCCTTTACTGACCAAAGGAAACACAATTTTTTATAACAGAAAATGTCTCAAAAGCATCTAATGCAATTAAAGAAACTGCCCTGTGATAACTATTTCCTATCAACCAAACAAAATATATTTTTATATATTTATTTACTTTCACTTTACAGAAAGCCCAATAAGTATTAACAAGCAACATAAGCCTTTCACGGGTTTAAGTTATGGAGTAATAATCCATGCCAAGTGCCATAAATGGCTGACAATTCAATGTGGGAAATTAGCACAGCATAATTTACACCCTATTGTGTACTTCTGCTTAATTTAACAGCAGGGACCCAGTTCCCCCTGTGTGTTTCTATAAACATTTAACAATAGAAGCTTCATTTTAGAGATTTTCCTTCAAAATAAACCTGATCAAATCCTTACTGTGACAACAGATTGTGATAGAGCCGATGTACCATAGGACGTGAAAGTTCACTAACTGTCAGTCAAGAGATGCAAAGTAGAGACTGAAGAACTACAGTAATGGCATACTGTTAAACAATTAATTCAAATGTCATGCAAAATCCATTAAAAAAAAAAAAAACACACCACCAAAACACCAATGAAAGGGAACATACCCACTGTCCTTAAAGTACTATTAGAAAAATGATACAATTTTCTTTGATAGCGTGTCACCTTCCAGTAGAACATCCTGTTTAATCATTCCAATTTAAAAATATTAATACAATAGCAATGTCATCTCAGAGGTCATTACACCACAATGAAAATAATATATGGAGTATGTTTCATACAGATGTTTATCAGCAGAACAGATGTTGTTCTGTTGTTGTTGATCAGTTCTCCTGAGCAATGCCATTCGCCTTTTGAAGTGAAATAAAGATGCAACTCATCTGCAGCAAAGGACACTGGCTTGAGTGACAGGCAAACCAGCTACCATGACATTTGCGTGTATTCTCCTTTATAAAGCTTTCAAATGTTAGGTTTTATTAAACTCAGTAAGAAGAATTTTTAGAAGTGTTTTAAATGAGACTGTTCCAACTGCATAACTTTAATCAAGCTGAGCAGTAGCTTATTAAGCCAGAATATAAGGTGGTATTACATAGCTGATCTGATAACATTGCATGTATTTCTTTTTATTAAATGATATCAAAAGTAAGAGAAAATGGGTATACCTATCTGTATTTATGAAAATCAGTGAGGACATAAATATGCTACAAAACACTGGGATTCATAAAAGCTGAGTACTGCAGAATGTGACGTGCACAGTTATAATCCAGTTTCTTGCCTTAGTGTGGCATCAGTTAATTATGTCACGATATTGTTTTAAAATTGAATTAAATACAGTTGTGGAGCTGGAAACACTGCTCAGTAAAGAGACATAAGAATCTAAGTAAGAAATAGGCTAAAATATTAGTTCCAAAGTAATATCTTGAAGCACTAAAGCTGCATGAATTCTCATTATAAACTGTTAACTTTGCCAAGGACAGCTACCAATTATTTTCCCATAAACATGGGGAAATTCTAGAGGGAAAGATTCTTTTTAAAAATGATAGTTAAGACTACTTAACGAGAATATCTCATCTTCTGCAGAGACAAGACAAAACTTTCAAAAATACTTTTAATGTCTGTGGATAGAAAATAAATAGTGTCTTACTTAAGGACTATATCTTTCTCCCCCATTATCCTTTTTCTGTGAGGTCATCCTTGATGGCAGATGGAGGGTAATAGTTTTTGAATTCATCATAATAGAGATAAGAGATACAGCATGGATAAAGGAAGTTTTAAATACACTGTTCCGCCAAGATATTCCAATCCCTGTTCCATATGTAAAGCTTTCTATCAGGGTTGAGAGACTGACTGGACTGCAGTGGGGTCTCAGGAAAGGAAGGACTGCTTTCTTTCTTACAGTGACAGTACTACCCTTTGCATAGCAAGGGAGAATTTTGAAGCAGATCTGTTGAGATAAAATGTTCATGGCATGAATGCACTGCGCTGAGGCAAGAGATGGCCAGCAGTCCCTGTTGAAGTAGAATAACAGAATTAATGTTACAGATCCAAGAGGGAAATGTGAGAATGAGAACAATCTCTGTGGCTGAGAAAAGCAGTGGTGATAATGTGAATCAGAGTACATCAACAGTGGTGATAATGTGAATCAGAGTACATCAACAGCTGCATTAGAAAAAGAACCATAGAAAATAGTTTTTTGAACCTTTGAACCAATGAGAGATGGGCAGGAATTCTCCTTGTTTTGATAACATGTGTGTTCTCCACTGTGGAAAAAAATGCCATACACACAATGAATACCAATGCACTCCTACTATTAGGATACTTGTCCTTCCTTGGAAAATAAAACATTCATTTTAGACATCATGCAGGGAAGTAAACTGTTCTTTGCTCTTCTCTTGAAAGTAATGCCTACAGCATTTGGTAACCTTGAGAAGAGAAAGCTAGAGGTTGCACGAAGATGCACGCATCTGCTCTGCTTATATACCTCCTTAAGTGTTATACCATTTTTGTTGTCTTTGTTTAACATAGAGCAAAAGAAGATTAATTTTCAAAAACAGGATTCTATGAAACACCATTTTATTAAAATTATATTCTTTTATTTCCCCCTGAAGCTGGTATTTTTTTGGTAGTTAATGCTGTCAGTTTAACCAGTATGTTTGAATCACAGGTGGAATTTCCAGCAGCTATGGAAATTAGCCTACTAAAAACACAGAGATTCAGATACTGTGTCAGGTTAACACTCAGATCTTGAAAGAGATAGCATACCAATACTTTCAATAGTATAACGAAAAACATATGAGAAATAAAAGAATACAGCAGTTCTATTTATATTAATTGTAGGTATTTCCTAACATCGTGTACTTGTAATATCACAGAACAGAACCATTTTGTGCAGATTCTTTGATTATCTTTAAACCTTGAGGTTTGACTCTTTTCTCTGTAGTACAGAAGCAAGAGGCTATTTATTGCATTTGTCAACATGTATGTGAACATAACTAGAATCCAGGAAAGTGGAAAATCAGTTCCCTGTTTTTGCCAGGTACCAAATTTGCTTTGTACTGCTAGCGTGCTGAGTAAAATAAGTGGAATCAGAAAGTTCAGATTTCCCCAACTGCAATTTAATAAACCACACGTGGGTGCAGGAAGAGGTGAAATCAAGGCAAGAATTAAGATTTAATTCTAAACACAGAAGTGCACTGCATATCTAAAAGAGATGTATTGTGATATGTAAATGAGAGTTATAAAGTGTAGTAAAATCTCCAGTAGTTGGAGGCAATACCTTTGGTTTCCTACACTAAGAAGAATCAGAAGATTTTGTAAGAAGGGCTACCTAATGCTGATTTTCCTAGAAGCTACCAAGTATATTTTCAGCTGAGATCAGAACGTTCACAAACTCACCGTGGCTAATGTAAAGACTGGCAAATGAAAAGCAATTAGGTAGTGAACTACATGCTTTATTGAGGTAGGGCGTATTTTCCTGCCATTTGGAAAGGCTTAGTAGGGAAATTGATGCTGTCTTTCAGAACCCCCCTGCCTGATGATGGCTCTCACAGGAGCTGACATTTGCTGCACTCAGTGTAACGGTGGTGATGAGCTCCAAGAAGAGGAAACAAACCTACATTTCCTGTTCCATCTTGGCTGATCAAATAAAGAAACCTCTGGATGTTATATCATGCCTCTCTGCTCAGAGATCCTTTTCTGTTTGGTATCATGGAAATTTTGTCTATAGAAAATAGATCATTTTAAATAGAAACAGAAAAATAGAATAGTTCACTTGAAAGGGACCTACAAAGATCATCCAAGTCCAACTGCCTGACCTCTTCAGGACTAACCAAAAGTTAAAGCATATTTACGAGAGCATTATCCAAACACCTCTTGAACCTTGACAGGCATGAGGCATCAACCACCTCTCTAGGAAACCTGTCCCAGTGCTTGACCACCTTCATGGTAAAGACATTTTTCCTCATGCCGTCTGACCCTCCCCTGGTTCAGCTCTGTGTCGTTCCCAAGCATCCTGTCATTGGTTCCCAGGGAGCAGAGGCCACCACCTCCCTCTGCTTCCCCTCCTCAGGAAGCTGCAGGGAGCAGTGGAGTTGCCTCTTAGCCTCCTTTTCTCCAAACTGGACAATCCAAGCAACTCCAGCTTCTCAACATAGGACATGTCTTCCAGCCCTTTTACCAGCTTTGTTGCCTACCTCCGGATGCTTTAAGTTACCTTAACATCTTTTTTAATATCGTGGAGCCCAGAACCGCACACAATATTCAAGGTAAGATAAGGTAAGATAAGATAAGGTAAGACACCAACACTAAGTATAGTGGAAGAATCACCTCTTTTGACTGGCAGACCATGTTTAAGGCACCCCAAAATGCAGCTTGCCCTCTTGGCTGCCAGGGCACATTACTGGCTCATGTTGAGCCTGCTGTCGACCAGCACCCCTAGGTCCCTTTCTGCTGAGCTGCTCCCCAGCCACTTCTCTCCTGGTCTGTACCTATGTCTGGCATTACTCCCTCCCAGGTGCATTGTTTTCAGTGTCAGATTGTTAAAAAAAAGCTTTTTTTTTCTCAATTAATTTCAGGTATTCTATTAGATATTCTATATCTAGGTTCTGTATGTAGCTCACACATGGAGGAAACGCTACTTGATTCCAAAATGTTGCTGATTTTTTAATTTTTTACTACCTTCAAGTGTTCTTTTCACCAATACCAGCTCAGACAAGGGGAAAGTTTATTCCTCTCTTTTCTCACAACGTTCTTGAACAACATTTTGTGGTACTCTTCCATCATCTTTTGCATAATCTTTCCACCACTATTAAACCTATTAACACCATTCTCAGAACTTCTAAATGCTTCACGCTGTCCATGTACTTATCATTTTCTTATCAGTGCTCATCATCTTTAAACTTTTGATTTCCCATAAATAATCTTTCTACTCATCTTTCTACTCATTTCTCAGAAAAACATACTTTCAAAACTAATGCCTTAAAGGAAAGCTGCTGCACTATGTATGGTCAGCAAGCCTTGTTAATCACTTTTTCTCTTCTCTTTTTAACTTTATTACAAACACTGAGACATTTAGATAACATTGTCAGTGTTAGAGTAACTTCCCCACCCATGCATGTTCATTTGTTTCTGCAATGTAATACCAACTGATGTCTGTGCTATCTTCTTCTCTAAATCATGACTATATTCACAAAGGAATTCTGATAGGATCAGTTCCTTGACCCTAATTTGACAACCGCCTTCCCCCTTTTATCTTTAACAATTAATTAAAATCCAAATATATATACGGATACTTATATATATGATGGAAAACTCTATGGAAAAATTTGCCTAGATAGATGCAAGTGTAAAATCAAGACCTTTACAAGTATTTTATATAATAGTAATAACTATAAGTGGGAACAATATTATTCACCTTAGTAGCTGAATATTTAGCAAAGAAGGATATTTGAAAGAAAAAGTTAAATAATGAAATTTTTATTTACCAAGAATCTATCTTTAAGATGTACAGTGAAGAAACTGAAAATATACTGGAGAAATGTTATTACTAAGGGAGAAATGAAAAGACACATGATCAAACCATCCTTTTGCACTTGTACTGATTAAATATAGAATTCTAAAAATGCTTAGTCAATAGATGTTTCTCAATAAACCGACTTTATTAGTTTCATTATAGATGCTTAGAAACTATGTCAAAGTTTGTCTAATTACTGCATTTTATTGAACAAGATGCATTAGGTGTACTAAAAGAAAGGTAATATGCTTGTAACTTTGACTAATTATCTTAGATTAAAACTATGGATATATAAATAATTTCATATAAAATACGTATTTTTATTTAAACTATATAATACTTTATTGTAAGGAAAAATATGGAAGTAAAATCCCAACCAGACCAGTTTCAGAGTTCAATTTCATGATGTGCTTGCAGAAACAAGTTAAAAATATCTATTCAAAGTCTTAGAAAAAATATTTAATTAAAATAAATGTCAAGATAATAATAATATTCAAGGTGATAATTTAAAATTCAAATAAATGATATGATAACATAACATAGAAAAAAGCACATTCCTTTCCTGCATATCATACTAATGCCTGCTGCATAACAGAAGACAGAAATTAACTTTACATCTGTGTACTCTTTTGTGACTGTTCTCAGAAGTGTCTCCTAATTTATTTTCTACCTCAAACAGTAGTTAAAAACAAACAAACAAACAAACAAACAGACAAAAAAAAATATCTTTACTTAGGGTAAATCCAAAAAGGAGTAAAGGAGTCAGCTTTTGAAACAAATGTTCCCTAAAATTTCAAGATATCCATGGATCAGTAAGCCTTTTCCTTTTCTAGTATTTGATGGACAGTGAGACTTTACGTCCTGATCTGCCTTCCTTTTTTCAGTTTAATACTTTGGCTGACTTCCTTGAAATGGTCCAAAGTAATTCCTTTCAAAGATAGTGATTGATGCTGATGAGAGAAGAACACATTAATTACAGGCTGCCCTGGCAGATAACATGACCAACAAGCTACTCAAGCCAAGAAAGTTATTTTTGCTTTCCTTTGGAATTCTAATGAAAAGGAATTGAATGCTTTACTGACCATACATGTCAAGAGTTCAAAACCAGTAGATCTGTCTGAATTAATGATAGCTTCAATGAACATTATAACTGTTATTTATATTCTTCTTGTCTTTTTTATAGTAATAAAAGCAAGGAGATAAATTCAGAGTCAATCAGAACGGTGAAATGTAAACTTTTTGTTTGTTCATTTACTAGAAATTTTGTCCTTCCTTTGAGATAGGAGCACTTCTTTGCCACTGCCATCAGACAATGTTATATAAACTGTTCTGAAAATGCCAAATACAATTGTTAATTCTGATTTCTGAATGCAGCAAAAAACTTCCCTTTGGTGACTCCAGGAGGCAAGGATGTGACAATTTTTTCTAAAAATCTAAGTAATTATAGTACAGATGGAGTACTGAAAATCAAGGGCAAATAAAAATATCTAATTGTTTATTATGTACTTATGTAATTTCTTCTAACTTTATTTATAGATACTCATAAAAATATTTGTTATTATTATTATTATTCGTTTGTTATGATTTGTGGAGAAAGAAGCAAATAAAATAATAGTGCCTGCCCCTGCCTTGTGAGTTAGACTTAGCAAAATTCCATATTAATAAAGTTGGACCAGAGACATGTAACTCAGACATAATGTTGACTGTCTGAAGATGTGGTGTAAGAGAGGCAAAAGCACTTTTATTCCTCAAATACGTCTTAAAGTTAAGTCTGCATCTCAGTGCTGTACGTATTTCTCTTCTACATGGAAGCAATTTATTCCTCCAGATAAACCAGAGTTCTCCATTTCCTATTATTTTAAGTTTCTTAAAATGAAATACCCATTACGCAACAGTTGTGACACACAACACAAACACAAACTTAACAAACTAATCTAATTTACTAAACTTATACTTTGTGATAAGTACCCCACCACAAAACAGCCACATTTTGTGGATTTGCTATACCACAGTACAGTTAATGGCATTACTGTGGTATGGGACTATGTTTCAAATGAGTCTTTGATCACTTTACAGTGTACTCAGCTTTAACCTGAAATTTTTTATCTGTGCTTTGTTTATATGGTTTTGTAAAATATATGCTGATCTTATCAAGGAGATGTGACTGTTGCCCATTCTTACTATGGTCTCTAGCAACTACAACCTCAGAACAGTATTTCAGGCTTTCAACTTTGAGCTGTCTGTAGGTTTACTTAAAATAAGTAAATAAATAAAATAAAAAAATAAAAACCAAGACAGATTTCTCAAAAGAAAAAGCTCTTTCTCTTTGTCCCAAGAAACCTTTCTCAAGGGACTGCAGTGCCTTCCAGTAAGATGAGACTGCCAATGGATGATCTTGGAGACAATCAGATGATGTAGTTTGTCCCAAAATTTCCTACTACCTGCTCCATAACATTGGACAAATATTCATTTTTATGCTTTCATTTAGACAAGAGACTTCATAATAATGAAGTCTTATGCTAACTCTCTTAAGCATAAGACTCCCATTACTGCTTTTATAATAAAATGGGTAAGATGCAATCCAAAGAAAATGAGTATAAATATATGTGCATTAAACTTTTTTTTCAACTTGAAAAGATTAGTCATGATCTTACTTTGACCAAAAATTCCAGTTCATATTGACTTTAGAAAAAAATAAATAATAAATATATATATATATTCTGAGGCAGCAAGGTACTGTCTAAAGAAAAACCTACCAAAAACACTTGAGCTAAAATAATGCACAGCTATTACACAATTAAATACAGATGAAATGAAAATTATGAATTAAAGCACCCCAAATTTTATTTTTCTTACCTGCTGGTTTACTGGAAAATTCCTGTTGATTTTTTTAATCTATAAAAGTGAAAGAAGAAATAGATTAAGATCTCAACCACTAAAAGAAAAATAAAAAATAAAAATAAAAATTAGGTTTTAAAGACATATATCAGACACTTCCTTCCAAACTGTGTAAAGTCTTCTACAGTATAAGGATGAAAACCATAGTGAATAATGAGACATTTCTGTAGTCACTGTGTAGTTTATTCTGCTTTTCCAAAATATAGGAAAGGAGAATATTTACAAAATTATTTCTGAATTGTACAACACTACATATTTTCCCATTGTTCTGACTAGATGCTCTAATTTAAACTAGATTATTTAAGTATAAAAGTAATTCAGATCAATTTACTGCCATGCATCAAGTCATCATGCTTTAAGAAAATACCTTTCCTCAGAGAATGATGAAAAATTGGGCTGGAATAACCTTTGAAACATCATTTGCACTATCCTACTAACCTAGGTGCAGAATCAGGTGTGCATATTTAGTTTTGTTAATTGTTCAAGTAATATAAAAACATTAAGCAATATCACTAGGTAAAATGTAAGCAGTAACCCAGTCTGAGATGGAAGATTCATGAGGAATTTGTATTTAGCCCTGCAGATCATTGACTCTCTAAATAAACATTGTCAGCAACCTGGCTCAAAACTGTTCAACACAAGGAGAATTAGGTGTGGAACATACCCATTCCTGCCATTAGTAGCAGAACAAACATATTCTCTTTATTTTAAAAATAAGCCCTGAAATCCTTTGAGCAAATCTAGCATATCTACTATCTGCATTCATGACAGATACTTATCTCTAGATTTTTTTTTCTGCTCCCTTATGTCAACATTTCACAATTTTTTTTCTAGCTATGGGTTAATGAGAAAAAATAAATAAATTAAAATCGAAGACATTGTCAACAATGATTCAATTGTATAGCCAACCATGCCCTGACACCACAATGTAACATTTACACTGATTCAGCTAAAGGTATGAAGAACAATGCTTTTAGAAGAAAAGAAGAATGCCCATTGAACTTCAGTCAGTGTTTACAGTATCACCTCTGAATAACTGTATGCAGAGTTGTGAATGACACTGTGTTTTCCATACTTTAAAAACAGAATATTTATTACAGTGGTAACCTCTTTGCATTCTTCATGCAAATACTGAGCAAGTCTTTAAGTCTGTCACTGACATCCCACTGTTTGGCTATCAAAGGATAATTCTCACTGTCAAGAATATGCTGGCAAGCAATTTCAGTTGGTTTTCAAATGCACCCAGAATTAAAAGTGTCATAAGAACATTTCCACCCTCCCTTCAAGCATGTGCATCAGCTTCAGTTTCCTCCTTTCCTTAACATATAAGGGAAAGGATTTGGGGAGCTATGGCACTCCATGGACAAAGTATTAAAATAAAATGAATACACACTTCAGCAGATACCATCTTACAAAATTTCTCAAAAGAAAATATAGATGAAAACCTTTTTTTTTTTTTTTTTTTTTTTTTACAGCAATACAGAGAGTTCAAGACTTTGGGGATTTATTTCTAAATTCGGCGTGAAATACTCCAGCATGATAAATCCCTGTTTGTGCTAGTAGGCACTATTAAAATCCTTGTCAAAACTGTGGATTTCCCTCTACTTCAAGCCAGGCTACAGCCAATACTGTGAAAAATTTAAGTTATGAAATAACATGGCCAAGAAAATAAGATTTTACTATTCTAAACAAAATACTGAAAATGTCTTTAGTGGCAAGACAGTTACATATGAAATACATTGATAATATTTATTTTTTAATTCATATATAGACAGTTAAGTTTTTAACAGAAATGAAGTACATCAGGAGTCTCTGTGGACTTCAAAGGCTCCTGGGAAATCTAACTGCATAATCCAAACATCTTTTTCTCATTCACGGATTTCCATCTCATTTTTTAAAGTACAATCTAAGCACCTGCATTGCCTAGCTGTTTTAACTCTTGTTGCTTTGATGAATTAAAACAATCATGTTTATCTTTCAGGTAGTGCTGTGAGGATTTCTTGTAATACATTATTTTTAAGTAGGATAAAATTTACAAAATTCATTACAACAGTTCAGTTCTACCTGGAAGTAAGAATTATAAAGTCTGATTAGTTTGAGAAATCCTTTAAGTGTTTATCATGCACTGTCCTTGTTTTGGCTGGGATGAGTTAATTTTCTTCCTAGTAGTTGGTACAGTGCTGTGTGTTGTTTTTAGGTTGAGGATAATGCTGATAACACACTGACACTTTAGTTGTTGCAGAGCAGTGCTTACACAGAGCCAAGGACTTTTCAGCTCCTGGTACTGCCCTGCCAGCGAGGAGGCTGGGGGTGCACCAGGAGCTGGGAGGGGACACAGCCAGGGCAGCTGGCCCAGGCTGGCCAAAGGGATGTGCCATACCACAGGGCATCATGCTGAACGATAAAACTGGGATGGTTGGGTGGTTGGCCAGGGTGTGTGTGAGCAATTACATTGTGCACTGCTTGTTTTGTATATTCCTTTAGCATAATTATTATCATTACTTTCTCTTCCTTTTCTGTTCTATTAAACTTGCTTTATTTCGACCCAAGAGTTTTACTTTAAAAAAAAAACAAAAAAAAAACCTGATTATCTCTCCCATCCCACTGAGGGGGCGAGGAGTAAGCAAACAGCTGTGTGGTGCTCAGCTGCTCGATGGGTTAAACCACAGCATGCACTGATTCACATACACAAATATTGATCATTCCATCAAAACCAAAAAGCTCTAAAATTAAATAGCAGGAGTCACTGATCTTTAAGATTATGAGATACACCGTCTTGAAAAAAACAACATTGGTTTTTCCAACATTCCAACATGTTACAAAATTCACTGAATAAAATTTAATCCACAGATAATGCAGATCCACAGATCCTTAGGAATCAAAATTTAAATGTAAATATTTTTCACAAATTAAATCAGAAAATTATTTTTTTCTGTTACTTGAGACATATTATCGAAAAGACAAATGTTCTTCAGTCTTCCATAATGTTACTGAACTCATCATAAAACTATTAATTATCAGGCACAATAACAGGACACAGCACTATGTAACTAATGCCACATGGATAATGTTTGTTTTCTCCAGAAGACTAGCAAAGGACACCAGTATGATACAGTTAGAATCATGGAAACACTTCAAACACATATGCACATACTTTTAAATAAAACACTCTGCAGATACTACAGTAAGGAAGGGGGAAAAAAAAAAAAAGCAGGCAGTCTGAGAATATCTATTAGAAATACCTGATTAACCAAAGCAATAAAAATCAGGAGGTGCACAAAAGAGACAAAGCCAGTAAACAAATTCTGTTCTGAAGACAAAGATGCAGAAAGCATTATGAAAGCTGCATTTAAGCTAACAAGAAATACCTGTGTCTACTTTATGTTCAGCAAAACAGGTGCTGAGCACTTAATTCTATTTGGGTTCAATTCCCATGAATGTCAATTAGGAAACAAATTCTAAGAACCCCTCAAACAAAGTAGTTTGGGATTTGATGATAACCTAATCCTCTGAGGAGGAAGATGAGATCAAAAACAAAGTATCTGCAGGATGCTGTGTCTGACTATTAACTAGGCAAGTACTGCTGATAACAGATGAAAAATGAAAGAAGAAATTTTAGCAGAAAGTAAATAGAAGATTGGTTTGAAATACAATTGATTGGGATAGGAGGACAAACACATCGGGCTAGATATGTTTTAAAAACAGAGATGGGCAAATACAGTAGGACATCATAGCCATGAAGAGTACTGGACAGGTAGATGATATGAAGTGAGAGAAAGAGAAGAATGCACCATAGCTATACTCAGTTAATTTGTGCACTAGATGTTGCCACAGGTGGATATTTTTCACTATGATGGCTGTGCCAGCTCCACAGAAGAAACAAAGAAAGAGCACAAGAGACATCGCTCCTCGGCAGGGTGAGCAGATGAGCAGGCTTTGGCTTTAGGTGTATGTGATTGCTATTTTTTTTAATTTATTTTTATTTTTATTTTACTTATTATTTTAACTGCTTTCATACCAGAGAAGAAGGAAGCCAGCAGAATACCCCTCCATACTATCATGTTTTTTGTACCCTATTACTGTTGCCCTGCTGGAATGCAGCTGATTAAGCTGACAAAAAGTGGGTTTTAATCTTTCACATTCAGTTGAAACTGAATTGTTCATTCCTCCAAGAGCTACTGTTTCAGACTTTCTTTGAGCAAATAGCACTACAATAACTATTTTCAGTTCCCATAAGAGGATTTTCAAGTATAATTTCAAAACTGCTATTTATTAGGGGGCTGTTTGACCTTTTTACCTATTTATTTTAATAAAATCTGCTATTCCAATGTAATCACTGGATCCTCATGAGATGATGAGGAAATGTGCCCTTCAATGAGCATATGCCACCCTAAAGACTTTTAAGGGCAGTATGATTTAGAGTTAAGGGCACTGATTCCAGGTGTTTCCATTTCTTAACAATTTAAACAGAAACATTTGTTTGTTTGAAAAGTCTCTGTGTACTATGCTTGATTTAACCTATTTTCTGAAAAACTACATTGCAAATGAGGGGCTCAGCAGGTCTAATGAGATACTGGGAAATATCTTTAATGACAGTGTGGGTCTCAGGTATCGTAGCAGGGCCTCTGGAAGAAGCAATAATACAGTAGGTGTTTGTTGTCAGGATAGAGCAATTGACAAGAGACCATTCTCTCTTGGTACCTTTGGAACCTCCAACACTGAAGGGCAACATTTGGAATGAGGGGGCACCAGCTTCTGCTCAGTATTTTCTTGACTTAGATGGTAGATCAGATTTTCCCATACTTCTACATGATTTGGTCTATCTTTTGCTTGCAGCCTGTAGATATCATGTAACTGCAGGTATCTTCCCTTATCAGAAAATTTCCATTAAAAATAATCCTTTACTATTTAATTTATATTCTCCTTATATCTGGATTTCCCCCAAACAATTTAGACTTTGTAGCCTTCTTCATCAATTGTTTGTATTTCATAACAGCTGACTTATATTCATTAAGAGCTAATTAAAATATAACAGTTTGACAAGAATGTAAATGTGTTCAATAGTTCTTAACTTTCTCATGTATTAAAGCAACAATAGAGTGCATACCAGTGGGATGTTAAGTGATTGCGAACAGGTAGCAAGATCATTACAAATTGGAGCATTTTTGAAAAAAACATGAATCCTTGCTGTGATAATCTTATGTTAATGGATGAGGAAGAAAGAGCAAATAACACCAACATTTGGAATTGTTAATTGGTTAATCCTTGCTATTTTTGTCCTTGCTAAGCTTTGGTTTGCTCAATATGAGCTGTAAGTTGTGGTAAGGTGGCGAAACTTTGTTATCTAAGAGTATATACGCATTGACAACTTCAAGGAATTAGAGAAAATTTGAAAGAAGCATGCAAAAAAATCACATGAAACACATCATACTTTAGTGTGTAGATTCAGATATATGTATAACTGCTTAAGGGCTGAATGTAGGACTTCTTGATGCTGGTTTTACAAGCTGAAGTAGACTTCAGAGCCAAGGCTGAAAATCCATATCATCTACAATCTGTCAAGTGAACTTTCAGTGTGTTCGGGAAAATATGGGAGCATAGGAATGATTTACTACAGTATTTATGTCTGCTTTGTGACCTATCAGGGATGATGCCATCCTCTATTTGTTGTTGATCAGATTTTACCTGCTAAATGGTTCAAAGGATAGGAAGATTCATTAGAACCACTGCTATGACCTCTAGAATTTTCATGCCTAACTCAGATTCTTCTCAAGACCAGATGTACTGGACTGCAAATTCACTCAGACTGAATGAACTCATCATTAAATTCCTCTAAGAAAGAAAATGAATATACAAATATTATGTAAAGGTGAGACTTGTTATCCAGAATAGTTTGTAGAATCTAATAATCTAATTAGTAATATATCCATTCTATGTCAGCGTGTCATCTCAGCAGTTTAGACCCAACACTGAATAATGTAAATGCATAAACATGGCCTCTGCTTTAGAATCTTTTCAAATAGATCCCTGTAGGCTGAAGCATTCTTGCCATGGTTTCTAGGTGATTATATACATAACCAGATTATATATGTTTCAACATATATTAAATATTAAAAAATCTCTTAATAATAATAATACAAAAAGAGATCAAATGCATTTAAAAAATATAGTTAAATCAGTGTTGGCATGATTCAGCAAGCCCCATACCAGCTGACTAACAGCAGTCCTGAAATACCTGTTGACTGGAAAAATGAAGGGAAATATAACTACATTTTTGCTATCAGCAGACGCAGTACTAGACAGATCTTTGTTCTGGGTCAATATTAGCACTTAAAATTCTCATGGATCGCCTTAATCCATCTGGAAACTGGAAATTTCGTTTGAATCCTATCTATACAGAGGAAGAAAAGACCCCAGTGAGTCTTGAGGTCTCGTCTGGAAAGCAGCCCTGCAGTTGCACAAGCTTCCTTGTTAAATTCTTGTACTGAATGACCTTGAATTAGACAGTGGTATAAAATATACAGAGAACTTGCATATTTTGGTGAGCTGCCAATACATACAGACATTTTAAAAATACTTTTCAATACATAAAGGATGGTTCGTAAGACACACGAATGCCCTTCCCACTCACCACACTCCCCCCCCACCCAAAAAAGAAAAAAAAAACAACCACACAACAAAACCACAACATGCTAATCAATTGATTACACAACACCCTGAATAGACATCTTCAACTGATTCAGAAAAAGAGTTATATTGTATATTGTACATATTAATACACCAGATTATATTATCAAGTTTTTGGTATGTGAGAAGACTATCAAAGAAAAAATGGCCATCTGAACTATGATTCCAAACTTGCATACCATCAAATTTCTGTTTCCTCATCAAGAAGGGCTCAGTGATGCATTGAACTCTACCAGCACAGCAGTAACAGATGAAACAAAGAAATACCAGATTTCTGCCTATTACACAAAGCTACAGTCCTAAATCCTAAAGACAAAAACCTCAAAACCTAGTCTTCACACATCTGTGATGTTCCAATACCAGGACTGCAATTACATTTACTTAAAAATAAAAAGTAAATAAAGTGTTTTATTTAACAGATGAATGAATTTACTGAATCCTGCGATATTTAACACTTATTCCTAAATAAAATTTTTGGCATTACCTTAATGATAATATTGCTATTGAGTTTCTTTACAGAAGATAATTGTGTTACAAACACACCATTTTCACAACAGTTAATCTCCCTAATAGAATCATTAAAATGCCAGAAGTAACATGCATGTTACTAAAGACACAATAGTAACAACTGAAAGCCAGTGCCTGAAAAAGCTGTTATGGTCCCATCTCAAAGGGAGAAATATCTGTATCCCTATTGAAGATTTACTAGAAGAACTTTGAACAGCAAAAATTGAAAAAAATAAAATAAAATAGGAAAACAAATGACTCAGAAGGAGATACAGGAAACATTTTTTCAGGTAACTAATCGCAACTGGATAATTGTCATTTATATCAAAGTACTTTTGCTCATTGCAGTATGATAACTGAATTTTCAGTCATACTAAGAGTAAAAAAAAATGGTTGATAAAATCATCAGTAAAACAACTACTCACAAAATAGTGAGATATATTCCTCTTGGTTACCTCTGAATACTTCATAGGTATTCAAACCCATTTTACTTCATGTAGATTCCACAGTAAAGATGTAATTTACCTAGCAACTATTAATTCAGTCTTCCTTTGAAAGTATCGGACTTCCATTTGAAATACAATTCTTCTAGATTCCCCCAGTTAATCTTTTTTTTTTTTAAATTATAAATTCTATGTAACTTTTACTCAAAATATGATAAACATAAATCTTCGATATCTTCTGGATATCCACCTGGAAATACTGCATTCCAGAAATTACCAGAGGCCTCCAGAACCCATATTTCATTATTTTTCTCTGTATTCTTAACATTCAAGTAAAAGTTTAATTGAAATTCCACCCTATTTTTCAATACATTTTACTAAGTTGTTGCTATATCCTTTCTCTATACAATCTTGCTTACGACTTATGTTTAAATTTAAACAGAAGAATCTATGTATTCAAACTTATACTGCTGAAAGAAAGATACAACAGGAAAACTAGTTTACTAGTTGGAAGAGAAAGCTTGGCACTAGAAATCTGTAATTTGTTTCCATAGACTATAATCAACTTATTGTGGGATCCTAAGCTTTCTAACTTCACAAAATAAGTTTATTTAAAATAATGTGATTGAGTTATTATATTTTACTTAACTTTAGTTTGACTGAGAACACCACAAAGTAACGTTTAAACTTCAGAATATGGTAGGAGTAGCAGGTCATAATGACTGGTTTAGTAGATGACAAAATGCAAAAGAAGTTATTACATCCTGAACTCATCATGATATCAAAATACCAACACCTTGGAGATTCAATATACCTACACTTGTCAAAAGAACTAGGTTAAAGCAATAAAAAGAATTACATCTTGAAGTAAGAGCACACTGAAGAAAACCTTGGATCACTCCCCTTCACAAAGCTGTCTATTCAAAAATACATGAAAAATGCTTGAATACTGTTGAAGAAGAAAACAAATGTGTGTTAAATATGATTAAGAAACATCATTGATTCAATCAGAAAGGTTTCTGGAGCTGGAACATTTTTTTCTAAAGCTAATATATAGTTCACAAGGGTAAATATAGTATATAAGTATGATATTTATTTAATGCATTGAAATATTTGTGCTTGTTAAGAAACTGGGATGAAAACACATAATAGACAATATGCATATAGAAAGTAACAAGGCTGAGTGTTTTTGTCATTTGGAAAGCATTTATGTTATAAATTCAGTAATTCATAGCAGCTAATAATGGAGTGAAAGTCATGAAGGAAAAAAAAATCGAATTTAAAAACAAATATGTATTGCATGCATGTGGTGTTCAAGTGATGCAGAACATGAAGTGATGAGATTGATATTTAACAGGGAAGGATTTAGATGGTTGATTATCAGGGCTGCAGCTCTTAGCCCATCTGTTCACCACAGTTACTACCACAGTTATTACTGGGGTTGTTTAGCCTGGAGAAGAGAGGTTTTCAGGGAGACCTTATTGCAGCCTTTCAACACTTAAAAGTGGCTTATAAGGAAGATGGAAAGAGACTTTTTACAAGGGCATGTGTCCTGGTTCCAGTTAGGACAGAGTTAAGTAGCTCATAGTAGCTGGTAGGGTGCTATGTTTTGGATTAGGATGAGAAGAGCGCTGATAACATGCTGATGTTTTAATTGTTGCAGAGCAGTGTTTACACCAGGCCAAGGACTTTTCGGCTTCTTGCTCTGTCCTGCCAGCGAGCAGGCTGGGGGTGCAGCAGGAGCTGGGAGGGGACAGACCCAGGACAGCTGACCCAAACTGGCCAAAGGGGTATTCCATACCATCTGACGTCATGCTAAACAATATATAGGGGTGGCTGGCCGGGGTGGGGGGGCCGGCTGCTCGGGGATAGGCTGGGCATCGGTCAGCGGGTGGTGAGCAATTGCATTGTGCATCACTTGTTTTCTTACACATTATTATTGTTAATACTATTACCATTATCACTATTATTATTATTATTGTTATTATTATTTTCCTGTCTTAATAAACTGTCTTTATCTCAACTCACGGGCTTCACTTTCCCGTTTCTGTCCCCCACCCCAGAGAGGGAGGGGGGAGGGTGAGCGAACGGCTGTGTGGTGTTTAGCTGCCAGCCGGGTTAAACCACAACAGTCCTTTTGGCGCCCAACGTGGGGCCCGAAGGGTTGAGATATCGACAAATCTGACCAGAGTGTGTTAAACTAAAGTTGGTATAAGTATTGGACCTGCTTAATAGTTTCTAGTCACGATGTTGATTGCCTTAATCTCCAGTCTGCTGTACCTGTATTCCAAATTGAGTTTTATGGTGCGTTACTTTCTGTATGTGCTCCCTGTTGCACTGTTTATCCTTTCCGGGCCCTGGTTTAAGATTGTTATGGTACTGTGCGGTGTAGCAATGGCTTATGAAATGATGAGATATCTGGTCACGACTTTAACCTGGTATTTGTACTCAGCACTGACGTCGACTCTATACTTTGGAACCCATATCTCGGAAACTATTAGCAATTACACCTATTGCCTGTTTTCGTTAGGGAGCCAATCTGTGAAGGGGACAGGGGAAGACATGTTTCCCTACCTGTTCACTCTCCCTTTCTCCTTCACCACCACCCTCTTATCCCCCGAGTTAGTTACGGTGGTTCTCCGAGATGTTGAATATCCTTGGGATACTCAGACCAGCCTGCTCTTGTTGTTATGTCTCCTGAATGTGCTTCAGATTTTGTGGAGGGTTAAACAACTACTTAGGAATCTCATCCGGAGATCTGTCTTGAGGCGGGATAGTTGCGAGTGGCAGGGAGTGTGGGAGGATATGGGCAGGTTTCTAGAGCAGTGGTCACCTCCAGTGTTTTGGGCATTCACCCCTGAACAACTGCAAAATCCTAAAAAGCTGGCAGAATGCTTGAAAAAAAGGTGTCATGACTCTGGCAGTTCCAAAGTGACACAAATCACTGTAGCGTGCTGGGGTCTGGCTTGTGCCTATCGAGCTGCAATTGATGCTACTAGCAACCTAGCTCCAGCTCCTGCAGCCGTTCCAGCTCCAGCTCCTGCAGCCGCTCCAGCTCCAGCTCCTGCAGCCGCTCCAGCTCCAGCTCCTGCAGCCGTTCCAGTTCCAGCTCCTGCAGCCGCTCCAGCTCCTGCAGCCGCTCCAGTTCCAGCTCCTGCAGCTACTCCAGCTCCGGCTCCTGCAGCCGTTCCAGCTCCAGCTCCTGCAGCCGCTCCAGCTCCTGCAGCCGTTCCGGCTCCTGCAGCCGTTCCGGCTCCAGCTCCTGCAGCCGCTCCAGCTCCTGCAGCCGCTCCAGCTCCAGCCCCTGCAGCTGCCCCAGCTCCTGCAGCTGCCCCAGCTCGTGCAGCTGCTCCCACTCCTGTGTCTGGGTCAGAGAAACGAGCTGTAGCAGTGCAAGTTGACCCCGCAGAGGGTATTCCAACCCCTGTGGCAGACCCTGTGTCTGGGTCAGAGAAACGAGCTGTAGCAGTGCAAGTTGACCCCGCAGAGGGTATTCCAACCCCTGTGGCAGACCCTGTGTCTGGGTCAGAGAAACGAGCTGTAGCAGTGCAAGTTGACCCCGCAGAGGGTATTCCAACCCCTGTGGCAGACCCTGTGTCTGGGTCAGAGAAACGAGCTGTAGCAGTGCAAGTTGACCCCGCAGAGGGTATTCCAACCCCTGTGGCAGACCCTGTGTCTGGGTCAGAGAAACGAGCTGTAGCAGTGCAAGTTGACCCCGCAGAGGGTATTCCAACCCCTGTGGCAGACCCTGTGTCTGGGTCAGAGAAACGAGCTGTAGCAGTGCAAGTTGCCCCTGTAGACAAGGTGAAAAAATGGTATAGAGGCTCAGGTCGTTTAAAACGCAGACAGTCTTCTGCTAAGTCTGGGCGTAGTGAAGACGAGGCTGGGCCATCAAAGGTGCAGGAGACTGAAGATGAGGATGAGGATGGCGAAAAATCAACAGTAACTACCCGGACTCCATACCAGCCATCAAAGGTGCAGGAGACTGAAGATGAGGATGAGGATGTCGAAAAATCAACAGTAATTACCCGGACTCTATACCAGCGTGAGCTACGAGATGTGCGAAAAGATTTTGGTCGCTGTATAGGCGAGCAGCTTGTCACCTGGCTGCTCCGGTGCTGGGACATGGGAGCCAATTATGTGGAATTGGAGGGCAAGGAAGCCAGGCGGCTGGGATCCCTTGCTAGGGACGCATGCATTGACAAAGCAACTGGAGATGGAGCACAATCTCGCAGCCTCTGGAGGCGTCTCCTGTCAGCTGTGAAGGAAAGGTATCCCTTCAAGGAAGAACTTGTATGTTTACCAAGCAAATGGACCACCATGGAGAAGGGAATTCAGTACCTGAGGGAATTGGCCGTACGGGAAGTAATTTATAAGGACCTAGACGACGCACAAACATCCGCAGATCCAGATGCAGTCCGGTATACACTACCCATGTGGCGGAAGTTTGTACAGAGTGCCCCATCATCATATGCCAACTCATTGGCAATACTAGCCTGGAAAACGGAGGAGAATCCCACAGTGAATGAAGTGACTAAAATACTCCGGCAGTACGAAGGAAATCTCTCCTCTTCCCTAAAGGCCTGTGTCTCAGCTGTGGAGAAACTCTCTGAAGAGGTCCACCAACTTAAAGAGAATTTATCTTCCCCTCCACCTGAACGAACCAGTGTCCACCAGATAAAAGAGAATGCTTTAGAGAAACTTTCTGAAAAGATCCACCAACTTGAAGAAAGATTATCTTCCCCTTCACCTGAACGAACCAGTGTCCACCAGCTAAAAGAGAATGCTTTGGAGAAACTTTCTGAAAAGATCCACCAACTTGAAGAAAGATTATCTTCCCCTTCACCTGAACGAACCAGTGTCCACCAGCTAAAAGAGAATACCTTGGAGAAACTTTCTGAAAAGATCCACCAACTTGAAGAGAGATTATTTTCCTCCCCACCTGTACAAACCAGTGTCTCAGCTATTAGGGGTAAACGTTCATCTATGCAAGGAAGACAATATGGTGGGCACACACACCGCGCCACCCTGTGGTTTTACCTACGTGACCATGGAGAGGACATGAGAAAATGGGATGGAAAATCTACTGCGACCCTAGAGGCACGGGTACGTGAATTGCAAAGGAAAACAATTGGGAAAAAGGAGTTCTCTGAAAGGTTTGCTGCTCCAACTTCCAGCAGGCAGTCCTTTAAACACAGAAATGAAGATTCTGACCAGGACTAGAGGGGCCCTGCCTCCAGCCAGGGGGAGGAAAGGGACAATCGAGTTTATTGGACTGTGTGGATTCGATGGCCTGGCACGTCAGACGCACAGAAGTATAAGGCTTTGGTAGACACCGGTGCACAATGTACTCTAATGCCATCAAGCTATAAAGGGCCAGAGCCCATCTGTATTTATGGTGTGATGGGGGGATCCCAGCAGTTAACTGTATTGGAGGCTGAAGTGAGTCTAACCGGTAATGAGTGGCAAAAGCACCGTATTGTGACTGGCCCAGATGCTCTGTGCATCCTTGGCATAGACTATCTTAGAAGAGGATATTTCAAGGACCCAAAAGGGTTCCGCTGGGCTTTTGGCATAGCTGCTTTGGAGACAGAGGACATTAAACAGTTGTCTACCTTGCCTGGTCTCTCAGAGGACCCTTCTGTTGTGGGGTTGCTGAGGGTTGAAGAACAGCAAGTGCCGATCGCTACCACAACTGTGCACCGGCAGCAATATCGCACCAACCGAGACTCCCTGAGTCCCATCCATAAGCTAATTCGTCAACTGGAGAGCCAAGGAGTGATCAGCAAGACTCATTCACCTTTTAATAGTCCCATATGGCCAGTGCGAAAGTCTAATGGTGAGTGGAGACTAACAGTGGACTATCGTGGCCTGAACGAAGTCACGCCACCACTGAGTGCTGCAGTGCCGGACATGCTAGAACTCCAGTATGAACTGGAATCAAAGGCAGCCAAGTGGTATGCCACAATTGATATCGCTAATGCATTTTTCTCCATCCCTCTAGCAGCACAGTGCAGGCCACAGTTTGCTTTCACTTGGAGGGGAGTCCAATATACTTGGAATCGGCTGCCCCAGGGGTGGAAACACAGCCCTACCATTTGCCATGGACTGATCCAGTCTGCGCTGGAGCAGGGGGAAGCTCCTGAACACCTGCAGTACATCGATGACATCATTGTGTGGGGTGACACTGCAGAAGAAGTTTTCGAGAAAGGGAAGAAAATAGTCCAAATCCTTCTGAAGGCCGGTTTTGCCATAAAACAGAATAAAGTTAAAGGACCTGCACGAGAGATCCAGTTTTTAGGAATTAAATGGCAAGATGGACGTCGTCAAATCCCAATGGATGTGATCAACAAGATAACAGCTATGTCTCCACCAACTAGCAAAAAAGAAACACAAACTTTCCTAGGTGTCGTGGGGTTTTGGAGAATGCATATTCCAAATTACAGTCTGATTGTAAACCCGCTCTACCAAGTAACCCGTAAGAAGAATGCTTTTGAATGGGGCCCTGAGCAACGACAAGCCTTTGAACAAATTAAGCAGGAAATAGTTCATGCAGTAGCCCTCGGGCCAGTCCGAACAGGACCAGATGTAAAGAATGTGCTCTACACCGCAGCCGGAGAGAATGGTCCCACCTGGAGCCTCTGGCAGAAAGAACCTGGGGAAACTCGAGGTCGACCCCTGGGGTTTTGGAGTCGGGGATACAGAGGATCTGAAGCCCGCTATACTCCAACTGAAAAGGAGATATTGGCAGCATATGAAGGAGTTCGATCTGCTTCGGAAGTGGTCGGTACTGAAGCGCAGCTCCTCCTGGCACCCCGACTGCCGGTACTAGGCTGGATGTTCAAAGGAAGGGTCCCCTCTACGCATCATGCAACTGATGCTACATGGAGCAAGTGGGTTGCACTGATTACTCAGCGGGCTCGAATAGGAAACCCCAGTCGCCCAGGAATCTTGGAGGTGATTATGGACTGGCCAGAAGGCAAATACTTTGGGATATCATCAGAGGAGGAGGTGGTTCGTGCTGAAGAAGCCCCCCTGTACAACAAGCTACCGGAAAATGAGAAGAAATATGCCTTGTTCACTGACGGGTCCTGTCGTATTGTGGGAAAGCATCGGAGATGGAAAGCTGCTGTATGGAGTCCTACACGACGAGTTGCAGAAGCTGCTGAGGGAGAAGGTGAATCGAGTCAGTTTGCAGAAGTAAAAGCCATTCAGCTGGCTTTAGATATTGCTGAACAAGAAAAGTGGCCAGTTCTCTATCTCTATACTGATTCATGGATGGTAGCAAATGCCCTGTGGGGGTGGTTACAGCAATGGAAGCAGAACAACTGGCAGCGCAGGGGCAAGCCCATCTGGGCTGCGGCATTGTGGCAAGATATTGCTGCCCGGGTAGAGAACCTGGTTGTAAAGGTACGCCACGTAGATGCTCATGTGCCCAAGAATCGGGCTACTGAAGAACACCAAAACAACCAGCAGGTGGATCAGGCTGCTAAGATTGAAGTGGCTCAGGTGGACCTGGACTGGCAACATAAAGGTGAATTATTTATGGCCCGATGGGCCCATGACACCTCAGGCCATCAAGGTAGAGATGCAACCTACAGATGGGCTCGTGATCGAGGGGTGGACCTGACCATGGACACTATAGCACAGGTTATTCATGACTGTGAAACATGTGCTGCAATCAAGCAAGCCAAACGGTCAAAACCTCTTTGGTATGGAGGACGATGGCTGAAATATAAATATGGAGAGGCCTGGCAGATTGATTACATCACACTCCCTCAAACCCGCAACGGCAAGCGCCACGTACTTACAATGGTAGAAGCAACCACCAGATGGCTGGAAACATATCCTGTGCCCCATGCCACCGCCCGGAACACTATCCTGGGCCTTGAAAAGCAAGTCTTATGGCGACATGGCACCCCAGAGAGAATTGAGTCAGACAACGGGACTCATTTCCAAAACAATCTTATAGACACTTGGGCCAAAGAACATGGTATTGAGTGGGTGTATCACATCCCCTATCATGCACCAGCCTCTGGAAAAGTTGAACGATACAATGGACTGTTGAAGACTACACTGAAAGCAATGGGTGCTGGGACATTCAAAAATTGGGACACACATTTGGCAAAGGCCACCTGGTTAGTCAATACCAGGGGATCTGCCAACCGAGCTGGACCTGCCCAATCAAACCTGTTACGCACTGTAGAAGGGGATAAAGTTCCTGTAGTGCACGTAAGAAACATGCTGGGTAAAACAGTCTGGGCTACTCCTGCCTCAGGAAAAGGCAAACCCATTCGTGGAATTGCTTTTGCTCAGGGACCTGGATGCACTTGGTGGGTAATGCAAAAGAATGGGGAGGTCCGGTGTGTACCTCAAGGGGATTTGATACTGGGTGAGAATAGCCCATGAGTTGAATTGTAGTATGTTAATTATTATATAATAATGTATGTCATCACTACCATGATTGCTATATATCATAGATGAAAATGGTGATTAATTAGAATGTATTGGACAGAGTGTAACCTGAGCATGACATAAATGGTATGGAATAAGGGGTGGATATCTGTCCTGGTTCCAGTTAGGACAGAGTTAAGTAGCTCATAGTAGCTGGTAGGGTGCTATGTTTTGGATTAGGATGAGAAGAGCGCTGATAACATGCTGATGTTTTAATTGTTGCAGAGCAGTGTTTACACCAGGCCAAGGACTTTTCGGCTTCTTGCTCTGTCCTGCCAGCGAGCAGGCTGGGGGTGCAGCAGGAGCTGGGAGGGGACAGACCCAGGACAGCTGACCCAAACTGGCCAAAGGGGTATTCCATACCATCTGACGTCATGCTAAACAATATATAGGGGTGGCTGGCCGGGGTGGGGGGGCCGGCTGCCCGGGGATAGGCTGGGCATCGGTCAGCGGGTGGTGAGCAATTGCATTGTGCATCACTTGTTTTCTTACACATTATTATTGTTAATACTATTACCATTATCACTATTATTATTATTATTGTTATTATTATTTTCCTGTCTTAATAAACTGTCTTTATCTCAACTCACGGGCTTCACTTTCCCGTTTCTCTCCCCCATCCCAGAGAGGGAGGGGGGAGGGTGAGCGAACGGCTGTGTGGTGTTTAGCTGCCAGCCGGGTTAAACCACAACAGCATGTAATGATAGGACAAAGGGTAATGGTTTTGAAACCCTTTGAAAGAGATTAGGTTTAGATTGGATATTTGAAAGAAATTCTTTACTATGAAGGTGGTGAGGCATTGGAATAGGTTGCCCAGAGAAGCTGTGTATGACCCATCTCTGGAAGTGTTCAAGGCCAGGTCGGATGGGGCTTTGGGCAGCCTGGTCTGGTGAAAAATGTCCCTGCCTATGGGGGGGTGGGGGGGTGGATTAGACGATCTTTAAAAGTCCCTTCCAACCCAAACCTTTCTGTGATTCTATGCTTCTATGGATAAGCAAGCCCATGTCATTCTCCCAGCAGAAACCAGATCATTAAAGTGTTAAAATTTCATCATATATGCCTCTCCTGATTCAAAGCAACAGACTTCATACTTTCTGATTTCTCATGGAAATTAAATAACATGGATAATTCACATTTCAATTTTACTTTTTGTGGCGTAATGACCACATGAACACCAGGGTCTGGTCATTTTGCCACAACTTTTCACTTATAATTTCATTACAATGTAGCAGTTAGACAATACAATATACAGTATATAGTATTTTCTTTCAGTTTTCCTGGAATTCCAAACAAATGGAGGATAAACATTAGTTAAATGTTTTCCATAGTTTGTCTTATCCTGATATTTCTGAATGCAGTCACAAGCACTGATAATGAATACATTAATGCTATGATGATACAAAATAAAAAATGTATGGCTGAACTGAATAAATCAAAGCTGTCTGTCCAACCGTTTATAAAACCCTGTAATGATGGAACTGTCAATGCCTTATGAGTGAACCTATTAGTACCACTCCACATAGCACTGAAAGTTTTCCTAGTATCTAAGCCGACTCTTTCTGGTTGCATTGCATAAAAATCCCATTCATTGCTTCTCATGTAATCCATTCCAGAAATAAAGAAGAAACTGCATGATCTTTGTGTAGCTTTTATAAAGTTGAAACATTATTCTTTTCTGCAGGCTAAATAGTTCCATTTCACCCTGTATTTCCTGGCAAGTTCATGCTATTGTCAAAGAGGCCAAAGACCTCTTTGGTGACACTGCATATAAGCATTGGTTGCCTTGACACATTTTTCCTGCATGACCAGGAGGACTGACTAGCACATAACAATGTCTTCTGACCCGCTGTCTGCATACCTGCCAGAGTCTCATAGTCACTTCTAATCTGCTTGCAGTCACACCAAAAGTCAGCCATGGTCAGATGAATGAGCAGCCCCAGATAACTGTCATTTGGCTTTGGCAACATCCCTCAGATTTAAGTTCCTGGGAGACAAAAGGCTTCCTACAATGTTAGGTTCAGCCACTAGACAGACACAGGAGTGAGTCACTGATGATGACCAGTACATTGCTTCCTCATGGGAAGGGTGATCATTAATCTCACATTTTTTCCATCCTGCCAGGTTTTCTTTTTTTTTTCCTCTGCTCTGTCTTTAAGTTTGAATATTAAGTTACTGTGTGGCAGCACTGTAATGCATCACTGCCTAGAATTAACCACTGAATTAACCATTTCCCTCCAAAGAAGACCTGCAAGTAGAAACTTCTCTTTAGCCAGGGCTTGCTCCCTCACAGTAGGTGTTACTGTGGGTCTCCTGGCTTGTTGTCAGTCTTCTTATCTACAGCCTGTGATTTCAAGTTTCACTCAGTTTGACAACTTTCTCACATAATTTCTCTACATATTTCTTCTCTACATATTTCAGACAGGCACCGAGCCTGTCTGAATTTAAGAAGAGATTGGACTGTGCACTTAGTCACATGGTCTGAACTTTTGGGTAGACCTGTGCGGTATCAAGAGTTGGACTTGATGATCCTTAAGGGTCCCTTCCAACTCAGGATATTCTATGATTCTATGATTCTTTAGGGATTTCACTAGAAGGTATGATCCTCGCAAGGCGTTTTAGGTCCCCACAGTCTTCTTTGGAAAAAGAAATGCAAACCATAACTTCTACAAATCCACTTTAAGATTTGGACTGAGACATCTGTAGCTTTGGTTCCCAAGTGAATTTTCAACTTCCACCACTAGTATATGCTGGAAGAAAAATACTTGACAACAGAATTTATATTCTCACCAACAGTTGCTCTGTATAAGGCACACTTGCTGAATCTCATTAATTTCCTCCTGTCCCTTTCCCCAAAAAAATTCTTATTCACAGCTTTTGAGTGGTTAATTTATTTAGTCACATGGCTCCTTGCCTTTAAGTCCCTCTTGCCAACCTGGGCTCTTCAGTCTGACTTGGCTGAAAGAGAATGAGAGGCAGTTTGTTGAAGACAGCAGCTAAATCTGTTTTGTTCCTACTCCCTCAATCTATCAACAAGCTTCTGACCTTGCCTATAAAGAGTTCACAGTTTGCCACGGTTTGCATTATTTCAGGACTTCTCACTTTGGTAAAGACAACATTTACAGTTCACAATTTTGCATTTTATAAGAAAAAGTGAGTAGTAAAATGACAGAAGAAATGGGGAATTTTACACAATTACGTATAACACGAGACAATTAACCCTCCTAACATTAACCTACCATTAATCAGGTTAACATATTAACCTAGTGCCCTGTAGAGATGTAAATAGTGATTTTTTAAAATACAATTTATACCATAGCACAGGTCTAAATGAATTCCTAAAGGCAAACTTCAATAAATTTCCCGGTTGCCAATGGCATAAACAAATATGTTTACCAGCGGCAATGAAGCTAAAGAGCTTTTCTGTAGTCTTTAGTACTATAGTATACTTTATAGTATACTTTCTGTATAGTTTAGTACTGTATCATCCATCATCCCACCATCACCCCAAAGTTCAGATTACTTTAGTTTGATTGGATAAAAAACAACAACAAAAAACATAGCAACTAATGTTGTATTGTGTCACATTTCACTTTTCTGTCTAAAAATATTACATACTTTTATTCCCTTGGAGCTCTCAGAAAGAACAGCAATATTTATGAAAGAATTTGGCTGACAGCACCAGATAACAACCTGCTTGCAAGTAAGTTAAAAGATCTCCTGGTATTATGTTACTTAAATGATTTGTTTGACATAATATGAAATAGTTGTTGAGGCATTAGGTTCAAATGATAATGAACTAGGTATTAATACAACTGCTAAATTTGATGTTAAATAAATAAATAAATATTCTCATATGTCACTGAGTTATCTATAAAAGCCTTGTGTTTTCAGTTCTTATTTCTGCTGAAAGCTAACAGTTCATCTTAATTCACATCACAATTCACACTACAAAACTACTTTCTTATTTTTATTTTTAAAGGTCATGTCCTCCTATTTTACAAAACACTTCTCCCTCCTACCTTACACACAATAGGTCTGACTCACAGCAGTCTGCACTTTATTTACTCACTAACTCTAGCACTGTATTCAACTGTACTGTGAGCTTTGTTTCAATGAGAAACTCTTTTGCCATGTAGACTCTGCATTGCGTTAAGTAGGAACAACTGGACCTCTTTCTCCCAAAAAGCTACTAAGCCGTTAGCTTGAAAAGTCCTGAATTTAGTTCCCTTCTAAAGAATAACATTCCTTCTATTTATCTCCAATTTAATCTCATAAGAATTCAAGAATTCTAATGTAATCGTAAAATATGAAGGAAAATGTGGACTTTTCTTAAGTATTTTCTGGTATTTCTGAAATGCTCAAATACTGATCAATATGGTCCAAAAAAAGGCATGGTAGAAATCACATAATTTTGAAGCCCAGACTCTTTTTTTTTTTTATTTTGCTTTCCTTTTTTTTTTAATTTTTATTTATAAGAAGCCCATTAAAAGCTAAAGAAACATTGAAGACCATTTCTATTTTGACAACAGTAATGTTAAACTTACATAGTAGTAATTGATAGTATACATTCCTCTCCTTGGATATGACCTTGCAATCCTTAAATAAGAAAAGTTTTGAATAATTAAAAATCATCAGAATTATCCTTTTAAGAATTACCAGTTTCTTGCCATTAAGAATGACTAAGACCAGCACTGGAGGTACCAAAAGAAAATTTAAAGATGACTTTTGCGTTAATGTGGATTTCAGGCTTACTTATTAGGAAACTGTGAATTTTTATTGGATTTCACTGCATGATACTAAGCTAAATATGATATTTTAAAATCATTTTTTTAACAAAGAAAAAAATACAAATTTCTAGTCCATTTTAAGATGACATATCTGTGCATGAGTGAGAGTTGTAACATAGCATATAAAGTTCCAGAAACATTTTTAAAATCTTTCATTGAAAGTGCATCTGTTTCCACAGATTTCAGAACAGCAACTCACTAACTAATTTCATTTCAGTAGTAAAAGAGATTGTGTACTCAAAAGTATAGATTTTTTTTTTTGCTATATCAATAGTTTTTGTAGTTGAAATGAAAACATTTTCATAAGTTAATACATACAAACAGCATTTCATCTTTTCAAGATATCAGTGGGTCAAGTTCTCTGAGCCTCAACAATAAAATGTACTATCAAAGGTACACTTAAACACTTAAATTACTAGAATAAGTTAAACATTTAAATTTTTTTCCACCTCATTTTTCCTCCTTACTCTACTGAAGTTTTAGTTAGCAATCATACATGCTTACTACAGCACTATAGTGAAAAGACTGAAAAAAAAAGCAAAAACAAAACACAGGGAACATTATTCAGCAAAGGTATAATGATCCATGAGAACAATTACATGAGTAGAAGAACACAAAAGCTACAATTTATAACACGTGAAATATGTATGTCAAGCTGCAATGAAAATGGATGATGTACAAGGAGTACAATTGTGTGGTTACATTGTTATATATTGCCATAGTGTGGGATGTAGCTGTATAAACTTCACATTAATATAATGACACTTAAAATAATTATATATATCAGAATTGTGTGTTATTTGGAAAGTTTAGAACTGAACGAAGCAATTAAATATCTGAATAATATCATTCATGTCTATTCATAAAGAATAGGCTACTTGCGACAGCGTAATCTCAAAACCCAGGAAGAAAAAAAATAATCCCCAAACTGAATGAAAGCAGCAATTCATATATCAACTACAGAATTATTCTTTCACTATGAGTACTAACTGTACTTAGGAGTAATTAGGTGAGTATTAACACAATACAATTTGTGAAATATTTACTTTTAAGCTGTTCACAACTGAAAAAAATAGTAATGAACTCAGAGCTGTATAAAGAAAGCTTTTACCCTTGCAGCTCTCTTCATTGTGTGTTTTAAACCACACAGAACCTATCATGTGTACTTTACTATTTATTTGATCTAGAATATTTCTGTATGCATCAAATGGATTTAGAACAGATTTTCAATCTTTTGTAGCTTTTGACTAATATAAATAGGACACAGTTGACGTAAGTATTCTAACTCCTATATATATGTTTAATATATTATATATATTTTGTATATATATACATATTTTATATATATATATATATATTTGTACTGGCTTGGACGATAAAGAATGTATGTACTTGAAGCTCTTCTCATTAATGTACAAGTAGTTCCCTGTCTTGTCTCTAACGTATTCCAACCTTATTCAGGACTGTGTCACACTTACCAATGGTCAGAACTGTCTGCTTACAACTGACCGTTTGAGTAAATGCTGACCCAAAAGAGCATTAAATACTTTGACATTTTTTCATCATCTATCAGTAATTTTATTTTCGGTATGCAGTGAAGCAGCCTTTTCCTTGCTGTCTCTTTTATCACTGGTGTATGTGAAAACTATTTCTTTTCATCCTTGCTGCTTCCCTGCTGAGCAAATCTCATCTAGTGCTGCCACATTTCTACATACTTATGCTATACTTCCCAAGCCCACTCTTAGTAACAACTTAATTCTACTCTGTTTTTAGTCTCCTGTGCTTAGGTTAAGGAAGATCTCATCATTTTGCCAAGACGTTCCTTCTTGCACTTTCTTCCAATGGACTAGTGGAATATGAATTCACATGCTATTTATTGAAAATAAGCTTATTATTTTTTTGTGACACAAGTGTTCATATACAATAATGTCAAAAAAGTTCCTTTGAAGAGGCAACACTATTGGCAGATTCCCCTATGCTCTACAGGAAATACTACTGAAATAACAGTAGTAGACAGAGTAACAAAGACAATACAAAGAACTGCTAAGAAGCTGAAGACAGAGTGATGAAAGAGTGCCAGTGTTGAAAATAACTCCAGTATTAATATCAACTTTTCTTGTCTTCTAATAGTTGGGAAAGAATACAGCAGCATAAAAAATGCAAGATGACATTTCAAGCTGAGAGGTTAATGTTCTTGGAGGTGAAGGTTTTTTGTCTGTTCAAATACAGAAGAAAAAACATGCCTTGGATTTGTAAGTGTTGTGATCAGATAAAAACTTATATTGCCAGTTGAACTACACAGATCAGTAATGCTGCAAGTCAATTTTTTATTATATTATTATTTGCTGATGACTTGATCATGAAGTAAACTGCCTTTTAAGTCACTCCAACATAACAAATGAATAGTATTATAACCAGGAGCAAGCAGGAAGTTTCTGAGAGTCCAGTTTCAGGGTTTAAAAACCTTATAAGCATAACATGCATAAGCTATGATTTGTGCTGTGATTTGTTCTATGAACTTACAAAGGTAATGGGAAGAGAGTTTGAGGTCAGAAGACTAAATAGAGGTCAGTCAGCTATAATTGCTTTAAGCTAGGTTTGGCCTACAACCTGACCATCTAAGTGAATGGCAGCTTAATTTACTGTTAGGATCATCTGCAAGCCTTAGGGAGTTCTAGCTGCTCTCAGAACCTGGGGACAATTCTCTTTTTATCCAAATTGCATACTTTGTTTTCCTGACTTCTGCTCATTACATTTTGACATGAAAGTGCTATTTATGGTTACTGTTTGGTAAATAAACGTGCTAATCTTCCTCCTGCTGTAGCAGGAGTAGCTAGCTTAATAAAGGTACAGGCATACTCTGCAAAATATTCTATTGCTATCAGTGAAACCTCAGCTATGGAGGGGTATACTGACTATTTCTTTAGGCACACTGACCACTTATTAACAGTTTAAACTGTTTAAAACAGCTTGTCAAAGTCATCTTTTAGAGTTTTATTTTCTATAGTATTTAAAAAATTATAGATTGTTTATACAGTCATATCAGGATCCATTTATATTAATATGATGCAAAAAGTAATAATTCTGATGTTAAATATGCATATATACTAAAATTTATCAATATTTAAAGAGAAACTTGAAAAAGAAAGTTTATCACCACAACTCCTTAAGGGTTGTGTTAGCCTAAGAAGATATTTCTTCCTCTGAAATACCCTACATATGATGTCAAAATAAAAATACCTTTAAAATTATTATTCCTACTGCTACAAAATGAGACCAACAATTAAATAGAATGCACACACTATTAAAATATAAGTTTATGAGTAGCCTGTGTTTTCAGCCTGGCAAAGAACAAATGGTAAGCATAAAATATTCACACCCTCTAACAATTATATCATATACAAGTATGTAGAATTAAATGACTCTGCTCACTGCTGAAAGCCCAAACATCTATGTAGGCATTGCTCACTTTTATAGTATTTATTAATTATAATGCTAATGTCCTTTAAGATTTGCTTCATATTTGCCTTTCCATTTCTATGACTCCTCTTATAATAATAAACTTTAAGAGTTGCTTTGCAGACATCTGGAGTATCTCAGGAAAACCCATGATAAGAAAGCCCTTTGTGGCATCTCAGAATACGGAAATGACTAATAAGATCAGTAGAGCAGGAAGGGAATCTGAAACACTAAAACAGGTGTCTGAATGTCAGTGAACATTTTCCAATAAAATCAACCTACTAACAGTTTGAAGGATTAAACTTTTCATTTATTCTCCCTTCTAGAGTTTAGATTATTCTACCATTTTGCTTCCATGATGTTTTAACTATCTCTCTACACTCTTCCATAAACTGGGACCTCCAGTTTATCTTTTCCACAGTGCAATATAGCCACAGATTCACTCGATACAAATGCTTAAGCTTCTGAGGCAGCCTAGCCAGCAGGCAGGGAGCCAAGCAGCACAACCCTTGCCAGGTTCCAGCATTTCAGTATTTCTGAATTATGTCATCTTGGGTTTCAGAGAGGAGTGACTTTTGGGAGATTGTGATTCTTTACTGAAAACATGACTCATTTTTAAAAAGCATCTATCTATCTATCTGTATATCTATCTATCTATCTATCTGTATCTATCTATCTATACTGTAAAAAAATGTATCACGTTTAGCAGTAATTAAGCAAGGGCACCCTTATGCATATCCTCATGGTCCCTTACAGACAGCTCATTTAAATAAGCAAAAGAGTTTATATATAAGGTATCATCTGGAAAACACAGACTTTGTCCAACATAAGAGCAGCTGAGCTGCACAACGCAGCCCATGCTGTGACACCAAGCCACATGTGCAATCACAGTCATGCACCTTTCTCTAAACTTCGTTCCAATCCCACATCTAGCTGTTACCTCTTTATCTCTTTGAGATTCATACCTAGATCATTTACTGATGACAGCATTTTACCTAAGACATTATGGTATTTTTTTTTTCCTGAACAGAATGAGTTTAACATTAGTAAAATGAATAAGTACCACATATGAGGAGTATTTTCTTTTTCCTGAGTAGAATTATTAAATCAATAATATGGATGTTAGGAGTTCTCCTAAATCTAAACAACAGCTGTAGGTTGGTTTTCCAGCAAAGGAATATTAAGCACATATATCTAGAAATTCCCAGTAAAACTTGTATTTTCCCCAATCTGTGCACCTGCATGGTGCAAAAGCTACAGCCACAGTAAATGGAAAGGAAAATAGGAAAAAAGAAAATGAATTTTTTCATTCATATTCTTTATTCAGCAATAACGAGTCCATTGCTTGAAAAGAAAGGTGAAGTTTTGCAACAATCTGCCTTCCCCAGAGCTATGTGGGCTAGTTTTGCAGTAATTATTATGTCACGAATTAGGAAGCCTTAGTACTTCAGAATGGTGGGGAACATATCCTATGCATGTGACAGCATCTCAGAGAAGCATGAATTTTAATCTGAACTCAAAAATGAGACATTTTTCCACTTTTTCTTAGTTCTAAAACTTTTGTGGATTGCAATGGAAAATCTAAGACAGAGAAGTAGGGAAAAAGGTAAAGAATGCTTACCTGACTATAGCATTCGCAAATATAGAAAATTCTCAGATGCTCAGTTGAAGACATCTGTCTGAGGACTGTTTTTTCTGCTCTTGCTCATTCATAGCAAACATGGTTGAAGAAGTTTGCAATGACTTCTCTCTTCCTAACTGTATATCCACCCTGTATTCTCAACCTTTTAGTTGGCCGAAAACAACTGGGGGAATTGCACTGTTAACGAGATTTGTGAATTGAGTTGGGTTAAAAAATCTGCAAAAATAAAAGCAGTGCTGTAGTATAGGGAGCGAAGTGCCTGTGTCCATTTTGGTCATGACAGGTAACACCGGTGTACCCAACCATGATACAGGACATTGGGTTATCAGGCTGAAGGTGAGAAGCATGCATGTACTGCACTTAAGCAATGCTCCTACTCAAGGGATAGCCCGATTGAGAGCTACATCCTAGAAAACCAACCCTTGCTTCCTGGTAAACAGCAAGGGAAGCAAGGGTTACTTCCCTGCATGAGCATGAATTTCACACATGGCTCAATGGACAGCCAAGAGGACAGTGTCTTGAAGGGGAAGTGGAGCCTCAGTCCTGCTCTGTCCCTGGACATACTTTGGCTAGGGGTGGACAGTGCCAGCCCTGAAGGCCAAGTAGCATGGACAGCTCCTGTTGCTCATGTCAGGGTGACTCTTAAAACCTGTAGGCTATTATGCTAAAGTACCCTCTTGCCATTTCCTATTAGAAGTGGGAGAGGTAGGTACTTAATTCAAGGAGATTGAATTACCCTCTAGAGATCTCTTCATTCTTTATATAGTTAATGGGATAGAAGTAAGTGTCTAAGTTAGGAGGACTGGTTCACTTTCTTTACATCTTAAAGACATTTTCTTTTATCCATTGACTATGTAGACAGTTTGTGTAGAGGGGATCTTGCCTTTTCAGGGACACACACATAACATTTCTGTGAGACCATTTAATTAGAATCATACAATCACAGAATATCCTGACTTGGAAGGGACCCACAAGGATCATCAAGTTCAACTCCTGGTTCCACACAGGACCACCCAAAAATTAAATCATATGTCTGAGAGTGTTGTCCAAACACTTTTTGAACTCTGGCAGGCTTGGTGCCATGACAACTTCTCTGGGGAGCCTGTCCCAGTGCCCAACCACCCTCTTGGTGAAGAACCTTTCCCTAACACCCAGCCTGACCCTCCCCTGTCCCAGCCCCATGCCGTTCCCTCGGGTCCTGTCGCTGTCCCCAGAGAGCAGAGCTCAGCGCCTGCCCCTCCACTCCCCTCGTGAGGGAGCTGCAGGCCGCCATGAGGCCTCCCCTCAGCCTGCTCTGCTCGGGGCTGAACAAACCAAGAGATCTCAGCCACTCCTCATACATCTTTCCCTCTAGATCCTTCAGCATCTTTGTAGCCCTCCTTTGGACATTCTTTATTAGTTCTATGTCCTTATATTTTGATACCCAAAACTGCACACAGCACTCAAAATGAGGCCACACCAGCGCAGAGCAGAGTGGAACAATCCCTACCCTTGACCAGCTAGCAATGCTGTGCCTGATGCACCCCAGGGTAGGACTGGCCCTCCTGGCTGCCAAGGCACACTGCTGACTCATATTCAACTTGCCATTGACCAAAACCCCCAGATCCCTTTCCCTGGGATCTCTCATGGCTGCTCTCCAGCCTCTCGTCCCCCAGTCTGTACATATAGCCAGGGTTTCCCCTTCCCAGGTGCAGCACTTGCTCTTGTTAAACTTCATACCATTGGTGATTGCCCAGCTCTCTAATTTGTCAAGATCTCTCTGTAAGGCCTCTCTATCCTCAGTGCAGCCAACAGCCCCTCCCAATTTAGTGTCACCCACAAACTTACATATTATACCTTCAAGACTTAAATTTATTTCTATTCCTATATTTTTATCTGGTTCCTAAAAGAATAATTTAGTAAAGAGTAAAATTCATGATTGTATGAAGAATGCTGCATCTCTGGGATCTGTTTCACTTCTTAGCAAAGTTGAAAGTTATATGTTATGAAGAATTAGACAAATCTAGGAAAACAAAACATTTTCTGGTTAAGGCAGAAACAAATTCCTCAACAAATCCATTATTTGACAACGAATTCCTGAATTAATTACAGAATACTACTTAAGCCAAATATTTTCCTTCATGAACAATAACTTTTATAGGATTTCTAACTTGAAACACTATCAGAAAGAGTGGGAAATCAGGTAGTTTCAAAGAAGTTAATGGAAGTTGTGCTTAATGTTATCTACCTCTAAGGCAGGTTTATTTAAGATCAAAGTTGTCTCGAGTGATTCCATAAATGCAGTAAAAAATAATAATAAAAAAAATCCTTTGGCTAACTGTATTACAGTGATTCATATGATGAAGAAAATACTGTTTTTCAACCTGTAAAATTGTTATAAAAGTTTTTTTTTTTTTTTTTTTAAGATTAAAACTTTCATATGGTAATTATAAATGGCTTTAAAAGGTAAAAATCCTGAAAAGAAATTAGTAATTCACTCTCAAGTGCAGTAAATCAGAGTGCTGTGCATTCGGCAAAAAGAAGAAATCAAGGTACTTCATTCTTATTTTTTCATGCTTGACTTCATGACATCAATAGCATTCTTTCTAATAAGATTTGCATGTAATGTCCTCATTTTCTGAAACAAATAAACAACAAACAAACAAAAACTCTTGCAATCATATGCAATGACCACACAGGCCATCAGCATGGCTGTAATTTCAGACCTTCCTCACAGCTGCCTGCCACAACTACTATGTGGGGTACTATTAGGAGAGAAGAAACTTGCCACAAATTTTCACAACTCATTTTGTTAGCAGAGAAATGGCAAATCCAAACGATCTTGGGCACATTTCCTTTGCAGGAGTTTCTGCTTATCAGTACTTTGTTGTTTTGCCTCTGTTCCTGTCTGCTGGACTTGTTTGCCCCCGTCTCTTGAAGTTGTCCCTGAATGACTGAAATTCCTGTCTTCTCCCCCACCTCTCTGTGGTGGATCTCTGATTCATTCTCTTCCTCAGGCAAATATAAGCTATGTGCTACCAGAATGCACTGGATGTCTATGGCACTTTATGAAGCAAGACAACCAAACGGAGAAAGTGCTTTCAACACATTAGCCTACTAATAATGTATACCCTGAGGTGTGTTATGGCTCTTTGAGTGCATTGCAATTTCTTTTAATTCCTTCTTTTTTTTTTTTTTTTTTTTAATTGGCTGTGGAAGAAAGGCAAAGCTTTTGATGTAACCCCCATTTAAAACATATTCTAAAGGTGAGTAACAGGAAAGGGATGTAAAAACAAGTTAAGCTTGCTTTAAAATACAAATAATGATATTCATGTTTTTCTTTTTATTTGTGGTTTTGGGTTTCTTTTGGACTGCAGAGAGGATGGATACAAAAAGGAAGGTCATTATTGCCTAGCCTTCCTTCCCAGTTCCCAGTTGCTGTTTTATCAACAGCAGTTTGTGATTCAGTAGCCACTTTCAACACACTCTTACTTAAAATAAACCAATTGTGGAATATTGAACAGTTTCCTGCACAACAAAAACCAGGTCAAAGTAGCTGGAAGTCTCCAACTGTTACTAAAAGGGCAGCCTGGCATTTTGGCAGGAAAGGGTGACTTATTAATGAGTACTTTCTTTTTCTGTGTGCTGCCTCTTTGCAAAAACCCAAGTGGCTTACCTGCATTGCCAGTCAGACTGGTCCTACTGCTTTTATTCCTGTAATTCTTTCTTTGCCACTTTAAACCAATAATGAAACTTTTATTTTTTTCTTCACTATAGGTTCCTTGCTATCCTTCATCAGGGTGGGATGTCAAGGCATCTCTCTAAAGTGTCTTGCAACCAAAAAGAGCATGGACTTTTCTATAGCATGTCAGTTTAAGCCTTCAACAATAATAGAATGAAGGAAAAGAAGTAGTCTCACAACTTAATATAAATTTTACATAGATTAAACAAAATATCATATATTCTCACATTTTGCTTTTGTCTAAATACCAAGGCTACCTTGTTTCATTTAACTCCATACAAAACTGGATGAACCAGAGAAAGTGCATGGATTCTTTGCTGTGTGACACCATTATATAGATAAAACTGCAAAAATATTCTCTTGCATCTGTATTGTGTGGCTTTCTTTTAAGGCTTCAATTTAACAGGTACACTGTAGCTCTTCTGTTTGAGGAACATTTGGGCTTTTGATTTTATTGTCTCTAAGGACATTATTTCTCTTACATGATATTTTAGAGATGTATAGATGGTAATTTATAACAGCACAGATGATAAAACTTTTATTAGATATTATTGACTGCTGCAAGATGTGATTCTACATACAGTTAAACTGAAAAGCTATTATTAAAAATAGTTTGAGCATTTGGAAGAAGTTTGGTACAGAAAGTCCAATTTTATTTCATTTGAAAAAGCTATCATGATTAATTAAAGTTTACAACATATTTTTCAAATCAAGATTAAATGTCTTAATGATGAGCATTGTCACCACAATCAGAATGTCACCATATACAAATGCTCCAGCCACGAAGGCAGATGTTTCTTGTTACAAGTTTCCCAGACAAGCTGACTATTCTGGAAAATGCTAAATCTTTTAGAAGGTATAAGAGCACATTTAATTACTATTCTTTTCTTTCACTGTTTTCCTGACCTACCACACGTTAGACATTGTCCTTCAAATTCAAGTAAATTATAAAAATGCAGATGAAACACACTGGAGTAACAGCAAGAAAGTTTGGAAAGACCTATCCTTTCTTTGCAGCTATATCAGTACATGCAAGAGGATATAACTTATCAGCAAGGTAAAAGCAACAGTTACTAAAATAATACATACAGAAAATTGCACAAAATGTAAGTGAATATGAGACAAGATGCTATGTAACATTTGATAAAAGGGACATAGAAAAAATGTGGTTTATGATGTCAGACTGGTAACGTCCCACTTTAAAAGGGACGGAAAAACAGAAAAGACTTCATTTATGTAGATTTGATGCTGCATTGCTACATTTATTCACTTATATCAATGTGCCTCACGGAAACCACATATGAAAAAAACACATCTATGACATCATTATGTTACATTTCACAGTTTTAAATCAGTATTGGAATAAAGACTAAATATCAGTATTGGAATAGACTTCTGTGATTCCCTTTACAAGGTCTAGAATGGAAAGCAAAACGAAGAAATGAAGAACCAGAACTCTGTAAACGCTTGAGTACTTAATATTGCATGGAAAACAGTTGAACATACATTTTAGCAGATAACATCCAATTTTTCTGAGTAATTTGTTACCTATGTTCCATTTTGGGAAAAACAGATCATATAGGAAAAAAAAAAAAAAACTACTAAGAATCTTTTGAAGACTTCCTATCCTCCCTATTTTTTTGTCTTCATTTTAAAAGGTTTTCAATTTCTAGACAATAGTCAGTATTTACCTTTTGCACTACTACAGAATACGCTACTATATGAGGTTTGATACTAATACTGTTCTTTTTGGATTTGCTCCAAATGTGCACAGCTTAGTGACCATCAAAAAGTTTATTTTTATTGTAATACTTCACAGGGCATCTAAGAGCTGAAAATCCCTGCGAAATCCAAAATGACTAACATCAGAGCTTTTTGATGGCTTGCCATGCTATTTCAAATAAAAAATTGAAATGTGAAATCTGTTCACTTCATATAAGTGACATGATTTATTCACGCAACATAGCATTCCACTGTATGTTCTTACTGGTACTACATTCACCAAAAAAAAAAATAAAAAAGAAGAGTGAACATCTTTTAAAAACTTACTAAGCACTGAATGTAGTTCTGTGATATTTTATTCTTCCCACAAGGAAAACAATTCATACTCATCTGAACTGCTTTTTTTCCTCTTGTTTTGTATTGTTTTTCTCTCCCTCTACCTAATGACTTACACAGTTCCTATACCTGAATTTCAACATTATAGAGATCTATATAATTAGGTATTATTGTTCTCTTTTCTCCAGTGAAAGTAAGGACAAATATATTGTTCATCTTAGAAGCAGTTCCTTTCATTAGTCATTATATTTTAAGCATATGATTAAATCTATGATCTCAATTGAATTTTTGAAACTGTTCAAAATACAAGCTTAAGTTCAGGAAAATATGAGGTGCCCAAAATCACATTAAGTTTGTAGACCTATTAATTCTGCTGCTTTCACCCTATCATCATGTTTCTATCTCCAACATAAGTGTACCTCAGTAATTTTACACATTCATGGTATTTTGCAAGATTCACACAGAAAAAATTGCCATTATGGAATGATGTCAAGTTACTGGGTAATAAATATTGCAAGATCTTATGGACATTCCCAAGATAAATTTAAAATTATCTTTCTGTCACCTCCTGCTTGGCAACCTTAACTCAGTTGCCTGTCATTCCTGGCTGACGAAGTTCCCGTTGTTTCTTCTCTGTCAAGTGCTAATAGCTTCAAGGTAAGAAGTGGAAATGTGCTGTCTTTGTAGAGCTGGGCACCCAAATAATCTTTTGGGGCACCCAAATAATTTTGAATTGGACTACATTTGAAAACTTCCTTTGGTAAAATCTTAACCCCGATAAAGCCATTACAAATACCACCTCTAAGTCCCTTCAAAAACTGTACCACATAAATTAGGGATGTACTGGCAATAGGTAGATCTTTATAGACCACGTGATTTTGTAGTCTTATACTTTTCCACAGCATAGTTTCTTTAAAAGTTATGTGACCCATTGGATACTGTCATCATATAATTATTTAACAAAATAGATGTTAAAGATTAGAAATCAGTATTAATTATCACAGAAACTAACACAGCCTATAAGTTGCTTATTGAAGGTCTAATAGTTCACAGTTGAATTGACACAGCAGAATTGAAAATTCCTACTTGGAGCATGGATTAAAAAAAAAAAAAAAGGTGAAAAAGGTGAAAGCAGCAGATTGTTCCCTTTCTAATCCTCTTTGGTCTGTCATCCAGACTGGCAATAAAAAGGGCTAAAACCCTTTTCTACTTTATCAATTCACAGAAGAATTAGAGTTTCCAAGTGCAGTTCAATTTAACCTATTGAGGTTTCAGCACATGAGCTACAGTTTCAGGACTGCTTAGAGAAAACTCTGGACTTGATATAGCCCCTGTGTTTATTGAAGCACATGCTTAATTGATTAATTTTTTAACACAGATGAAGCTTAATTGACTCAAGTGGGAGAGGAACCCACCTTCAGAAATCAATGACCTTTATGGATTCATCAGATCATTGATTATAGTGCAATATTAAGTCACTTTCAACAGTGCATTTCTATAGTATCCTGTTCGTTGCATAACCATATACGAGTCAATTTTCATGTTCTGAAATCTTAAAGGGATCTATTTCATCTCATATGTAATTGTTCCATGGCTTGTGGGGATCTACAGAGATTAAAACTGGCAGTATCACTCTCAGTATTCCACAAACCCTGGAGAATTCAGTTCTAATAAAACCTGGAGAATTCAGCTCTAATTTACTAAGAATACAAAGAAAAAGACTGCATAGCAAAATACTTTTGACAAAAACTTAAAAAGAAATGAAGTCAACTAGATCAGTCAGCATATTGATATATTTAATCTGTACTTGAATAGCCAGAATACCATTTTCTATATCTTTGCATTAAAACTATAACTATCTTGTGGCATAGTAATACAAGTTTCATGTCACACTGTACAATGATGGACAGTCTAACCACTGCAGGCAAAATGTGTTTGCCTACAGACACCATCTTCCAATCACCATTACTTATACTCAATTAGCAATACTCTCCTTCAAAGGTGATAACGTTAAGACATTTTGTCTTTGCTTCCACTTGTGACTTTTTGTTATTCTCTTTCTCTCTGGCTACATTGCTGATTCTGCAACTGAACCAAACCAACTTTGTGTCAAGCATGAACGTATTGTGTCATGACAGAAGAGATTCTGACTTTATCATTATAAAAATTTAACTCAAACATGGGCTCAAATAGGAGATTTTGGAGCCAGGGATTTACATTTCACAACTATAAGGGAATACAGGGAAGGAAAGATGGCTTTTTGCCACACACATCTGTGGGGTTTGAACCATCAGATACTTTGTTTTCAGACAGTTTGTGTGTCAAAAAGTAAAATGGTTCAGAATTACTGTTTGAAACTAGCATGTTTTCTGTCAAAATATCTAGGCATTTCTTTGCTAGATTTAGTCAGAGAAACTCTCTCTTGCCCCACAAAGAGACCAGTGACAGGATATACTCTTCTCCTTATATATCTAAGTCTGAACTCACCACCTAAGGGTCCCTTACCAGTCAAAGGAAAGAAAGACACATCCTGAGGGAATTAATCTCATCAGAAAACAGACGTCAAAAGTAAATCAGGGGGATCATTCTTCAGACATTCTCCTTTAAGACATTTAACCTTAGGCAAGATAAATCCCACCCAAATCTACAGAGAACAAACCTGACATTGGCAAAGGAAATGTTTTCAGAAACAAATTAGTTATTATAGTCTTTCTCATTCTCATCCTCTTCCTTCTGTTTCATAAGTTAGTTGTGAGAAAGAGCATGTGAGTTTACATTTTGATGAACCATATGATATTTAAACAAAAAATTATTTTACATAAGTCTTAGATAAAAATAAGAAGTTAACTGAAACTAAAATTCAAGGGAGTGAACATATTGCAATTTGTCCAAAAGTTTAAATAAAGTCCTACAATCTCTTTGTTCCTTTGGTATTGGATGCCACGGAAAGGGAGAATGATTGTGATCAAATGCCTCTCACAGAGGAAAAATAATAGCATCAAAAGTATGCTGTTGATATTTTATGTCAATAAACATCTTGAAAAAAAAAAAGGAAAAAAGAAATATAGGGACCTTTATTCACTATATCATAGTTCTGAATAACAGCTTGTTTGTTGTTTTTTTTTTTTGTTTATTTTTTTCTCTGAGTGTCTATTGTTCTTAGATTCACTTTTTACATATACGGTCAAATAAATAAGTCTTATTGGCAACTGACATTTTAAAAGAAAAGTATATCAAGCAAAAGAGAGTCTTGTTGGATTCCATAAATTCATATGGGCTATGAACTTTTATGAGAGTTCTAAAATAGATTCATTGACAATTGTGATAAGCCCTAATAAATTACAGTTACTTTACAGGATGTCTTTGGGAAAATAAAGTAAATATAAATATTTGCATAATAACTGTAAAATTAGCAATTTCCAATTATAAAACATCAGCTACACTGCTTCTGTTTTTCTGGAAACCAGTGTAGAATTATATACTGTACTGATTTTTAAATCACTGAAAATATTTCATGTAACAATGGTGTATTACCAAATTCAAGTTACTCTAAGCAACCATGATTACAGTCTCAGAGTATTATCAGATAAAATTTAGGGTCAACTATCTGTTATAAGTAAACAAATACACTACTTTAGATAGTAAGAATCATTAGGAATCATTAATAGTCTGATCTAAAGATAGCAAAAAAAAAATAACCAGCACTCTCATTTGTCAGGATGCCTAGTAGACAAGAAGTTCTATACAGTAACAGTATTGTAAGGAGGAATAAATAGCCATAAAGTTGGCTTGCATTGCATGGAAGCTTGCAGATGGTGGATGAATTCATGTCTGTCACGTTTTTATAATACAATAACTTTTACATATTGCTGCCAGATGGAACATAGTTTTGCATCTTGAATATAAAACTGCAAGAAATACAACTTCCTTCAATGCATTCCCTGTATTTGAAACAAAAGCAAATTTAGAGTTAGGTTTGGGAGGCTAAAGCAGATTTAAGGAAATCTGAAAGAATATAAATTAAAACCTCAAGGTCTTCCTTGTTATAACTCAATTCAAAGTAATTGAGTTAGCCACTTGTTCTGTATTTTTCAAGAAAGTACAGGAAAGGTATCGTATAGAGCTCTAAGTTAAAAACGACATGCCATCTATCAAATGCAAAATACATCCTAGGTAGGTCTGAAAGAGCTTTCAACGGAGCTTAGTAGTAGTTTAGTAAAACTTTTGCATAACATTTATCTTTGCTTCAGTAAAAGGTTCTCTATCCCACAAGATCAGACCTTAAAAGTACACTGCATGAAGCATAAATGCATTTAATCTTTTCTGGTAATGAATATCTGTATTGGCCTTGCATTAAGTGAACAGAGCTAATATCTATTCAGATCTGAGCATAACAATATTTGTATAGATTTGTTTTTTTTAAACCTTCAAGAAAATGCAGAATTCCCTTTTGCTTTTATATGTGCTTGTCTATCACACCTGTCTTTCTCCTCTGTCTGGTCTTTGTTTCTCATACTAGCTGGTATTGCTCAGAAGTATGTAACTCTGATAGCCATGAAGTGAACTAGATGACTGTAGGGGAGAATATTTTCCCATTCAACGATTTCTCACAAAGTCTTATTAGACGATAAACTTGACTTGACTTCTCTCGGACAGCCTCAAGCATTGTTTATATGCAGACAATTCTGTGTTTGAACCCATTAGGCTTTTATGACAGTTATAATCAAATACGATTGGGAAACCTTCTGGCTTACTTGGATCCATACTTACATTGTGCTTTGTGAGGTTGGAAATGTTACTTGCTATTGCTTGTAGCCAGTCAATACAGTCTTCAGCAGAGAGACACTGAATTATTCCGCTGCAAACCCCATCCACAGCAATTACTTGGAATGCATTTTGCCTATAGACATGTCATAACAGATCAGGTCAGAAGAAAATTTCATCTGTTCTAGCATACTGTCTTAATACTTGTAGAAATGCTTTTCTTTCAACTACAATGAAGGTCAGCCACTGAACACTGATAAATTGCTGGTCTTCTTGTTTTACAAATACCTGACATATTAAAATGATTATGCTAAAAGGTCAATTATATTAAGTTTCCATAAAGCTATACAAAAATCCCATAGACTAGTTCCATGGAATCTTGACCACCACTGCATGACTTCAGAAGCTAAACATGTAAAATAGCTGACGCATACCAAAGCTTTAATGCTTTAATACTGCAGGTCATAGAGAAGGAAAATGTGCATTGGACTGTAGTAAACCATTCATAAATTCGGTGGAATACAGTACCATTTTCTCAAAAACTTTTGTTTCATTTTTCTATTGTATTTTTAAAATGCAGTAAAGTTAGTCTGAACATACCCTTATTAGCTGCTCTTGGTGATCAAATTGTGATTGTGAATGATCATCTTTTTACCTACTGATGTAAAAGCTAGCAAATTCGAAACTGACCAGGCAACATTAATGATTTTTCCAATTGCATTTCTGAATGTAGGATGATTAGTAAAGTGCACTGAAATGCCAAGAGACATCCATTGACAAAAGAAGTGTCCACCTGGGTGTCTCTACACCAGCAACATTCTGGGCATTTACACAATGTTCTGTGATGTATTATAGACTGACTTTCCATAGCTGAGTGCTGAACAATTACAGAACAAGAGAAAACTTTCAAATGCTAAAGGTGTAACAGACCTAACTTCTTCTGTAAATAGCCTTTTTGGCTAAGAGCCTTTGGAAGGCTTACAGGTCTCCAGCTTCAGAACCCAAAAAGCTCAACATTAACCATTTTCCAAAAGCAGGAGATTACTAAGCATGCAGAGAATACCAAGTTCTGGTATTCTGGCATTCTCCCAACCCAATTCATTAGTGATCAATTAAAATTAAGCATGTCATTCAGATTTTCTGAGGTGGCTGGGGCAAAATGAGTGTTATCTTCAGTGTAGAACTGAGTGCTACTGATTTCCATTCTGCAAAAGGATTTTAAGTTATCAAAATTATTGTCTAGTTGTATAGAACGTAGAACTAATATCTGTCTCTACCATAAAGGTCTTTGCTGTGTCTATGTCGAGTGCAGGCTTTTTTGTTCATCTAGGAGAAACATAAAAAATGAATTAGAGCCATTTTGTTTGTTTGTTTGTTTGTTTGTTTCCTGACTGGAGGATAAGGCTTAAATATCTTAACATGATCATGCAGAGACCAATGGTTTCTCTAAATCTACTAGTTAACTTATCAGTTCAGTTGCCTTTTTACAGAAGTGGTGATCTGTCTTTAAATCCCTAGAGGAACAATCTAATAGAAAATTCTTTTAAAGACTAACTACTCATTTTCACAATAATTCTGACAAAGTGCTTGAAGAAGCCCTATTTAAAGTATTACATCTGTAGTTAATGTAGTTAAATGCTAAAATAATATTTATTTACTATACCTTTATTTTAAACGGCTATAAATATAAATTGAAAATTCTTCCAGAATAAAATGCTAAAAAAGTTATTACATACAAAACACAGCATTATGCTAAAGTCAATTTGCTGATTATCTTTTTCAAGAAAAATACTGTTAATAGTGTTAACTTCGGGACTCTTATTCTTTCTACTTAGCCTATTGTAGACCTAAGTAGGATTCCAAGGAATCTAATAACATGTGATATTAACCTGTACAAGAAAAGAAAATCCAGTATGTTCTATATTCAGTCACGATGCACAAATTTCCCTTACACAATAAACACTGATGCATTTGGGGCATAGTAGACTGTTCCTAATATTCTTAAGTATTTTATGCATGCACAGATCAAACTATTTGTCCAGAACACTCTTGACCAAGTGAAGTCTATATGATGCAAGTGGAGACTATGAAATGCATGGCTAAGTATTAAACTATTTCTGAATGTGTCTCAGCAGTAGGTAGTCTTAGTCTTAGATTATTATAGCCTTAGATTACTGTATTACTATTATTGTAATAGTATCTTGAATTAGTCTACCAGCCACATACCACCACACAAACATTACATATATATATGATAAATGTTATGTATTAAATAGAAAATATTATTTACCACTTTTTAATACAGAAAAAAAACAGTTAAGAACAGATTAATTCTTATTCAAGTACACATCTTAGGTTCTGCACCTTCAGAAATTCAAGAATTTGAAGTTAGTAAGATTTAAGATTAACTTGAATATCCTCTGGAATTTCTTAAGAATACTCTCTGGAATTTATGAGTGTGAAGCATCCTATCAGAAAAGTTAGCATATGACTATGAGGAATAATAATGTATGTGGGAATGATAATTTATGTGTCAGTATTTTCAAACTCTGAAAGATTAAAATTTATCATGCTTTATATAGGGAGAACAACCTTATAAATACTAACTACAGAAAATGTAATGGATTAATGTCCACTTTATGTTGCTTTCCTTATCATTATTTTCAATATCCTTTCCTTAATATTGGTCTTTAGAGTCCTCACCTTTCCAGTCCCTTTAAATTTTTTTTATCTTTCTCTGATAACAAATTTTGGGAGGGAGTCATATTTTAAAATGCTTACAATAATTTAGAACACTCTTGTAAGCTGTCTTGTTACCAATGTATATGTTGGTTCTGTGCTCTTTTGAGGCAAAAATAAAATAATAATAATAATTATTATTATTATTATTATTAATAATAATAATAATAAAAAAACAACTTTCCTTCTCATTGCCAAATTTCTTTCTTCTTTCCTGTTAAGTACTTGTTTTTCCTCATGTTAGACAGCACGGTAGGATACAAGGAGAAAATTATCAGAGTAGTTATTCAAGGTGTGAATATAAATTCAGGTATTCAGTGTTGTACAAATATACTTGTAAATTTATTTTTTCTGGAAATTCAAATCTCAAGAATATCATTACTGCCTGCACATAATCTTTTCTGTAATGTACGGTTCTATATTGTGCACATTAAGCCTGTGTTTTATTCTTGCAGAAGACTGTATTTGAAATCCCTATATTTACAAATAGTTGAATGTATCCTAATTTTCCATGTGAGTAGTTCTATTCAGTTCAGTATCTTATCTAAAGTACACTGCAGAACAGATCTCAAATTTGACTTTTATGATTCTGGTCCCTTTATGCTTCATGCTCTTAATTATTTCTATTTCAACCACTGCAAAACACTGAGCTGAAGTTTTACAGAGAGTTTAAAACAAAAACTCCTGTATCTGTGGCACCCATATCCTGCTCTCTTTCAGTTCAACCAATGAGCCACTGTAGCTTTTGGTTCTCATGTTTTTGGTTCTCTGGGCAATAGATGAAGGATCATGTAGCCAAGTAAACATAATTTTGTTATTATTAATCAGAAGCCATAGGCTGTTTTTAGCTTATCGGTCATCTAGTGGTGAAGTGACTATCAACTCACCTGTTTTAAATTCAACTCTGTGCATAGGAAGAAAGACTGACAAACCTACGTGGTGTACTTTGAAGAAACAATACCCCTTAGAATTAATTTAGGCCATGGGAAGCTTTTGTGCAACTTTGAAATGTTTGCTATGAACTCATGAAAAGGAAGCAGGCCATGACAATAAAACAATAAAATTAACCTCAAACAAACACAAAACTGAGGCTGAAGAACAGTCCCCTTTCCCCGCTTTTTGTGGGGGATCATAAACCCACCCCTGAAGGCAGGTGGCAATACTTCACTGTAGGACCCACAGAAACACTGTCAGGGTGAGCATAACAGAGAAAAGAGACTGGGAAGCTTCTTTCACAAAACACTCAAGCCAGAAATATCAATTATGCTTTTTTGTATTAATTAGGTAATCTTACATGTTTTTAAATGGAGGAACAGGAAATTTTAAACCATTAATGCCTGATAATCAGTCATGGTATAAGAGAACACATTATTCGTCCTAGATTCAAACACCTAAGCTTTCAGACTTGATGGCTACACGGGAAAGCCAGCTTTTATTTCAGTTTGTAAGTCCTCACAGTCTCACACTTGATACATCCTGTGTGCTTAATTTAAGAGTTAAAGTTTCGGATTGGTTAGAAGCAATGGAGTAACATACTCTGTAACTGTACACAGCTTTCCTCCAGTTCATGACCTACAAGCCGGTATGCACAGAATATTTTAATATTAGAATTTCATTTATATATATGTATGAATGATGAATTAATCCATAAAATATGTAGTTACTGAAAACTTTTTAAAATTATCTTATGTATATACTTTACCTTGTTGCATATAATAGCTACTTTCCCTTCTGTCTGACTGCATAACACTTGAAAAACAGTAATCATTCCAGAATATTCTTGTCTTCCTTCCTGATTTATTCTGATTTACTAGGATAATATTGAATTAAAGAATGGCAAGTTGTAGGTCTATATGATGCAATAAATTTAAGCCTGACTATGAGCTTTGGACAGCTTTCCCAGTGATTGGAAGACGAAGTATCAATGAAATTCAATGTTAATACATGCAAACTAACACACACAGGAAAAAATAGCCTCATCTGTATATATAAGCAATGAAGAACCCTACTATAGCTATTAATCCCGAAGAAAGAAATGCAAGAGTTACTGTAAACCATTCTCTGAATACCATCAGTTTAGTCCTCAGCGACAATCAAAAAGCAACAGTATTAGAAAAACAAACATACAAACAAACAAAAAACACGAAGAACAAAATAGAAAACGTTATTGTGCCTTAATGTAAATCATGAGGGTCCCTGGTTGCAGTTCTCATCATCTTTCCTCAGAGAAATTATGAAATTAGGAGGAGAAATAGGGAGGGTAACAAGAATGATCAGAGCTATGGAAAGGTTTCCATCACAGGAGAAAACAGTAAGGAGCTTTCAAATAGGAAAATAGCAGTGTTCCATGTCAGAAGGGTCTGCACCCACCATCAGTCCCATCTTGGGGGCTCAGCTGCCTACACTTAAGGCTACCTCTGCCATGGTGAGATCATGGTATGCAAGATCAGGCTGCTGTGAAAGGGCTGTTAGCAGGGAGCCTGTCCCCCACTTCTCTGGGCAGCTCTCGCATTGGTCCTCACTTGTGTTTACCATTGTCCTGGTTTCAGTTAGGACAGAGTTAGTTTTCCTCCTAGTAGCTGGTAGGGTGCTATGTTTTGGATTAGGATGAGAAGAGCACTGATAACATGCTGATGTTTTAATTGTTGCAGAGCAGTGTTTACACCAGGCCAAGGACTTTTCGGCTTCTCGCTCTGTCCTGTCAGCGAGCAGGCTGGGGGTGCAGCAGGAGCTGGGAGGGGACAGACCCAGGACAGCTGACCCAAACTGGCCAAAGGGGTATTCCATACCATCTGACGTCATGCTAAACAATATATAGGGGTGGCTGGCCGGGGTGGGGGGGCCAGCTGCTCGGGGATAGGCTGGGCATCAGTCAGCGGGTGCTGAGCAATTGCATTGTGCATCGCTTGTTTCGTACACATTATTATTAGTAATACTATTATTATTATTATTATTCTGTCTTAATAAACTGTCTTTATCTCAACTCACAGGCTTCACTTTCCCATTTCTCTCCCCCATCCCAGAGAGGGAGGGGGGAGGGTGAGCGAACAGCTGTGTGGTGTTTAGCTGCCGGCCGGGTTAAACCACAACAACCATCAGCTATGCTTGTGCCCAGATATGTATGCCACTGATTTGAACCCAACCTGCAGGCTGACTCGCTAGCCTTACATGAGCTCCAACTCACCCCAGTGGATGTGGATGATGACCATCCCGAGGACTGCTCTGCTCCTTTGCCAGGGCTGGTGGGAGGGGGACTCTGCATGGATTGTCTGGGCCAGCCTTACTGCCACCCCGTGCTCATGGCTTGCCCTGCCCATGGGGCAGACGGTCCTTGCTACACCCTAACAAGATTATATCACCCAGCAAAGTCATCAGGCAAGAGATTTAACACAAACAAACAAACAAACAAAAAAGCACTTTCAAAAGCATAATTTCATTGCAGATCTCCATGCCACAATGCATTGCAAAGAGCAAAGGTACAAAAAAAAATAAATGCTCAGAAAGAAGTTTTTGAGGACAGGAAAATTAGCAATTATTATATATGATGACCTAAGTGAAAACTCACACTAAGAAATGTGATGACCACTTGGGGCAAGTGGGAAGATTACGTGTCTTCTCCAAATACCTGGTCCTGGCTGATGTCAGAGCAGAATATGGGCCTAGGTAGGCCTAGGAGGACCTTTATGGACGCTTCTTTGTTCCATGTCTCTCACAGTTGCATTGGAACTAATAACACTATTCCTCTAACATGGCAGTTCCCTAAGGCTTATATCTGTCAACCAAGAAATCAATAGTTTTAACTTTCTGAACTTCTTTACCTGCACAAATCTGATCCTGGAAGGTACTGGGAAAACCGTGAATGAAGAAGTGGAATTAACCGTAGATCACACCACCTTTTTTCCCACCTAAGTCCTGGAGATGTTGGCCATGAGGAACATGATAATGTATCCTGAAAAACATTTAGAAGGTCCTTCTCAGTTTTGGACTTTATTGTAAATACTCAGCAGATTTTGGAAAGAAAGAGATTTTTCATAGTCTTTTCATAGTCTTCTTTTCACAGTCCTGCATCACCATCCTTTATTTATTTTAATCTCTGGCTTCATATGTTTTCTTACCTGTATCTTCTGAAAAATAAATGTTAAAAAAAAATACGCCTTGTATTTTTCTACAAAAGCTTTGGCAAGATTTTTACATGTATGTTCACATATCTTCTGTGCTTGAAGCATGAAATATCACTATGAACATTAATTTAGCTTAGCAGCAGATTTTTAATAATATTTATATTATCTAATAATACATGCTCTTAAAACATTGACTCTGTTGAAACATTCCCTAGATTAATTCCAAACAAATAACTGACTGGCTAGAAAGACTAAGCTAGGACACTGTTTTGAACAATCTCTTGAATTTTTCAGTGTTCTGTCTGCTTTCAGGAACCTTTTTTCAACTGCAATGAAACTTTGGGAAAAAGCTGAAAAGCAGCAAGTATAGATGCAAACTGTAGTCTTAGGTCCAGATGCAACAGAAATGGTAACCTCATCTATAGCTTGCATAACCCTTTCAAATGTTGAAAAAAGACCAAAACCACTCCTTGACTACTACAAATTCTTTGAAGTCAGGAGTTTTCATGTGAATCACCAAGGCTATAAACTAAGAAATAGATTATGGCTATAAGCCATAATACATTATTGAAAATAATTTGAGAAAATGAAAGGACCATGACAAAGGATTTGTACATATGTTAGGAATTCATACAGAGGTCTTATTTGGTTTTATGAAGAATTCTATTCCATTACAAGGGTATATCTCAGATAAGAAGACCTAAGTCTTCCCAGTCTTCATCATAAGTATTTAATTTAGGGTGAATTATAGACTGAAGATGCCTGCTTCTATTATTTAGACTGAAAGAAAGTGACTTGATTTCATTAAATTATTACCCGTTCAAATAGAAACTGTGCTAATTTAGCTAATCTTTGACATCTGCAGCAAGAGGATTCACAAATTGAATTTATAAATGTTTTTAATTCCTAAAAGCAAAGCTAGGCTTGAAGTGGCTAGCAAAATAAGTATAGGATCTCCTCCATTAGCCTTTTCACTTTTGAAATGTCTGCTTCTGATGTTCTTGAACTATTAAGATATATATTTATTGTTATTTGACCTGCAGTAAGACACATCATTACAGTTTTTATCCCATTTTTATTGATTCCATCCTGTACAGACATGTATAAATCCAAAAGGTTTCACAGATAATAATCAGGTTTAAAATCTGCGCTATTGACTTTTAAGTCTCTGGGCTCCCATTTGAAATCTTTACTAGTGAAGTAAGCAAGAAAAATAAAGTAAGCCAGAAAGTAGAAACAGCAAGTCTACTGAATAGTGCTTCTAATTCTGTTTATTTGTATATATATGTAATAATTGTACATAATTTGTAATAACAATAATTTGTATATATCTATAATAATTATGTTGCATAGTTTCATTTATTCTGTACTTTATGAGTATTTATATCTATCACAAAGCCAAATACACATAAAAACAAAACTTCACATAAAAAATACACACAAAAAAAACCTTCAGAACTATATAAAATATTAGATATTTTGCATTTCATGGCTAAGAAAATTGTTAAAAACCTTGTGGTGCACTTCCAAAGCATCTTTTACTACAAATCTGAATAGAGATCTGTAGCATTTCATCCTAAAGGGAATTTTTTCCATAATGCTATTATTCTTCAATACGATTGTCAGTTACTAAGAAAAAATACAGCTGAAAACAGGCAAAAACATGCACCTAAGTAAGATTTGTCAAAAGTTCTAAATTACAAATGAAATAAAAACCATGAAAAAATATTCTGAAAAAGTTTTCTACCCTCTCTTTAAAGAGGTACATTTTCATTTTTTCCTATGCTCTACAAAAAAATCTAGAAGAAAAAACTGTCTTGAAATCACTATTGCTCAGACAAAAATAGTAATCACATTTATCAGGGCATAATCTCAGTGTGTGTCATAGTTTAATTCTCAGCCATAATATCTGGCAACTCTTTTTACCCCCTATGGAACTATATCTAATGTTAATTAGAGTTCATCCCATGTTGCTGTCTTTTATCAATTATTTCCACTTAGCTATGATAACATTTTTAGATGTAATTCTATGAAAGAAATACAAGCTCTTACCGTGTTGTTGGGATGGTAGTTGAGATGCAAACCACTGTCACACAGGGGAGAGGATGTGCCACTGCTCTGGTCACTGGGGGCACCTAATACAAATGTAAATACACCCCCCAAAATTTCATTAATCTATAATGTTATAATGCAAACGTGTGTGTGTCTGTATGTCTGTGTTCATTCCCTCATTGGTTTTGTCATATGCAACACTCACTTCTTTTTCTCCATTCAGCTAATATCTCTCTTTTGGTTTGAGCGGAGTGTCTTTTAAAGCTGATTGGAGGCTCAAGATAACCTCCACTGGTGCTTTTCTGGTGCTTTTCTCAAGAAAAAAATAACAATAATTTGCTTAGTAGGAAAAATAAAAGCACTAATATTTTTGGAAATTCGATAATAAAAGGTGTGTACTTTCTTTACTTGGTTTTCACTTGATAGAACTAGTCAGATAATGCTTTTGTTATTCTCCATGAAATTCACAGTTCTAACAGTTCTTTTAACAGTTTAGGAGGTTACAGAGCTACGCCACATAAGTAACATATGACAGGATCTATTCAAGTGGATCATTCAGTGGATAAGAAATTGGCTTGAAGGTCACACCCAGAGAGTGGTGGTCAATGGTTCTATGTCCAAGTGGAGGCCGGTGACAAGTGGTGTACCTCAGGGGTCTGTCCTGGGACCAGTGCTGTTTAATATCTTTATCAACAACATAGACAATGGGATAGAATGTACCCTCATCAAATTTGCAGATGACACCAAGCTGAGTGGTGCAATTGATGCGACAGAAGGAAGGGATGCCATCCAAAGGCAGGCTTGAGAAGTGGGCCCATGTGAACCTAATGAGGTTCAGTAAGTCTAAATTCAGGGTGCTGCACCTGGGCTGGGGCAATCCCAGACATGAGCACAGACTGGGTGAAGAACTCAATGAGAGCAGCCCTGCAGAGAAGGACTTGGGGGTTCGGGTGGATGACAAGGTCGACATTAGCCAGCAGTGTGTGTTTGCAGCCCAGATGGCCAACTGCGTCCTGGGCTGCATCAACAGAGGCATGACCATAAGAGGTCAAGGGAGGTGACTGTCCCCCTCTACTCAGCCCTTTTGAGGCCCCATTTTGAGTACTGGGGGTTAGTTCTAGATGATCTTTGAGGTCCCTTCCAACCCAAGCCATTCTACGATTCTGTGATTCTAAGTGCATGTTTGTGTGTGTTACTCAGTGCACTCTATGGTACCACATCCTTTCATAAAAAGGGCAATGAGTTACTGAGATTCGTTTTTATTTAAGAATTTATGGTATTATTTTTTTCTTGTCTCACTAAAATTTAATACCTGGAAAAAAGATAAAGATAGTACTTCTGCAAATGAATGTATACAAGATTATATAATAATTTAGTTTATTTAATTCCTACTGACATAAAATCAAAGGCTACATGTATTGAAATAAATTTTTTGCTTTTTTGCTTTAGAAGTGAACAATTCGTTTTATGCTTTTAGGAGAAAGAAGTGGAAGGAAAGCAGGGATGACAAAAGGCACAGGCTGACATACATGAATATCCATATAGATGCTCAGGTATGCTGCAACTGTATAATTATGCACCCACACTCACATTTTAATACAGTTAAAGGAAGACAGCTGTCTCCATATGCCTCTGATGGGGCTAACTTACTAAAACTCAGTCGGACTTAAACAAAATACTAATCATCTGAAATTAATTTATTTTTAAGTAGATAGACACCTACGTGAAAGCTGCTGAATTTTAAATTGGAAAGTTAAGCCCTTCAAATATACCCACACAATTTCATTTTCACATTTCGACGACAAATCTCTTTTGGACTAAAATGTTATCTGATGCTGCCTGGAAAACTGCTTTTAAATACTGTACATCAGAATTTGAGCTACAGTTAATTAATGTAATTCCACTGACTCACATGCAAATTTGCTGATTCACACCAAAGGCCAAATGCTTTCTGATCTGTTCTCAAGCAAAGACTGCACTCATTTGCTTGAGGTGACTACTGCTACAAGACCTGGCAATTCGATGGCCTCATATTCAGGCCACGATGCTGCCTGAAAACACTGCTGTCAACCTTCCTCAATGCACACTAGGTTTAGAAGCTCAACATTGAATTTAGGTGTTTTTTTGTTTGTTTGTTTTGCCAAGTGATAAAGGCTTACATGCACAATCTTCATTCAGTGGCAGTTTGAGAAAAGCAGGTGCTCTCTTCAGAAAGGACACAGTTAGGGTCACTTCCTCCCCAGCATTGCGAAGGACCTGAACCTGGAGGAGAAATACAGACAGGACACCTTGAAATAAATGCACGATCAAAATATAGCTGCAAATGTAAACAATGCCACACAGCTTTCACATACCAGAGCATAACTGCTTTTCAATGTATTGCAATAACATCTTTAAGAAAAAAGCAAGGTTTAAAGCTTTTTACATGCATGTTTGCTGTGCTCCTAGTCACACAAACAGGTAATGCTGGTGGCACAATTAGCCTCGTTAAATAGCACTAGCTGGTACTACAGCTTGCTCCCTGACACTGTTCAGCTGTGCACCGCCCTCTTCCAGACCTGGCATCATCCACGCTACCCTGCATGTATAAAATTTGTTTGTTTTTGTTTTGCTGGGCTTGTCTCATAAATCTCCAACCAAAACAATAGCTGTAGTTTCCACAGCTGTGCCATAATCCTATGAATAAATCTTTCCTACAGCCAGAGTTAAATTTAGTCAAACTGCGCCGGCATGGATGAGAGATCTAATCTTCCTTAGAAATGCAGTGGAAAAATATGTGTTTAAAACCTTAAGTCTTCGAAAAGCACAAGGTTGTGTTTTACCATAGGGCAGCCTAGATTTTGGAAGTAGGAAGACTAGTAAATCACCTATCCAACTGTGAATGCTCTTAGCCTTCTTGTATCTCTTTCACAATTGCTTCTACGGCTCTTGTTCGTGTCTTTAGCTTTTCTGTGGTGTGGCTGATGCCACCCCAAGACACACAGCACAGAAGGGAACTCCATGCACCTCACAAAGCAGGCACATGAGCACCTAAGTAAAATGATATACTTAACAGTGGAGAAATAACATTACAACCATGTTATATCATGAAAGCCAAGAAATATACATAACTCTGTGTATCAGAGAATGAGCATTTCCTGTTGTTCTGCCTCCGTAGCCTGCTAATTTGGGTCAATTTAAGTTGGGCCTATAAAAACTGAAGATTGAACCATTCCTCTGTCTCGATGACTGAACTTCCTTTGCAAAGAGCCAGCTTGCTGGGAGCAGTGGTGGAGAGCTGCTACAAAGTGATATATTAGACAAAACCTTTTAATGTGATGTATTGCCCCCCTTCTGCTACGATTTCATGGTATCTGAATAACTCACAAGTTATGCCTATCGACAACCTATCCTACACGTTTAATTACACGCATGTATAATACTATATACAGGTATGCTTTCATGTGGAATCACTGCATTATATTTAGCTAATTTAAAGCAATTCTTCAAGAAAAAAAAGTCAACTTCCCATTTAAACACAATGCTTCCTGTTCTACATTGGATGCTACAGAGGAGTAACGATATGATGACACAATACTTGATTTAGTATCTGAAATCTACTCTGAAATTTTAGGCTGTTTATTGATTAATACAGCACAGTGATTGTCAAGGCATACTTTGCAAGGTAGTATGTATGTGTGCTAATAACCAGACACACATATACACATAATAAAAGTCATCAACTAACTCAAATCTCACCCCAAAACTTCAGCTGTAACATGAACAACTTTGATGAGCACTTCCTATTTCTGGTGTGTTTTATACCTCAGCACTCATAAGTAGCACTTATTTTATAGAAAGATGACAGCGTCTGTGGAGTAGCATAGATCAAGACTCTGAAATCCTGAATTCCATCAGAGACCATAGTGCATCCTCAGGCTTCATAGAAAACACATCCTTCTCTCTAATGAAGCAGTCACACAGTTCAGAATAGTCATAGCCAAAGCAGACACAGGCATGTATTCTGTATTGAAATGACAGATGTGGATAGACAAAGTGTGGGAAAAATACAGCTACTGTCTGCCTTTTTAAAAATGTTTTTACTCAGAAACAGGGAAGAAGGGAAGAAGTTACAGCATTACCAACTCTAATTTATAGTCACCTTTTAAGATACGTACAAATAAGTGGATACCATCTATGAAAGAAGCTGAGACACTAAACTCTGACCCTGAAGCTTTTTTCTTGCAAGAGTTAAACAAGCCACAAGTCTACATGATTTCATTTGATAATATATTGCTCTATGAATGCTAGAAGTTGCCCTAAGTAGTCTAATGTGACCTTTTTCTCTAACCTCTCACTCTTTCTCTCTTTCTCTCTCAAATTGCTTTTTCCCATAGGATGAAGAATTTAAGCTGGTACACAATCTAGTTGAAATCAGCAATACTTACTTCATTTAAGTGTATTTTGGAGTGTATAAAGCATATAATCCAGAAAGCAAAATGGATTTGACATGTAAAATAAAGACTAAAGAGATATAAAATATTGAAAAAAAATAGTTAATTATTACAACAGAGGAGACAGGGGCTATCAGTCCCATTTCACTTACTTTATAGTCATTATCAAAGCCATTTTAGGAAATAAGGCTAGTTGAAGAAAATTAGTTTTTTAATGAAATTAATTGTTTTTTTGTAGCTTTCAGTTGAAAGCCTTACTGTTATTTTACATTTTTGTCTTTATTTTACATAAGAAATGAACAATTGCTGAACTGTTTTAAATCAAGTATGCCTTACAGGATTGATTTACTTGGTGGCCTCATTCAGCTTGTACTTTGCCGTACTCCTCCATTCAAAAAGAGAATGAGATATGATAGGAAATCTATTCTTACTGAGGAAAGTTTTCAGCTGAATATCAGAACAGCTCATGTTCAGAAAAGGAAAATCGGTAACTTTTATAAAAAAGCTAACAACCAAAAGTAATTTAACTAGTTGTTATGGAGAGTTATGTCTCTGGGGATAATAAAAAAAATGTTGAAAATGGGAGTCAAACAGTTTGTCTGAAAGATACAATACAGTATGCATTTCTAAAGTTTTACAAAGATGAGTGGAATTCTAACAACAGTCAGAGATACTGACATATTCTTTCTTCTTCTGTCTCCATCGTTGCCTGCCATTGAATTAGCTAAACGCTTTATAGAGCTATTTTGGTAAAATAAGAACTGGATGAATGTAAATTTAGTGCTTGTTCAGGCTTGGGAGACGTACATGAATAAAAAATACATTTATTTGCACAAGTATATCCATGTGGATCTGCACTGGTAGCATATTCTGATAACAAAGCTACCACTGAAGTAATTTCATTAATATACTGAATGAATCAGTTGTCAATCATGACAATTTTCAGATAAAGAAATGGATAACTGCTGAGCCATCCTCCTCCCCTCTTAGAAGAAAGCCCCCTCACATTTATTGTATATACATTGTCAATACCTTATCAATAGAGCACTATCACTGACAATGTATGTATTCGTAATTTATAGCAGTGATAATTCAAGAAATATTTCAAGATTGTTTTCAAACTTAATATTATCAAAATCCTCCATAAAATTATACAAAAACCTTTTCAGTTACAGCATATTTTTTGATGGAAAAGGAAACCTTAAAGCTAGGCTGATCAGAATAACTAGCCTTGGCTTTTTCTCCTACACCATCACACATTGCATGCATTATAAAAATGACTGAAGACTTACTACAAAGGTGTAATTTGACTCAACTTCTAAGAAGAGAAAAAGAAACACAATTTTATTTTTTTTGAAAAGTGATTTTGAAGAAAGACTTTTTTTTTTAAAAAAAAGCAGTAATTTCCTAAGGTTTTTATATATATACGTATACATACATATATATATATGTATATATACATACATATATATACACATAAATGTATATATACGTATATATACGTATACATACGTATATGTGTATATATATGATACATGAGATAAATTCATAGTAGTAAATCCATGGAATAATTTCCTCCCAAAATCTGAACTCAGTTGTAGACCTAACATTTTGAAAGTCTAACAAGATTACATCTAACCCTCCCCTCCTCGAAAATCTATTTAGCATTGCTGTTACTACTTGATTTAGTTTTATTTTTTATTTCGTTTGGTGAGCAATACTAGCTATTGATTTGTTGGATTAATGCTCACTGTCTAGTGAAGTTATTCCTGTAACAGGAAGAAGCTGTGATGCTGAAAGGTCCTTGCATCTCTTCATGAATATCATGGCTATATATTTAATTTCTGCCACTGCAGAAATGCATAATATATAACATATATAGATATATATGTATGTATATATGTAATGTATAATGTTGTGATGTGAAAAGTACTATACAAACATAAATATTAAATAGTGTCTATCAATTTCACTATGCAAAGAATAAGCTTACTACTAGTGTGATAATTAATTTACCTTTGCCACACATAGCCATATCTAAGGTTGGTATTTTCATGAGTGAAGTGAGACAGGTAAAAATAACAGTTGTGCTTTTCTAAAGCAGCAGCTGTGCAAAATAGTGAAATTAGAAAAGCCAGTCTTTCTGGAGTGACAGTGTCTATATTTCTACAAAATTACTGTAATGACTGCAAGAGGGCCATTTGAAGAAGTGAATTTTATGGTGGTGTGTGATACTGCTGAATAAATATTTCCATAATAATAACATTAGTTTGAATTTTCAATAATACCTGCAATGATATTGCCTTTTAATTTTATAAAACCTTTTAAAGTCTCAGTTCAAGAAAACATTTGAGCATATGCTGAAGTCTCTCTCAATATATTCATGAAAGCACTGATGCATGAAATGCCTCTGACTTCAGTAAGTATTTTTTCCTGAATGGGGCTGTAAATTCACTCTTAAATTACAAATGAAATTTATCCACAAATGAAGTAGAAAGGACTTAAACAGAAGATGTATATTATCTAAGATTTGTGGTCTCCTGAGCTGGAGCAGATTTCACTCATCAGTATGCTTGAAAGAAGAATTCAGTTCTTTAATGAATACCTTGAATTATAAACATCTGGAAAAAAAAAAAAAAAAGAGAAAAAAAAAGAGAGAGATACTGTGCATAGTTTGCACAATCCACTAATATCATCAAGTCTATCAGCAAATAATACAATATATATTCTGGTACAATGACACAAAGGTCTGAGGCCAGAATGCTCAATTTATGCACACAGCTGAATTGTGTTTATTCAAAAAACCAATAGCTTCTTTCAGTAAAAAACAATGTCATTAATACAGAATATACACATTAAAAACACATCACAATATGGGGTGTTTTAAATTCCTGTGATCGGATAACAATCAGAATATTTTCCCACAAAGAATGTTAATCAATTAATACGATAGTTAAACCTATCAAAGTTTTTCTTCAGAAAATTTCTGTTATTGATGTACAGAGCCAACTAGAACACATTTTTTATGACAACAGTTCCAACTCAGGCTGTACAACTGAAAGTACACCTCAGGTCATAGCTTGACATTACCAGAGTTGTTGATTTTGTATTTTACTGCCTGGTTGTACAACTTGTACTAAATGTTTAGATACAAAACCAAATGATTTCCACACTAGAACAGGGAGGCTCCTCAAACAAAGCAAAAAGAAATGCAGGGCAGAATGGTGCATGTGCTGATACTCTACCTAAGCCTACCACTAAGTAATTATTCTGAAGAGTGGCAAATAGAAGTTTAGAGTTTCTCAGGATGACACAAGAACTGAACCAAGGTAGCACTTACACAGTGAATGCTCCAGCTACAAAGAAACTATATAAAAGATCATTTCAGAGCAATATGCACAGAGATTCAGGGTTTGATGCTTTTCGACAAGTCCCATCAGACTTACCGCTTAAAAGTAAAATTATTCTTGATTCCAAGTGACAGCACTCATTTGAGCTAGACCATCACGTGGTTTCTCAGGTGGACAATATCATACCAATCTTATTGTAACTGTCTTCTGGCTTCATTCATTGCTCTTCACCCTACCTGTTTTCACTAGCTCATGGGCTTTGTACATAAAAGTTCCATAATATGCAACCTCAAGTCTCATGTATAAAGCATTAGTAGAAAACTAAGTGACCTTCCTTTAAAAACGGATAATCATGTTTAAAGCCTACATGCAAAGTAGGTCATTTGCATTAGTTGACAGTAAGAGACATCTACAAAGTTTTGTTCATAGAAAATGACTAAAATAATCAGATGTAAGCAACATCAACAAGTATATAGAGGATGAAGGAGAAAGATAAATTTCAGAAATAATTTATTGAAAAGATAATTAACTCCCAAGAAAACCAAAATTAGATCAGATAAGAGAGGACCAAATATAGTCCACAGGGGATACCAGCTCCTATCAGCTCTTCCTTCAAAGCAGTGCCAAGGTAAAAAGAGAATTTTATTACTTCACTGATATATTTACAGTCAAGGTGGAAGAAAAGATCTGTTTTTAAACACGTACATCTAACATTTGTTGAATGGAGTACTTACAAGGTTGTCTAAAAGTTCCAATAACAGTATTTGGTAATTCTATAAATATTATTATGCTCCATAATCAGCACTGAAGTGTTTAGTAATAGCAATAGACTGCAATTCAGAATAGCAGTAGACTGCAATTATTGCTTAGTTAGATGTTTATCTTTTCAAAAGTGAGGAGTGCCTCAGCAAAAGATAACCATTAACACCTAAGGAAGAAAAAATAAATAAATCATGGTTTACAAAAAAGTAAAAGTCTGCCAGAAAAAAAATGCTCTGACGGCATTTTCCTGTTCTTCTTTCATTAAACTTAGCATTGTTAATAAACATAATCTAGATAAAAATATAGCTAGAAGTGCTTAATTAGCATTCTTAGGTCATGTACTTTAATTGGGAATTCTGTTCTACTAAAGACTGCACATACTGGTCATCACAGTTCATATTATATCAAATCATTAGCAGACCATTAATTCAATGCAGAAACTACAGAAAGCGAGGAATTAGAACTTGCTAAAATTGTGTTTGAAAACTGGTAATGCCAGTGACAGGCCCCTGAACATTCCATCTCATACTCTGAAAAGTGAAAAATATGATTTCCCTTTATAAATTCTAACTCTACGACATTGTTTACAGTGATCTATCAGTGACCTGGACTTATGGACTTTAGTAGAGCAAACTTTGACCTCGTCAGGAATCTACTTGGAAGAATCAATTGGTTAGGGCCCTAGAAGAAAGGGGTGTCCAGGACAGCTAGTCAATATTCAAGCATCACTTCCTCCAAGCACCCCTGTGAGTAAGACAGCAAGCAAAGGGGGCAGGACACCTGCATGGATGAGCAGGGAGCTCCTGGTGAAGCTCAGACAGAAGAAGGAAGTTTACAGCATGTGGAAAAAGGGACAGGCCACTTGGAAGAAATATAGGGACACTGTCAGGGTATGCAGGGATGCGACAAGGAAGGCCCCGGCTCATTTGGAATTAGATCTTGCAAGGGATGTCAAGGACAACAAGAAGGGCTTCTTCAAATACATCAGTAGAAAAAGGAAGACTGGGGAAAATGGGGCAGGTGCCCTGTTGACAAAGGATACAGAGAAGGCAGAGTTGCTGAATACCTTTTTTGCTTCATTCTTTATTGCTAAGATCAGTCCTCAGGAATCTCAGACCCCGGAGACGAGAGAGGAAGTCCAGAGAAAGGAGGACTTTGCCTTGGTTGAAGAGGATCAGGTCAGAGATCACCTAAGAAAACTTGACATCCACAAATCCATGGGCTCCAATGGATTGCACCCATGGGTGCTGAGGGAGCTGGCTGATGTTATTGCTAGGCCACTCTCCATCATCTTTGAAATGTCTTGGAGAACAGGAGAGGTGCCTGAGGACTGGAAGAACGCCAATATCATGCCAGTCTTCAAAAAGGGCAACATGTTTGCTGACGACACGAAGCTCAGAGGAGGGGCTGATACCCCAGAGGGCTGTGCTGCCATTCACAGGGACATTGACAGGCTGGAGGGTTGGGCCAAGAGGAACCTCATGAAGTTCAACAAGGGCAAGTGAAGGGTCCTGCACCTAGAAAGGAATAACCCCGAGCACCAGTACAGGCTGGGAGCTGACCTGCTAGAGAAAAGCTCTGCAGAGAGTGACCTGGGAGTCCTGGTGGACAGCAGTCTGACCATGAGCCAGCAAAGTGCCTGTGTGGCCAAGAAAGCCAACGGTATCACAGGGTACATTTGAAAGAGTGTTGCAGGTAGGTCAGGGGAGGTGATCCTGCCCCTCTACTCAGCCCTGGTGAGGCCACACCTGGAGTATTGTGTCCAGTTCTGGGCTCCCCAGTACAAGAGGGACACTGCTGGAGTGAGTTCAGAGGATGGCTACTAAGATGATTAGAGGACTGGAGAACCTGTTGTATGAGGACAGGCTGAGAGAACTGGGCCTGTTTAGCCTGGAGAAGGGAAGGTTGAGGGGAGACCTCATCAGTGTATATAACTATCTGAGGGAAGGGTGTCGAGAGGATGGAGTCGGTTTCTTTTCATTTGGGCACAGCGACAGGATGAGAGGCAACAGGCACAGACTGAAGCACAGGAGGTTCCGGCTGAATATGAGAGGGCATTTCTTTACTGTGAGGGTGACAGAGTGTTGGAACAGGTTGTCCAGAGAGGTTGTGGAGTCTCCTTCTCCGGAGATATTCAAAACCTGCCTAGATGCCATCCTGTGCAATGTGCTCTAGGTGATCCTGCTCTGCAGGGAGGTTGGACTAGATGATCTTCAGAAGTTCCTTCCAACCTCGGCCATTCTGTGGTTCTGTGTGACCAGTACTTCTCTGAATCACCCAGTTGAACATCAGCCTGTCGATTCTCATGTAAAATCTCTTCCATACAATTGGTTTCATTAACATTCCCAAATCTATATTCCATGGACTACTACTGGTCTTGAACTGTGTTCATAGAAGAAAAATGTACACAAGTATGCATTTCTTAGTCATTGAATGATCATTCATTCTAACAAGAAAATGAGTGGAAAATAAAATATCAGTATTTGTTTTATAAAAGGATACTGTAGAGTACAAAGAATAGTACTTGTATAGTACAAAGAATAGTATTTTGAGCGAGAGAAACATTACATTTTAATGTTTCTTGTATCCTATAACATATATTAGAATACATAGAACACGAATAAAATGCATTTTAATGTTCTGATTAAAGTGTAAGCATCGAATCAACTGAAATTTGACATGTTTCATGTACAGACCTTACCTCAATGCTTAAATGATGCAGTTACTCATGACAAGAAAATACCTATGCAAACAAACGAACAAAAATTTCAAAGAACCAGAAGACTCACCTAGACTCTATGTTTCATGAGCTTTTTCAATACACCTGTATGTAGTGAGTGCATGACGGAGCTGAATCACACAAGTGCCTATCCTTGTTTTCATATTGCCTACCCCAGTATGGTTCTCCTTCTCTACGATTACTCAGCTACACTGAACAATCAGTTATATAGTTTTAAGAACTCCTCTTCTTTAAACTCTCACAACTGTTCCTTTTATTTGGAAAGTTATTATGTACTCAACTGCTGGGCATCTACTATTCTTCTCTGTTAATTCATAAATGCATTTTTGTAATTATATATTTAATGGGTTTCTAAACAAGTGGATGAGAAGAATGAAGCAAACCCCTTAATACTGAAAACGTAGAATAGTTTCTAAACTTCTAAACAGAAACTAAACTTCCATTTATTCTACATTTTAAAAAGAATATGAAATAGGAACTTTAATTCTTTTGAGCAAAAGAAAACATTTTACGGTTGTTTATTACAACTGTATGAGGCTGATAAAGCCATCACCATGTAGCTAAACTACTCAACCTCACCAGCTGTTAAATGTTTTAGGTCAATATGACTAATTCCAGTTTAAAGTAGTTCCAGTAATATACATATTTAATCTTCTACAGATATTACATGGTTTAATTATAATACAATTTATTTGTGTAAACCTCTCATTGGTGTGATAATTCATAAATTTAAAATAGTAATCAGATTTTGTTTGGGATCAATCTCATTGCTACATTCCAAATAAAAAAAATTGATCATAGCTTCTTTGGAAGAAATGTGTGATCCTCTTAGTAACCAAAACAAGATTCCTATTGAAATGGGAGAAGCATCTACAGTACTGTTACAACAACATCTACAGATTTCTACACAGCTTTGCCAACATATATGCAACATTTACTAAACAAGCATGTTCTTTCTGTATGCTTTTTGTGAAAAGATCATTAGTAATATTCAAAAGGCATGCACATTACTAAACTGCATAACATGGCTACTGCTTCTGTTCCTAATGCTTCAAGCCTCCCAGTTAGCCCAGCTATTTGAAATACATTCTTAAATTTTAAATGTTTTCTGAACAGAGATATGTCTAAGATCATTGAAAACATTGCTTGAACATTTTATCTGACAAAGCAGAGCCTCAGTTCAGGGGCAGAGAGGGATCAGTTCCAGAATAAGGGTGTGCTTACACTAATCACATTGCAAGACTGGGGTCGAACAAACAGCTAGTGGCAAATTTCACATTTACATATTCAATATAAAATTTGCTGTTGGCAAATATGACCTTAACATTTACTTTTCATGAACAGTCACACTAATCAAGCACCAGCACATAAGTGCTCATGAAAAATTAATACAAAATGGTCTTAAAGAGTTTGAAATCAAATTTTAATTCTAAATTTGAATAATATTAATGTGCAAGCCTACTGCTATTTGTTTGACACTAAATGTTATTGACTTCACAATGACATAAAGCGTAATTCTTGGACAAATTTGTATTTGAAGTAGTGTTTTAGATCAATATATGCAGTTAAGTCTGCTAAACTTCTCAGCAGCTCAAGATTTAATCTCAGAATAAGATATTTCAGTACTTCAGGGAACGAGCTCAATGGCAAAAGAACTAAGTTTTCATCTGAGAAAACATATAATAAGTCTTTCATAGCATTTAATGCTACGCAGTACAAAAGAATTGTACTGCATCTACCTGCAGATGAGAAACTGACTTTGTTCTTTGTAAATATATGTAAAAAAAAATAAAAATTACAGAACAAAAAAGTCCCCAATTTAGCAAAACACTTAAACTGATACTTTTAGGCAAAGGCATAAATATTTTGTTGAATTGCGATTCAACACAGCTATCCTGTAATATGGAATATCCACAAACAATATTGCCTAAACATTTCAGGATCATTTGCAGCAGCATCTGTGTTTTAAGCCTTGGAAAAACTGACGTTGGGGTACTCACACTGGATATTAACTAACTGGAGGATATCTACATACATTTTGGAAAGAGAAAAAGATTAGCATATAATACCAAGGTAGATAAAATAGCCAATTTTTATTTCAGCGTAATTACGAAAATGTGCTGCTGAATTAAAGTTCTACCAGTGTATAGAATGAGGTCTTCATAACTTATGAGGTTAAGCATAAATCTGAGATATTTACCCCAAGTGATCAGACTGGATATCTCATTGCAACCCTCATTTTATTTTCCTAATTAGGCAATAACCCCACAAAAATCTTCTCTTGACAGCAATTAATTACCATTTCAGACATAAAAATCCTATAAAAAACAGAATGTATAGACAGTTAAATAACATGGATATGTATTCCGAAGCAAAAAAAAAAAAAAAAAAAAAAGCAACACTGACAACAAAAGAAAAACAAAATGCTTTTTAAAAATTGTTGCATTGCTGCTAGGTGATATATCAGAATTTCACAGATGAATGCACAAATCAGAGGCCCCAAGTTTAGAAAATGTAGGTCTCTCAAACCTTAATTTTGGTTTACAATTTTCTGTGTGCTGTCAGAGGCTACAGAAATTCAGAAAATAGGAAAACAATGCTGATGCTACATAACTCAAAGTTATCTAAGGAACAACTATATAAAAAGATGATTCAAAATAGCACAGTCTTGCATTTAGATAACACTTTCCTACTGAGATATAAAAATTTGGGACTTGATAACTTGTCGGATATTAAGAGCTGTAGTTGCAGAGGTTAAAGTAAAATTTTAAATGTCTTTGTACTGCCAAATTCCAAAGATCCCAAGATTTTAATTAGAAAAAAATACTACTTTGTCTCAAAGATTTGTTTCTGTGGTCATTGTTGTGCATTTGATTCATTTAACCCTAAAACTTCATTTATTGATTGATAGAATGATGCTTTAAATAGCTTGTAAAACCTTGTAATCTTTCAGGGTGAAAGATGTTTAAACTCTATGTTTCATCTATTAGCTTTCATTAAGGCAAATGTTATCTCTCACTTACACTTTTCTCTGCAATCAGTAATTCAGAAATAATGCATTATGACCTGAAGTGCACAGGGGATTTTTAGTGTGTTTTATATTATATCTTTATGTAAATATGACTGTATAAAAGATGCCAAAAAAAACCTTAAGATTACTGAGGTATGATGAAGATCCTGTTAAATATGTCTAATCATTTAATATGTAAATACGCTATATTCAGAATATTATAAGAAGGTATTTCAGTATTTCAGGGAATTCAGAGATACCCTCAGAACTTAGTACTGCACACCAATGTGCTAAAACATGGGAGTTGTTTTAATGCAAATTATTCCCTTGAACTTTCCTTTTAATGGGTGAGTATAATTAGAACCTTTGACGTATTCTGAATTGGGACTGGCTTGACAAGGCCACGTGAAATAGAACAGAGCTACCTACATTCTACATTTACTAGACATAATTTACAGATACACGTCATTATCCTGGTAATGCCATTTCAACCTGAGCACTGACTACTTCCCATCTTGTTCAGAAAAGTACAAACAGCATGGTGAGGCAATACTGTCTGCGTGTCTGTGCACTACAATCTGAAGAAAGGGTAACCATTGTCAATTTTAATGAAGAATTTCTTCCTTCTGTCACAACATCTGCACCAGAGTTTTTGTTGTGATCTGTGAATCTCTTACTAGCATAAGCAGCTTTACTAGCACCATCTTGCAGAACAACTAATGGGAAACTGGCAGTACCAAACTGAACTTGTAGAAAGATACCAGTATTATCAAGGCACCACTAAGAAAAAAAAAAAAAAAAAAAGATAAAAAGGATATACCTAGAAAATAGGCCCAGTGCTGACAAACAGATACCAGAACAGCAGTACTATACTGTACCATACTAGTGGTTGAGAAGTGGGCCATCTGGAAACCTCCATGTATCTGGCTGGAACAGTCCAACACTGGATACTAATGAAAAATATATAGAATCCATCCTCCTTTCTCCTTCCTCCTCCACTGAACAAACTGTCAGAAGACAAAGACCCATCATAGAGAGAAAAAAAAGGGGGGGGGGGACACCTAAAAATATGCACAGGTGTGAGATAACCCCTGGATATAAAGTTTCTTCCTTGCACCCATCTGATTTTTCTATACCCAGAACAATGACAAATCTGATTAGTTAAATCAGATATAGTAACTGCTGAGAAAATGTCATAACTCTCTATGCCTGCATATGCATATTTGCACTTTTTTGAGCATGTCTTTTATTTGTGAATCTTTCTGACTAGCTAAAATAGTGCATGTACTCTGTTTTGTCCTATTTAATGTCTTGGGTCCATGACAAGCTGTAAGAAATAAAGAAGGTGACTTTTACAGGTGAACATTTCTCAAGAGTCTATATCACATGGCTATTTCTTGTTTAAAGAAAATTCTGTTGTTGCCTTTCATACAATATTTTCTAGTTCATATGCATAAATGAAAAAAAATGTATTAGTGACCTGGGAAGATATTTATGCCTATAAAAGGTTTCTTTTTTTCCTACACTAAATTGTTCGGAACTCACAGAGTGCTTTGTGTATTTTTGTTTCATTTGCCATTTGGTGGCACTCGATCCTCTCTATGCTATTCTTGTATAATCCGACTATATTATTATGAAGTAATTATTCCAAGTTAAAAAAAAAAAAACAAAACAACAACTAGCAACAACTAGTGGACTGTGTCTTATGAAATAACAGCCACTCAGAAACAGATTTAAAATAATTAGGCCTCTAGTGCTCTACAAGCATTTTCTTATTTTTCAGTTATTGTACAGCTATTCAATCTCAGACGTGAGTACAGACCGGGAGAAGAACTCATTGAGAGCAGCCCTGAAGAGAAGGACTTGGGTGTTATGGTGGATGAAAGCCTTGACGTGAGCCGGCAGTGCATACTTGCAGCCCAGAAGGCCAACTGCATCCTGGGGTGCATCACCATAGGAGTGGCCAGCAGGGTGAGGGAGGTGACTGTGTCCCTCTGCTCTGCACTCTTGAGGACCCACTCGGAGTGCTGTACCCAGGTCTGGGGGCCTCCAGCACAAGAAGGATGTGAATCTCTGAGTCGGTCCAGAGGAGAGCCATGAAAATGATCAGAGGGCTGGAGCACCCCTCCTATGAAAAAAGGCTGAGAGAGCTGGGGATGTTCTGCCTGGAGAAGAGGAGGTTCCAGGGAGACCTCATTATGGCATTTCAGTATTTAAAGGCAGCTTATAAAAAAGACAACAATTTTTTAGGCAGATAATGATAGGATTAGAAGGAACGGTTTTAAACTAAAAGAGGGGAGATTAGAGGTTAGGAGAAAATTCTTCACTCAGAGGGTGATGAGGCACTGGAACATGTTGCCCAGAGAAGCTGTGGATGCCTCATCCCTGGAGGTGTTCAAGGCCAGGTTAAGTAAAGTATCAACGTAAACAATTAAAGTATCAATGTAAACAAGGTCACAAACCAATCAAGTCTAAGGGCACACACATTAAAACCTCTGCTCAGTTGTCTATTTTCTCTGCAGCACAGGCTTTCAGCCTTAATAGAACTGCATGCCAAAGAAAGAAGCAATGGCAACTGTCTGAAGGGTCTCACACCGTAACTGTTGATTCTGTCTTTCAGTCTTATCACACTAAATCCCAATGGATTTTCACTTTGAGAACCATAGCTATGTAAAAAGAAAATAAAAATACCAATCATATTGACTTAATATTAGTCATGGTGGCATCACAGAATCACGGAATTGAAGGGGTTGGAAGGGACCTCGAAAGATCATCGGGTCCAACCCCCCTGCCAAAACAGGTTCCCTAGAGCAGGCTACCCAGGTAGGCATCCAGACAGGCCTTGAATATCTCCAGAGAGGGAGACTCCACAACCTCCCTAGGCAGCCTGTTCCAGTGCTCCGTCACCCTCACTGTGAAGAAGTTCTTTTGTGTATTGGTGCGGAACTTCCTGTGCTCTATCTTGTGGCCATTGCCCCTTGTCCTATCCCCACAAACCACTGAAAAGAGGTTAGCCAAATCCCTCTGTCTCTCACACCTCAGGTATTTATACACATTGATGAGATCCCCTCTCAGTCTTCTTTTCTCCAGGCTGAGCAGACCCAGGTCTCTCAGCCTTTCTTCATAGGGAAGATGCTCCAGGCCCTGTATCATCTTTGTGGCCCTCCACTGGACTCTTTCCAGGAGTTCCCTGTCTTTTTTGTACCGGGGAGCCCAGAACTGGACAGAGTACTCCAAGTGAGGCCTGACCAGAGCAGAGGGGAACGTATTCTACCCCATCTACTAAAACTCACTAGAACTGATGAAAAGTTTTAAAAGGTGGAGTCTTGATAAAATGACCAATATAGGGAGAGCTATCTTGAGAAAAAGATATAAGTTGGGAAGACATGCAGCACAAATTGGTGTTTTTAAAAAGTCTAACATCAAAGTTCTTAAATAAGTTTGAGTCTTTTCTGAGTATGACATGAGAAATATTTATTTGAACACTGAAAGCATAGCTAAACACATGTAAGAATGAAACTCCAAGATGTATTTTAATACAAGAAATTTCTACTACACAGGAAAAAAAACAAAAAAAAAAACCTCCAAAACCAACCAACCTAAAGAAAAGACAGCAAACTATTTCCACCTGCTAGGTTCTATTCTACCTGATGTACATTCATTTCAAATCAATGCTGAAATACATGTCAGATTATTAGCTCCAAATTTCACAAACAATAAACACATTATAAATACAGTATCACAAAAGTTTTCATTAATTATACCAGGGTAGTTAAAGTGATGTTATCATTTTTCTTGTAATCCATGAGTCTCATGTAGAAAACAACGGCTATATGGAAGAAGTAATAACTTGGCCTCTTCTTATGAAGAAAACTATTGGATTTCCAAAAGGTTCAAATTGAAGAATAATTTTTTTTTTCCTCTCAGAAGTGCTGACTACACAGATTCAATATTTAAAGCCCTCATCCAATCTACAGAGGAAAGAATTAAATGGCTGTGCTATGAGTTTTACAGTACAGGATCTCTGCCACATAATATGACAAGGAGTTAATGTGTATGTGCAGGCTGCTGTTATCACTATCACCAAACAGCACAATATTAATAGAAAACATTTTCTAAAGATCCTTTTCTCTAACAGATTCTGAAGTACTTCATATAATTCAGTGAACTAAACCTGATAATAGTATAGGTCTCTGTTTCACAGTTAAAGATAACATAAAAACTTCATTTACCAAAAGATATATTCGTAAAAGTCAAGACAGAGTGAGATTTCAGATCATTTGGTTTCATGTCCTGCCTTATAAATACAATATGCTCATTCTTCTTTAAAAAAACATTACAAAAAATGTTACTGAAACTATTAATAATGGATTTTTAAAAAAGTTTTGATGAAAACACATTTAAAAGAAAAAATCAGAGTAAGAGCTTTGTCAGTTGCACATGATTGCAATTAAGCAACTGTTTCTATGCCATCACCTTCATATAATCTTCAATATATATCACTGATATCAATCACAGGTACAGTTACAGCCCTGCTACAATTACAGGGAAAAGGAGAAAGCCAAAGCTACAATGCAATGCACGTGGACATCCCATTTCGGGTCATTTTGCTAGAAAAGATTCACAGATTCACAGATTTCTCTAGGTTGGAAGAGACCTCAAGATCATCGAGTCCAACCTCCGACCTAACACTAAGTACTCCACTAAACCATATCGCTAAGCTCTACATCTAAACGTCTTTTAAAGACCTCCAGGGATGGTGACTCCACCACCTCCCTGGGCAGCCCGTTCCAATGCTTAATAACCCGTTCGGTAAAGAAGTACTTCCTAACATCCAGATGCACTAGATCCAACACAAGCTTCTCGATAGTATGCAACTGAGTTGACACATACACTTCTACTCCAAGCTACTAAGTGGTAGCTTGAAGGGAGTAGCTCACAGAAGGTCCTCTCACTGTCACATAACATTTCTTCATTGTTAGTGATGGAGTGGCTAGCCCTAGAACCACCAAAAAAAATCCACGTGTTGCAAGAACAGCATTATACTGCTGATTGCCTATCTATATGTTTGAACATTAAGTGGAGGTAAGGTCTACAGATGAATTAGTTTCCAGGCTACAGATGTATTAGTTTCTAGCCTTATGAATTATCGTATTAATTGTGAGCCCTTAAAAGACTAGGTGTGTGGATTGACACCTTATGCACTATAGGACCAAATTCATCAGACAAAAGCCTAAACTTATATGACTGTCTATGCATACTATTCCTAATATCAGCTTTCAAACAGTCTTGTAAAATGTTAAGGAGAGTCAAAAAAAAGTCAAAGAAATAATGAATATATCTAGAATAGAAAGAGCAAAAATTCATGTAAATTAAAGGATGTAACAGACTCTCCCTACTTCCAAATTCAACCTGAGACTATACTTTTGGAGAGAAACTGCCAATATGATATTGGGAGATATTTTTAAAGAAAATTATAAATCCCCCTCCTCCCCAACCTCTCCCTGTGCCAATATTTCACTACAGACAGCATGTATTTATTTCACCATAGGACAGCTCTTGGAGTGAAGCAACGTTACATTGTACTCAGATGGGATTCTTTAAAATCCAAGCTGAATAACAAGCTGACCTTCTGTCTTTGATAGAAACTCATAGTATCTTTTCACGGTAATGAATAATATCTTCATCTTCTACAAACAGAAAAATAAACTCAAAATTAAGTGACTCACCTAAAGCTAAGAAAATTCAGAAAGGAACTGAGCAGATACTTCTAGTAAGGTATACTGGAAATGAATAAACCTACATATCCAGTCTTATAAGTGTCTTATCTATATATCGATTTGTCATACTCAGGCTTCAGGTTATAGTATACTTGTGGAATAAGATGACCTGTGCATCACTGAATGCTACATCACCAGATTGAATAACTAATGGCAGACAACAAAGGACAACAAGAGTACCCACAACTGTTAAGCCAACTAAATTTACCGTATAACAAGGAAAGATTCTCCCTGCTATGAAAGAAAGCCCTAATCTGATAAAACTATTTAATTTTGAAATTCAAATGGAAAAATAATCTTATTTGTGTAGTGTAGTAAAAACAGCATGGTGAAATACTAGAGCCAATTGTCACTGGTGTAATATCATAAGCTGCACTGATTATGATGCAGATTTTTTCATTACAGAGTTATGAGGTTAGGACATTTGCTTAAAATGTTTCTGCAAACAGCAAGAAGTGTTGGATCTAGAAAAGAACAAGAATAAACATTAACAGGATTCGAACTGCAGATACATATACAAGTCTGAATTTCCTATGGGAAGTTTCAGCTTCACACACTGCAAAAAATTTCATAGGCGTTTATAGTAAGTATTTTCTAAGACATCAGGACAAAGCAAAACATCAATATAATCTCACATGATACCTGCTATGTCTTAATTAGTTACAAAAAATAAAATAAAATCAGAATAAAACAAAGCTCATGAAACTTGCATAGGCATTTTAAAAGTACCTAGATGTGATAAGGATTGAAAATTAAGTCTCCATTGCTGTTCCACTCTCTGCTGTGAGGAAGTATACCCCCCATACTTCCTATTTTCTCTGTTACCTTGAGATTAGAGCTATGGATCCCATATTCAATAAAAACTCTGCAAGACAGGAGTGCTAGAACAACTCAAACTCCACAGGGCATGCTGCAAACAAAATCCACCTATAAATCCTGCTGGCAAAACAGTTTCTGTACTTGCTCTTTACCCAGGGCTATACCTAAAATCACACTCAAATGAACAATGTATAAACAGATATATAATTATATACAACTACTATAGCAGTAGAGATTATACTCAGGCTTTAAAACAAATTTAATCCACATACATATATATCACTTGAAAGTGAACGTATCTGAAAAATACTAGGAGATTATCAGAGTTCATTTGCTATGTTTTTTTTTTTTTTTTATATATATTGGTTTTATAACTCCGCTGCAGATCACACAAAGATACATTCAAAACTGGTAAGATAAAATGTTTTCTTTTTATTATTATCATTCAGAAAGAATTACCTATAAGGAGTCTGAGAAGCAGGTTATGTAGGATAGAAAGGTATAAAGCAAACTTTAACACAACAATACCTTGCTACTCTATGTCAATCTGCCTGCCCCTTTGGGCACATTTGATTAAACTTTCCAGTTTTCAGTTTGCCTTTGCATGTGCAACTCTGCACTTCTATTAATATATTGTTTTCATGTCTTGAAAATCCAACACCCCATTGAAATGCCATTGAGAAATTTACCGTATTAATGCACATTAAACCAAACAACTATAGTAAGCTTATAAAAGATTTAAATCTGATCACTGTTGCACAGCTGAAGTTTAAAACTACTGCAAATATGATTGTAAGCCTACGTACGCAGAAGGTGGATTAAGGCTCTAAAGAATGATGCACGATTTGCAACACAAAACCAGTGCAAAAATGCACTCTGAGAGATGGAAGAGTGCACTGATCTAAGCTTTCAGCCTGCACTAATTTGTTCATCAGAAATTAATCTTTATTAACGTGTGCTTTTTATACCTGAATGGCATACATTTAATGATCTGTCATAGATTATAGTATTAAATACTAAATTTTTGAATTGGCAAAGTAAGCTTTACAGGTAATAAATTATATGTACCTATGCAGGATTTAAGGATAACTTCTTTGGCAATCTTCTCTGTTCTGGCATTATTTTCAGAAGTATAGTGTTTCTTACTTCTGAAAGTACTTAAGTAGCCTCAAAAAGACAAACATAACAAAAATATATGACACTTTTACTAAAGCTGATATACCAAGGGAACTAGCCTACTACAGAGCTCTCAAATACACGACTTCTCTAGATCAAATCTCAATTCACTGTTCTTTTAAACCCTTATGGCTCAACTGAGGAAGGAGAGCATCCTTGTAAGTAACAGCCAGAGAAAGGAAGCCAGAATAATAGTTTTGTTTTGATTGCTAAATAGTGTTTTGTTTTGTTTTTTAAAATAAATAAATTCCAACATAGTGCAAATTACAGCTTTTGAAATTAAAATGACCTCACACAGCCAGAAAGGTTTAGCACTGCTGAAATTTAATAGGTATAAGCCAGAAAAAGAATGTTCAGAATATGTACAGCTAATATCCTCATAATAAAATAATCACCTTTAATACAGAAAAACCTATCTGAGGGCAGTAATTATAACAAGCCTACTAAGATCAGTTTTACCATGCTAGAATGTACAGTTTTTTTTTTCTAGATATAACAATAATATAGATGATACAAGTGCACTGCTATAATTTCAATATCTACAAAATACAGAAAGTAGACTTAAAATCAGAAAAGCTCACCACTTCTTCATGCCTGCATTTTCTCACATTAATTCCATTAATCTGTTATTAAAAAAATAAAGAGAAGACTTACTCTACATTTCATAAGTATAGATTTCATTTCACTTTTCTAGAAAAATATAAATAAAGGAACTTGCCATTTTACTCACCTGCAGAATTGCATCTCCTATAAAGAGCAAACCTGAAAGTTCCGCTGAAAACAAAAAGCATATTTTTCATTTGTTTTGCACAAAACATCCCATATTGCTTGTACTTGTATTCCTACTTCATTTAATGTTTTTCCATATTCTTAAAAAAAAAACAAAAAACTTCTAAATAAATTATTTGGATTCTTTTTTTAACCCCCGAACACCAGCATATCAGCATTACAATGAAGGAGTCTACCCATCCGAAGTACCAAGACTCTGAAACATCAGTCTCTAGCATCTGAAACGTCAGTCTCTAGCATCTTTTGGGCCATTATGGTGAGGTATGGCATTTTTTTCTCTGAACAGAGAATGACTGTGAAACTAGGTCCTATTTGCCTGAGAGAGATTATTTCTTATTAGTTCTGAGGAAAAAACAATATAGAGACTCCAGACCTACTTATGAAGGACAACTTTTAATTTGCAAGCCTTTACCAAAGAATCTTTAGATCCTACATCTTTGATTATGAATGTTAACAGAAAACATGAAATTATTTATCTATAGCATTCCAAAACATCACAGAAGATGCTGTCTAGAAAGTCTGAAACTTGACTTGATCTAACTAATTTTAACTTCTTTACATGAGTTGTAAGACTGGCATTAATATTCATATAAATTATGATACTCAATATGTTTGAAGAACTGGCTTTATTAGGCTAGATGTAGCAAAGAATGCTTAAATTATTGGAGGATAAAAAAATATGGGTACGGTGTGGGTTTTTTTGTTTTTAAAATAAATGCATATAATATTCTGCTTTAGACACAGGACTTATATATATATGAACATTTGTACATGACGTAAGCACTCTATGTATAATGCTGGTTTTCAGAAATGCATCAGCTGACATATTTTTGTTTAGAGGTCCAAAAAAAACAAAAACAAAAACAAAAAAAAAAAACTGGAATGCCACTGGGAAGAGGGCAGAACTAAGCCTCCAAAGCTTTGAGTTACAGGCTCTGGGCTAAACTGCATTTTCTGTATCCAAGATGCCTAGCACAGACACATGGCATGACAATTGCATAGTCTCGTTCTACATAAGAGATGTCCCTCATGACTAGCTCTCTAAAAATCAGCAGTATTTTTATATAAAGCAATAATGGAGTTTATAACTCAACTATGTATTGAGGTTAGAAATACTGCATTAGTTATTATAGCAAAAAAATAACAATAATAATAACAATAATAAAAGAAAACAGGGTGCACATTTGTGTGCTCAATTAAACTTGGATCTACGTTTCTTATTTTTCCTGCAGTGCTTAAAAGCTTTTTAATAGCTACTATATGCAATATATGCCACATTATTAGGTATTACTTATATTTATACTGAAAAAAAATGGAGTCACAAGTATAACTTCTTTAGGTTAACCTTATTGCTTTCCCTAGGGACTAATTCCCTGCTACTCGGTAGCCTCTTTACATGCAACTTCTAGGTTTAGGGGTCAAATTTCAATTCCCAATATTCCAAGATTCCCCTGTACCTTTCTTTATCTGCAGTATGTGGGTGAATATGACATTTTTTCTTATACTCAAGCTTTTTAATTGAGCAGAGGCAGCATTCCAGAATTATTGCATTACAGATGGAGGAAAATGCTTCCAAGTTTAAGTTTCTGACCTTACGCATATGAACACAAATATACAAAAACATAGAGAAAATAAATACATTCTAGAACTACTGACTCACAGCGTTGCTGCATCTCTCATCGTTGAGCACATCATGAGCTTTTTAACAATTAGCCATTTTCCTAGCACATACTATATCATTCTAACAATTTCAAAACAGCACGGTTAAATAATAAGCACGGTTAAGACCTTAATGCAGTACCAGTTTTGCTGTGTATCAGTTGCTGCAAAGGTTTACATAGCACAGCATCTAATGTTGAAATAACACAGGGTATTATCAAGGTTCTGCCACTACCCACTCCTGTCTGAGTACTACCTTACTACTCAACTCAGTATAAAGAGACAGACATTCTCTTTTTGTATTCACATGCTTTAAAGGCCAAACTTTTGATATGCTACTGCTTTCTGGCAATAACAATTCAGAAATATAAGACAGAATTATTCAATTTTTCATTACTTAAATTTGTAAAATATTTTCATTCCCTAAATGGCTTCCTATTTTTCCCCTTAAAATTATACTTCACAAGAACTTTTAAGAAATAATTGAAGACAGTGTTGAAAAAACAAAACAAACAAAAAAAAGCTATTCCAAATATAAGTTCTGTATGTTACATAAAATAGTTCTAAAGAATAGAGAGATCTTGATGTCATGAAGAGAGAAATAGTACGTCAATAGCATCTATTTAACATTCCTGAAGGCAGGACTTGAGGCACCTTGCTTTAAGGAGCATATCAAAACATAGTGTAATAATCTGACACTCACCTCTTTGTTCTTTGGAAATCTTAGAAATGACCACTGGAATATTATGTTCTGCTCCACCCTGAAAAGAGAATAAATGGAAATCTCATGAGTTACTGGAAATATTTTTGCTTGAAATTATATTTTACCCTTTCTGTAAGTGTAGCTTTCAGAGAGACCAAGAAAATAATTCTGATCCTACATTTTCCTCTTTTTTCTCCATTTCTTCATTCTAATTAAGAGTTGATTGGGATTAATTTCTTATTGCCTCACCTATAGAAGCTCTCAGTTGCCATCATTACCTCAGGAAGTGAATTGGATGATGTTCAAAATTCTACAAGACTTGAAGAAGGACATCAGTTTCTGCAGAGTCCGTGTAGTTTAATGTATGAAACTGTGTCCTACAAAGGCAGAATGGCCATAACACCACAATGGAAACCATGCTGTGACCACTCTGTTTTCATGCTGGTAAGAAACAGGTAAACCAAAACCCAAGAAAGGCAAGTTTGGTCTTTCATCTCAAAAGCAGCCTTTATTTGTTTCCATTTCTGTCACACATGCACAAAGAGTGAGCAAAGCTGTGGGATAACTAACAAGCGACAGAAAAGAAAAAACATTAAGAAATGGAACAGTAGGCGTTCAATAAATGTGGGAAAATAAAGGAAAGCTGGATGATAATTCAACAGTTCAACAGCAATTCAATGCTGTTGTTTCATTCAATTTATCCTTGTGGGACTGGAAGCATTCATGATTCTCAAAGTATTAAAAAGAAACCTTAAGTAAAAAGGACACTAAGGAAAAAAAAAAGAAAAAAGAAAGAAAGAAAGAAAGGAAAGAAAATGAAAAAGCATATAACAGAGCCACAACTATTTTTCTTCCTCTGAACATAGCATCAAAGTGCCAGGGTGCATGTAACCTGTACAAATTCAGATCATCAGAAATGACAGCCTGTCACACTGTCATTTTGCCTAAGAATCCTAGTTAAATGTTTGCTTACTCTTCTCTTTAGCAGACAATTTTTTCTTTGGAAACTGGCCTTCTTAGGTCCTGGCACCCAGTTTCATTGCGTGGAATGGACTGACCTGGATATTTTGATGGTCTAAGGATTAGTACATATCCCCTTCTTCATTCAATAACCAACTGTTTGAAACTGAACAGACATCTGCACTCAACAGCTATTTCTGTCATGGAACAGAGAAGAAGAAAACCATAGAAAACACGTTTCTGCGGCTCTCTCTGTGTATGGACAGACTCCTAAAGTCTTTAAATTTTAAACCTGAGCAAAGGAAGAACCTCTCATCTCTGCCACTGCATATGTGTCCTAGACGAATGCAAGGAAACAAGCTAAATTTCCCATAGGATTAAAGTTCCATCTGGTAGCAACAATCAATACAAATGGTCCTAAAAACTTTGAGGTAGTAGGGATCTCACTAATAATAGACAATTATTTGTCTACACGTAAAGTTCTATTGGCATTACAAACACAGAACATATTGATATTTGCTGTATGGATTGAGCGTTCACTCCACAGATGGCTACCTTCATTTCAGTCAGGTTTCGACAGGTATTCAAACCAAACAATTCGTAGCATTATAACCTGCTAAACATCTTTTGATGGTTTTCATCAGAGGAACAGCAACCATAAAGGTTGGCTTCACCTAAGATTACTAGCTCAAGCTCACTAAGTTTATAAGGATCACCCTACTCTCTTCAGAGGTTTCCTCAGCCACATGCACATTTAACTTCTGTAGTTTTCAAACAAACAGAAGAATCATTGTGCCAGTTCCCTCCCTAAGCCTCCAATATGTTACACAGATATTGCACTTTCCAGGATATTTGAAGTTCAGCTAGTGCAAGGTCTAAAACTCAACATCACTAACTTCCTCCCCCCCCCCCCCCCCCCCCCCCCCCGCCCCCAGTAAACTGGCCTCTCTCCCTCCTTAAACTCAATTCTCTGGTAAAGAGGGATATTAATGTTATTCCAACAACAGCACTATATTGTCCTCGCTCACCCACTATATCTAACTCCACTTACACTGCAGTTTTGAAGAAGCATCCAGAAATGCCCTGCTGAAAAAAAAAAAAGACCTCTTCACTGCAACCCCATCTAGCCAGTATGAACAATTCCTTTAAATTTTTTAAATATTTTTTTAAATATTTGTTTAAAAAAATTAAATATTTTTAAAATAAAAATATATTTTTTAATATTTTTAAATAAAGGAGGTATTGCCTGCTGTTCTAAGAAACAAAAATTCATATGTGGAAAGAGAATATAGCTGACCAGATATCTATACCCAGTCATCTTCAACAATCTGCAGCAAGTAAACGTATTCTTCCAATATGTTACTTAATATTACTTCTGATTGACAATGCAGCCTTGCATCCTGCATTCTTCATATTTGATTCTCTGTAAAATAAAAAGTACACGCATGTCTGGCTTTACAGGCTCTAAAGATACACTGCTTCAGAAAGCTCTGTGAACATTGGTTATTTTTTCATTGCTTAACACCCTCCCACCCCCTTTCAACCCCAGACCAGTGGAAGGAAATAATACATGTCAATTAATGTTGCTAAAGGCTTAATAGTTCAGCCCTCAAACAGACTCTACCACTGATCTTCACAATGCAAATTTTCTTTGTCATTGTTCCTTAAGCAGACAAGTTGTGGAAGTATTAGCCAGGACTAAAGGTAGCTGCCCACCTCCAGAAGTGGTCCTGCTAAAAGAAGCAAAGCAATCTTTAATCACTGGCAGCTGTTTGAAGCTCACAGTCCTGGACTTTGGCCATTAGTTTAAAGGTCACCCACACCACCTTTCTAAGTGTCACACGATACCGATCTGAAGATTGTTTCTTATCCCAGTTTTTACATATTAAAGCTTTTTCTCTGACGTTTAGTCGCATGAGGAAAAAAAAAAAAAAAAAAGCTTAACCAAAATGAAAAATTTTTTCTTGACAAAGACTGTTTTCAGTTTTGGCTCCAAGTATAATAGAAAATTATTGCCTTGTTTTGAGAAAGAGACTGAGGATGTCTAAAAAATTGGTGTCTATCAGTGGATTTCAGCACCCTCAGAGTTTTATAGTGTAAAGAACATTGTGTGCAACAAGTGAGAACTGCAGTACCTCACATTAGCTGAATATATATTTTTATTTCATACTAAAAGGTAACATTTATTCTACTAACAGAGACAGCCCTGCCTGTTTTAGCCTTAACATCTAGTGTCACAACATGGCTCATGTCCATGTAGTTAAACTCTTTTCCCAGTTGTAATAGCATGACTTTATACACTTTGTCTACTGGGAGTGGTCCATGTAATGTTCTGAACTGTGCTCATGAACTGTCTTAGAGAATGTTAGATGTCATAAGCAAAAATTGTGCCAAGTATCATGACGGCAATTAAACAATATGTACAATAATGTTCTAATGTTATTTGGCCCTTTGCAACTTTTCTGTTCAACACCAAATTCCACCAGTACACATCTTTGAAGATGAAAAGATAGATTTGCAAACATAAACCTATATGATTCATCTATTAATTAACACTTTAAAAAAAAAAAAAAAAAAAAAAACTACTTCCGCTTGAAATGCAGAGAAAATTTGTTCATAAAAAAGGATTATCACAAAATGAATGAAGAGGAGGAGAATCACCTAAGTATCTCCATAGGTGTAAGAAAGACAGTTGCTTTACAGATAATTTGGTGGAGTCAAACTAAGAAGTCAAACAGTCTCAGCAAAAAAAGGCTAAAACAGATACAAGAAAATGTCCCTGTACAGAGTTCTGGTAGCCAGAAGTCACACTGTAAGTGAAAACCTTAATTTATTTAATGAACTTTTATTGCCTGTTTCCTCAAGAACACTACATTCTCTCCAATTATTGAGAGACATGATGTTCTTTCAGAAGTCATACACTTTGCAGCTTCTTGTCAAATCCCAGAAACTCAAACTTGTGGGAGATGTGATGAGTGAAATATACTATATTCATCAATTTCTATATGGCTATTTCTCCATGGCTATTCCTTCTCACAGAGGTTTATTAACGAGAGTTCTAAAGGGACTTCAGAAATGAGAAAATAATTTCTTCTGAATAGTGTGGAATAGATCAGTTCTGCTCCAAATGTAATTAAATTTTTACCATTAACTTCAGTAAAATGAAGTACAGCAAAACACAAAACAGTATTTTTGTTCTATCAAACTTACAAAGAGTGGATTATAATCAATTTTTAAAAGGGCTTAGCTTTGGATCTTATGTAAAAATGAATTTTGCAAGCAGTTTTTTAAGCAGTTAGCTGAATCTGATTTTTACAACTTCAGTTGGAGCATGAAAGTTCAAACACAAAAGAAGAGACAAGTAGAATATACAAGTCACCAAAAGAAAAATGGGGAGTTTCCTTTTAGAATTATTAACTGTTTTGTCCTTGTACTCTGCAGGAAAAATAATGATAAAAAAATATATATATTTTAGTTTTTTTTTTCTAGAATATTTAAGGTGGGACAAGACACTTCCAAAACTTAATTAATAGGCGACTTGCTCATGTTAGATTTCTGATAGCAAACAGGTGTTTAGCAGAAAAAAAAAGAGAGAATACCCTAGAGCTGAAAGATAAAACTTGACAAATTCCTATCAATGCACAAGCAAATATTTTAAAGTGAGAGTCATTAATCACTGCCCTAGTATAACTCACATCTCAGATGAAAGGCATCCTTTGAAATACACCACAGCCAAAACGTAAATCCTCAGATAATACTCAACCTTCTATAACCTGAGAGTTGCAGGACACAGACCTACTGTTGCAAGGGGGGAGTTGTGGAAAACAGTTACCAAAAGGAGGAGGAAAGGCCTAAGTACTCCTTACATTACCTGCACTGCTGCTGAATCAAAAGGGGTTTACTGTTTTTCTTCCCCACTTTATAGCAGTAGCAGAAGATGCAGCGTATTCACATTCATTTAAATCCTTAAAATCCAGACTGAGCCTCTGAAACATGTGGTGGCTCAAATAAAAATCATGTGCTTGAGGAATAAATTGCTTTGTAAGAGGTGGCAGCTTAGTGGCAGACAGCAGGTATCCCACCCAGCCACAAGCAAACCTGCACGCACACGTCCACTGGCTTAAATGCCTTTCCAGAAGCCCTAATGCAGAGATGAAGTCGATCCAGTGTGCTGACTAACAAGCACAGATGGCTGCTCAGCTATAGCTGCCTACTTCACAGCCCCTGTGAAGAGGTCTTTGTGAATCACCGCAGCGCTCGGGACCAAGTCCTAAAACAACAAAGTGACCAGTGACGCTTTTTTCTTAAAAGGTACACAAGAAACTATGGCAGTGGTGGAGCTGGCTTGTGGGCACCAAGACAGGAGAAAAACCTTGTTGGCCAAACAAAAGTAAGCTGCTTTGGCGTTTCAGATGTATGTAGAAATTTAGCTCCTGGTAAATACCTCTTGCAGTACTACTCCATCTCTGGAAGGTGTAGGAACTTTCCAGAGTTGAAATACAGCATCTCAGCATACACACTGCTCTACATTAGCCATGTGTTTTCTGTGTGAGTGTGTACACACACGTGCCAAAAATCAGAACAAACACAAGACGCAGGAAATAGATCGGTCAGGATCAGGTACAGAATCTCCCTTGTTTTTCTCCACCGCTAGCATTTTGCCTAGGTCCAAAATATGAGTTATGGGTTTTATTTTGGGAAGTCGGTATTATGTCTCCTAGATCCCAAAGAGACAAAACTACTGTACGTTAAGACTCCCTGAATATACTGTGAGGTAAACTTCATAATGTGTTTGCAGTAGGTTTGGTTCTTGTACTGGCCATTTCCCACAGGCTGATTTGTAGAACTCTACTTTAAGGCATTAATTAAAAAGATATATATTTTTTTCTATTATTAAAATAAATATTTTTTAATTAAAGTTCAGGAATCTTCCAGAACAAAGCAAAACAAAGTAACCGACTATTACTCATCTGCAAAAGGGAACATTGATTGGTACCTTTTAAAACAGAAAACTGTCACTTTTCAGAATATGACACTGACACTGCACAGCATACCTAAAAATTGCAAAAAGTATTACGTTAAGTTCCAGTTCTGTCTCTTACTGGTAGCTAAATGCCATAATAGAAGCGTATAACAAGTACTTATTTTAGATTGTGTTGGCTATCCAAATTGGTCATCTCTTTTTTTTTTTTAAACGCGGGATTACAAAAAAGGAAAAATTAAAAAAAAAAGGGGGGGGGGAATCTAGCTAAATAGGTTCATTGGTTTTTAGAGCAGGAAGAAACATATTGCTTGATACACATCTACAGAATATGCCAGACCATGGAATTCTTGTCATTTTCAGTACCTAATGTATAACATCCAAGGGACTTTGAGTTTCTTTTGTTGAAAGAGATCTGTCCACTTAGTGACATCTGTTGAAGGGATATCTGTTAGAATAACTAACAATCATCATCTGGTCATTAGTCATTCCAAAAACTGAAAAGAAAATATCTATTCAAACCTGAATTTATGTAGCTCTACTACCTAGATAAATTTTGATTAAAACATTTATGCAATAAAACAAGAAAATACATTTAAGTAAAATAATATAATGCCATGGTTTGTAAATTCTCTTGCATTTTTTTCTAATACACTCAATATAGTTTTTAATATAGATTTTTTAAATTGAAACATGACTTTATTCAATTTATGTGGAATGTTAGGTCTTTCATAAATGCATAAAAAGAGAACTACCCTCCTAGTCTGAATTCACAGTCTGAAAAATCCATAGTTTGTTTTGGCACTTTCAAGTACTGTTGCAACTTCCAAGAAGTTTATTCAGAACTGTCTGAATCTAATAATCTTGCTTTAAAAATGCCACTAATATAAGAAAGACCATCTGCTCATTCACTTTTTAATTTATATTTCTCAGTGATATTTTACTTTCTTTAATTTACCTGATACTTAAATGCAAGGTGATTTTGACTTTTTTTTCCCCACAATTTTAATTCTAGAATATAACCTCTTGTATTATATAACTAAACAAATCGGTTTTAGTCAATTTTAATAAACCTCATGAGATTTGCTTCCCAACCCTCAAAAATCCTTACTGTAAGCAGCTATTTCTTACTACCAACTAAAAACAACCTCAATCACCCATATACTTTATGTTACACTGACACGCATTACTGTATCGTTATTCAGAGAACAGTAACCTATAATGACACTGCAAGAAAATAACTTGTGTACCGTTGACTAAACACGTGGAAAGTTTTGGCCACAAAATAGCAATATGTTTTCCTTGCACAGAGGTCTTTAGTGGGTCAACGAGATAACAGCAAGTGCACCAAGATATATTTTAAGAACTAATATTTCTATTCAGCAATATTCTTATCAATGACAACACAAAAGCAAATTAATCCCTCTTCTGAGTCATTTCTTATAAGGTCAGTACTAGCAGATGTTCACAGGAAAGTCTATACTTCCACATAATATGCATAATTTAAGGCTCTTTGCATTCATGTGAAGTACACTTGATTTTCTCCATTGCCATTTTGAGGCTGAGGACTGCTGTTTAGAAGATAAAATTAACATTGTATCTCTACACTGAGATTCAGAGCTAAGGTAAGGTTTTCAATATTGCAGCAATATAGATTTACAGAAAAATTATGACAAAAATGATTAACCCTCTGTCCCTCGAAAAGAATCACTTACACTTCCATGTTCTTAATTCTTACTGAGGATAGGCAAAATATGGTAACGTGATAAATCACTACAGTTGCTTGATGTGTAAGCAAAATAAGCGATATGAGTAAGCAATAATGCTTTCTGTCGAGCTAATGAATTGCACTGAAGTAACATGAAATTCTTTGTAGGAGAACCTATTAAGAACTTATTGGCTCTTCCCTATACCTGCCACTGTAATTTAACATTCATTAACAACCACCTAAATTAGAGTGCTATTGAACAAAAGTACAGTCTGTGCAGTTGCAAACACTTTTCAACTCTCCTATCAAATCTTATTAAAGAGCTACTCGGCTTGAATCTTAATGGGATGATCTTTCCATTGCCTTCTGTTCCACAAGGCAATGTAGCTACTGGTTGCCATATTGTGACAGAAGCTAACTTTCTAGAACATATTTGCTGTATTGTTTCTAGTCCTCTGAAATATAATTTGTCCCCACTAAAATTCACTATATACAAAGACACTTTTTGTGTAATTTGGAATAAAAGACCAAAAAAATATCCTACCTTTATACTTAATCCAAATCCTCCTACAGTCTGTCTTCTAATTGTTACTGTTCTTTCCTGGAAAAAAAAAAAAAAAAAAAAAAAAAAAAAGTTAAATCAAGTTTGGTTAGAATTAGAGTGGTTTTTTTGTTTGTCTTTTTTTTTTCTTTTTTCCATAACATCCACATTCACACTTTAATAAGCCATTCTGTGCTACCCTCCTACATTGATTTTTCTTGTTATAATAAACTTGTGATTTCCTGAATGCAAAAATCCCATGAAACCTATGGTGCAGGGGGTAAGTGACAAAGTCCAGAAGAACAGCAGATGTTATCTCAGACAAAAATGAATTTGTCCAGTTCATACGATACTGTCTATGTGTGCACTACTGTACTGCAGCCAGTACAGCAATAAGAACAGATCTGTAGAGTTAAACTGTTAATTCAGGATACATCATCCAAAACAGATGCATTTCAGAGATCTTACTTAACTGGCATTAAATTGGCCCCATAGGCAGACTGAACACTAAATGCTGAAGTATGTAAACTGCATTTCTGGAATGCAGTTTCCGATTTCCAATTTTCCAATTTAGCTTCATCCAAAAGGAATACAGTTTGCATACTCCAAAACCAGTCAGTGACATGAGAAAAGCATGATTAGTGCAGATGATCCAGAAACTCATTTCAAGGCACATTCCTGATCCAAATTAAGAGACTAATGTAAACGCAGTCACTGCTGACCTCACAGCTATGGTTTAAAAATCATAACCAAGTCATAATGGCTATTGTTATGGGCAGATTTATTTAAACCGGCTCATTTTTTTCTTTTATTGCCTATTCTTAAAATTTGTTGTGTAAAATCCATAGGCTAGTGTCTGTCTTAAATATGAACATTTAAAAAAACAAAGACCTTTTTTTTCCTAGTCTGTCTTGTTGACTTTATTCCCAAGGATCATTTAGAATTAGTGAGCTTGGATAGCAGTAAAAAAAATAATAATAGTAGGTATGCACGTATGTCCAGGCACAAATATGTGGAATAGCTAGATTTTTTTATTTTTTTTTAATGTTCTGTATTTGTGGCCTGGATTTTATATCCTTTTCAATATGTAGAGTTGCAGAAGTCTAAATATGTATTTTATACAATATACGTTCATACATTTCAGACCAATCAGCATAGATTGCCAGTGCCCTTCAGATCTGCATAAACAACACAAAAATATACTGTCAGTGTTATTTACTACATTAAGGGCTGGATCATAGTTCATTCCATATGGCTATTGAGGAATGTAAGAAGCATAAGGATGCATAAGGTATTCTGCTGGCTCATACGAGAAACATGTCAGCAAGAAGAAGCCTGAAAGCTTTACAGACCTATTTTTCCTTCATATGCAAAAAGGAAAAGAAAAGGGGTAGGGACACTACCTAAGAGTTTTGGAAAATGGAGTTGCTACATTTGAGGGAAAATGCAGTTTCTTCCTTCTTTTTCACATTTGTTACAAATACGAATTGAGTAACTGCAGAAAGAGCAAATATAAACCTGTGCAGTGTTTTGGGTTGCAACACAAAACCAGCTGCCTAAAATGAGACTTTACGTTTAATTATTTATGCTAATATTTGTAAATGTTTATTTTTTTCTAAGAAGCAGCTATACCATTTTGCTGCTAATGGCCAAACCTTTCAAATTTTTAATGTATTGAAATACATGAACAAATTATACTCTTGCATTTGTAACCCACAACTGAATGTACAGCATGGCAATAGAGGAATATACGGCTAACTTGTTCCATCAGTGTGCCTCTACACTGTGCAGAGGGTCCAGAAGAGCCTTCCCAGCTCTCCACTCACACCATCCAGGAACTTTTATGATGGCATTCCCAGAAACTGAGTTCAGTCCACAAAGCTACTTGAGTTCAGGGCATGAACTGCACTCAAAAAAACTTTTGTCTGCCAGGAGGTTTCAGCAACAGCTAATAGTGCAGACAATAAATTAAGGATAAACTAATATAGGCCACAGCTTGATGTTTGGTCTAAACTGAGCTTACACATAAGAACGTGAAACATTCAGCTGTGGCTCTGCTGATGGCAGTATTTTTATTTTATTTTTTTTTGTTAGCTTCCCCTCATTTCCACTTCTATCTTCTGTTGGATATGTAGTTAAGAACAAAAACTTGCGTAGTATATTCTAGTCAATGCACGCTAACATTTTTGTTATGCATGTTCAAATCAAACAGAAAATACTCGTGTTACTTAAGAAGATGCTGAAAAATAACAACCTGTTCAGGTTAAACTGGCATAACAGTTGGCATTAAGGTAAACTGACATAATACTATTACATTACCTATGCATGGAACAAAGCATATCACACTCTACAAAATACAAATTAAGCACTATGCTCACTGAAGAACATAAATCTTCATAAAAATTTGTAGCTCATTATCTCTGTTAAGTGTAAATAGTGGCACCTGAATATATTCTAAGCTATGGCTATGCTTTCTAAAAAGCCTAAGAGAAAGCCGCCTGCAAAATATTATATATATATATATTTGTTCTCTTGCTTAGCACAACACACACAAAGGTACCCATATAAAAGAGTCAATAAAATATTCTTTCTGGTTTTCACTCAAGCTAAGACAGATCAAAGAAAGCCATGAAAACACTTGATTTTTTTTTTATTATTGAGAGAGAGAAAGAGTTTGCCAGACCATCTGACAGAAAACTAGAAATATTTTACACTGGAGCCTGGCATTACTTTTTAAGAGGAAGAAATGCATATTTCAAAAATGCTTTGCCAATATAGCAGATTACTAACCAGACAAAATTGTGTAACAGTAAGCAAATGGAAGACTGAAAAAAAAATCATGCAACTGTAACTTTCCAGCACAACGCAGTTTTTCAGTGGATTTCACATGCTATTTTTTCTAGGTTCTTTTCTAGCTCCACTGAGAGTGGATATTAAATATTTCAGGTTTGGACTGTTACTGAACTGAATTGAACACCAAGAACATACTGCAAATTAAATCCACTCTGTGTTACATGTAAGGCATTGCACTGTATTTAACCTAGGTTAATTCAACACTCTTCCCAGACCTACAACAAAGAAATTTATTACTTTGGTGTATTTTATATGTAAGGACTTCCATACTCTACATAACACAATAGCTAACAAATACAAACAATTAACAACCTTCAAAATCAGAATTACGTATGAATGACGTATTTCATTACTAAACCATCGGTAATCCACTAATCCGCATCTACAAACCTCACATAAATAATATAGTGAAACAGCTTTTCCAGAACTGTCAGAAGTATCAACACATTTCATACACCCAGAATCTTGGTGTTGGATCAGACCCTGGCTCTGATCAGCCTCTCTTCTTCTTTTAACCAAAACATTGTAAGAAAAATAATAGGACTCATCTAATAGAAGTTAAGTCATATAAAACTTAGGCAGTGGTCAAAGCTAGTTTTCTCCTGTAACCAATAGAGGAAAATAGACATATTCAACCTAGATGAGTCTAAGCAGGTGTCCAAGTTAGGCAGTAATCACCTTCATCATCTACATCCTCCATTGAGTATAGGGCCAGGATGTCAATTTTGACTTTGGAAAGATCATCCTCCCATTTACAGTTGGCAAAGTAACTTGAGTAAGTATTTTGATAGCAGATAACAATTTTGAAATGTTTTGCCAGAAAACTCTTTTTATCTGAATAAGGTTTTCTTCTGCAGTATGTTACTTGTGATAAATCTAAACTAGGCTTCATTTTCAGTGCCGTCTTTAGCCAAGGTAAACTGAAAAAAATCTCATCTACAATGCACCGTGTTTTTATGTGAAATATGATGATTAATATAATAAAGAATTCTGACCAGTAAACTGAAGATAAAAAAAATGTTCTGATGCCTTTAATTAGCATTTCAAATGAACAATAAGAATAATAAATTGCTTTTCACTAGTCTAACAGCCTTCTAAGTTCTTACATGCCTTAAAATTATTAATTAATAAAATATGATGACAACTCTAGAAGGCAACAGATTTTTTTTAATAATAAAGAAACACTCTACATATCTCAATACACCACTTATGTTGTTCTAGCTTAAAGACGGTCCTGCTCCATTGATTCTAATTATGTGCTTAAAACAAAACCTAACTGAAAATCTATGTCAGACGTAGACTTGTCTATTAATATTTTACTTAATTTAGAATTCCCTTCTTTATTTACAGGGGTAGCATTGTACAATTGAGTTTGCATTGGTTTTGCAGTTTCACAAAACAACGCCATCTCCATGTTTTCACAAACAAAACTCGATTCTGATGAAAATCTACCTAGTTTGATATCAAGATTAAATAACATCCTGTTAGCTTGTAATTTTATTATCACATTTGTTAGCTACATTATACTAAATAGAGTTAGAGCTCCTAGGATCTTTAAACACAGGATTCGGAGGAGTATTTCAGAAGCTACTTCCTGGAACAGAACAAAAGTAGTTATCATTTTATAGAAAAACTCAAAACTGCTGCTAAGCTGTCAGCATTTTCCATGCCTGTAACTCAGAAAATTCCTCATCCACATGTGTGTTCACTGACTGGAAAAGAGAGCTACGAGTTCTGGCAAAAATCTTTTTTCCTATGAGATCTATGCAGTGGAACAGAAAAGCAGTATTTTTTAGGCTTTCATTAAAGATATATAAATATTTCTCATTAAACAGGAGTATGATCTTCTTGAGATCACCAACATCATCTTAAATGAGATTAGAAGTGAAGAATGACCTTGTAAGCACATACCAACAGTAAATAAACAGGAAAAGAAGGTACAGAATCCTATGTAATCATTAATTGTACGCAGGCAGCAAACAAGAACTCTGCTTTTACAGTGGATGGAACAGACACCAAGGTACTATATATATACATGGAACAACATAGAAAAAAGCTGACCCAAGGCAGGGGAGAAAGCAGTAGTTGGAAAAACAGGTATAGACCTGAAGAGAAATCTACAATAGCACAGTGACATGCAAAACTGTGGAGGGAAAAAAAAAAGGGGGGGAGAAAAACGTTAAGATATAATTCTAAAAATGAAACAATGAAATATAAAAATATGAACAATACATTGGTAACAACTTTATAGATCAATCTGTAAACATTTAAAGCCATAATATCCTCAAGGCTATACTCTTACTTTAGCGGTCATTAGTAATAACATCCCACATTGACATAAGAGTCATAAGAAATTTTTTTATGCATTGAATATTTGCTTACATTTTCAAGCACAGAGATTTCACATCCTCTTTTTGTTAATGCTTTACTTTTTTGTTATTGGTATTTCTTTGGATTAATTGACATGAGCAGTCAAACTTTACACTCATTCTAAAAACATACAGGCCACTTACATCTCCAGTCTGAACTAGCAGCGTTAACCAGCAGCCTTGCTCAGTTGCTAGTAACTCCTGTCACATGACATTCAAAACTTGTCACCTTATCCCAGTTCCTCATGCAACTGGAGAGGGGTGGCAGTATGGGAGAGCAGCAGAATGCCTGGTTAGTCAGAAATCCCGGTTCCTCTGCAGCTGTGCTAGAGATTGAGTGTGGTAAATGCAGCTGTATTGTGTAGACTGCTAACACTGACTCTAATGAGCAAGAGCACCTGTCACTTTGCTTGTTCTCACTCCAAAATGTTACTATTCCTATACCATATGCCTAAAAGCAGAAACACCTAAATTTCTACTTGTAAAAATTATATTCCTAGGATTGGTTTATTTCAAAGTACTGCATTTCTCAATATATCAATAAATGAATAAACATAATAATAAAGAAATAAATAAATTCAAAACCCACAAACCCAAGGTCAGTACAGATTTTAATTCCCACAAGTCTTGGCAAAGAACACATTCTGTGGTTTCACAATAGCTGCAGATTCCAGCTGCAAGCTTCAGTCAAACACTGATCAATGCTTTGGGTTTTCCAAGTCTTTTCTGGTTTTCAATATTTGCCTTTGTGGGGAAAAAAATAAAACCAGAGAGAAGACTTTATTCTGGTCTTTCAAATTTGGCCATACAACTGGCAGTCCTCAATAGATTTTATTTTTAACCCCAATAGATTACTATGTTTTTTATTTTTAAGATGCAGAAAAATAAACTGGCTTGCATTGTCCCTAAATAATCATGTTTACATTTGTCAGGTCTAGGTTATCACTTACAAACTGTCCAGATTTGCAAGAAAATAAAAGTTATTATCATCTGATAGATATTTGAGGACTTCTGTGAAAAAAATGGATTCACTCCACTGAATAGCAGACAGATACCAACATGATAAAAAAGTAAAATAAAAAATCACATTATAACTGGTAGCCTTGCAAAGGTAACACATGACAAGTGTTTGAAAGGTTTCCATTCACATATTTGCAGTTCTCTCCTGGACAGGGAGTTTCACTTTGGCACTGTTCATACTGCTCAGTCTCACATCAGAATCAAAACAGTAAATAAATACAGAAATAAATAGAAAGCAGAAAAAAAAATCAAATGTTTACTATGTTTTATGTTTACTATTTTAAGCTTTTCACTTTTTTTCACAAATTTTTATAATCCTTAGTATTCCTAATATTAATTGAACTTGCTTTACCTACACCAAAATATATGAAAAGAAAAAATTCAAACTCTCAAAAAAGAATGATTCAAGGTAACAGATTTAAAATACACTTTCAGTAAGTCTCCAAAATTCTAAAATGTGCAGCAAGCAAGGGAAATAAGATAAATTCATCTGACTGCTCATGCAAGTCTGGTTTAAGTGACATGTTCTGAATTTACGCTTATACTTAAAAATGAATAATAGTTTTATAATTTAAGAAAAAAAATCAAGAAAAACATTTTATTGTGCAAATCTTGTAAGCTGAAAAATACTTAATGCAACTAGTTTTTAGTAAATATGGGCACTGTATAGAGTTGTAAACCTTTCAATGTAGTTGATTTCACAGTAGCAAAAGGACAAGGTTAAAGGTAATAGGTTCTTATCTTTACAAGAAAAAGAAGAATGGCTGTGTGATTAGTAATGTCAGAAATCAGATCTGGCTTCAGTTCAATAGTTTAACTCAGTCTTACTTTCTGACCTTGGAAAAGGTGTTTATAGATGAAAGCCTCTTACCTATCCAAAAAGCAATTACAGTCCATAGTTTAACTTCAAATCCATTTGTATCAAACTCTGATAAATCCTTAGAGAAATGCTATACTACTTGGAGAGCTCTACAAATTCACAAAAACATGCATTCATTTTTTTATTAGTATAGAAAGTACAAATGATCTTCACATAAATCTCCTGAAAACATCCTTAATATAAAAATGCTAGAAGAAATTATGAGACATTTAATTAAATAATGCATGACTACATAGCAGCATAAAATTAGATTACTCAAAATGAATGAGAATCATTTCTATCTTTTCATCAGTGAGTTAAATATAGTTCAGAAAATCTATGACTCTTCAACAGAACCTGTAAGAAAATTATTTTAAAACAAATTGTCCTGGTAACAAAAGTTAGCATTTTGCCAGCTGCTCACAGTTTATTTTCAGTCTTTTAGAAAAACAGCAGGTGATTCAAACCATTCATCTTGTCAGATGGTACATTGTCATCATTGGTTTATGGATCTTACATGTAGATACACTATAGTAAAAAAAAAAAACTCTTGCCTGAGTGCAATTAGCAAACGAATAGAATCTGTTAAAAAAAAAAAAAAAAGGTTCCTTCAAAAGGTAAACTACTTTTCTGGATGAAAACATAAAAACACAATAACCCTTTTACTTGAGTTTCAAATATTCACAAAAGGTGATAGAAACTGTAAGGATTAACTGCAAAACAAACAAACAAAAATGATTCTGGAACAGTAAAGATTAAAACTTTTCCTAGGAATTAGCCTACTGAAGATTTGTGTTTCAAACCAGACAACCTGTATCTTAGGGGATCCCCCCTCCTGTCCTAATTTTCAGCAAGGACAATATCAGGCAATCCTTGTTAGTCTGGTCTATTTACATATACATCTAAAAAGACTGGGTTTCACCTTATCACACATTGTCATCTTGAACATCATATAGTAAAATTTTGTAAGTAAAATTTCCTGCAATTCAAGGAATACATTTAAAAGGAAATAAAAAATAAAATTATTCTGCTATCAATACCAATGAAGTTCAAATGTGGTATATAGTTTAGCTGTTTTCAGGGGATTTCTTTTTCAAATGAAACGAGTAAAAATCCTGACTGTACTGTACCACAAGTGATATCTATAGAAATTTGTTATGATTATAAGAAGGCTATGTGTTGGCAGAACCACAATTATGAGCAGATGTTGTGTGAGAGTCTACTACTTTAGGGGAAAGAAAAATGTACCTGACCTAGCAGTCACTGGTCTCATCTTCCAATTTTCTCACACAGAGTATCAGGGTATCTTCAGCACACACTAGTCAAAAGCCAGATATACACTTCCCCATAATATCAAAACTTTCCACAGGCAAGGATTTCTTTTGCATTTGTAAAGTAACTGTCTTCTAGACTTTTGAGTTTCACAAAATATTCTCATCTCACTTGTTCATTTGCACTGGAGTTCATATCTATACCAGATACCCACTAGTAGCATAATAGTGAACCCACACTGTTCCTATTTCCTGGAAAGCAAGTCTTTCATGTTGTATACATAAAGAAATGTCTGTAATACTTGGTGCAACTGATACTGAAATTTAAATCCAATCTGTGGTTGTTTGAACTATCTTTCTTTGATGTTTTATGGAGTTGCTTCAGGCATGACTGATGTAGGATCCTCATGAACACCATTATTCTGTTCAGCCTACTAAAGAAACAGATGCTTTCTTTTTTAGTTTAACACTGTTTTAATGCTATGCTGCTTATAATCTTTTACATATTTTATTTTCTTACTCCAAACTGCATGCAGTGATAGGACAGACAAGGTTGCTTTGCCCCTATTCAGTTTGGGGAAATTACAATTGTTTTCCACTAAAAAGGAAGTGTTCTATATTAAGAACTAGCTCCTTATTCCATGTACTCACATTAAGCAGCACCTCACTCCTAAGGGCTCATTGCTTCACTTAAATTATTCTGCAGGATGCAGATCAGGATACCCCGGGAAAGTTAAGTGGCTGTTTAAAGTCTTTCCTACACAGAGGAGCATGCAAATTGATTCAGGCTCAACACACAGAAGAGGCACTGTTCTAAACTAGAAATAAAGTAACTCTCTTTCGTTCCTAAACAGTGAAGTAAAACCCTGTAATCAAATTATTTGAAGATTATTTTTAAAAGATTAAAAAGGTGTTTTACTGTAGCTACTTGTCTGTAAAATTTATCACTATTGTTCCTCAGTTGCAAATTTTATTTTTATTCTTTAGAGTTTATTCAATGAGGCATTCAATATTATTTTCTAATGAAACCACTCGGTCTGTCAAAAGTATGTTAAAGTAAAATAGATGTGGTCCATCATCTAGAATGACATCAAGAACAAAGAAAAATCAACGAAGCAAAGTAAAAGATAAGAAAAATAAGCAAGCAAACAAACAAACAGAAAGAAGCCTAATAATAGCAAGAAAAAAAATGAAGAAAAACAATGCAAAAAAGTAAGGCTGTGGGACTTGTCTGATCATGCTATACAATCACAACAAATAATTCCAGATGATTTAAATGGTTTGTGACAAAAGGACAGTTAACTATCTATGAAATGCCAATCATCCTTAGCTAGAATGAACTTACTGATTCAAGACCTAGTCTGAATCCCAGAGGAAATCGGGGTAAAGGGCTCCAGAGTTACTGGCCTAACAATGAATACTGCCAGTAGAAAAGAAACTCCTCATCACCATATTAATATCAAGCAGTTAATGAGTTATGCATCCAATATGCAAATACAGTAGGGGGTGTGTAATCAGTGAAGCAAATTCACCATTTTCAACAGTTCTGTTGCAAAACTAAAGAGGAAAAAACTGTAAGAGAAAGCTTTGCTGTGAAATGGGAAAAAATTAAATATGCATGTCATGAAGACATTTAAATACAATGTTCAGCAGAAGTAATAGATATTACAGCACAATAATGAGAGTCATATTTGTGAGTGATAAAATCTTTTAATAAATAAAGTCAGAATGGTGTTGGTGGAGTAAAAGTGCTGCAGCGTGTGATGCTAATTGAGCAGCTATAGCTATAGCCAGTGCTTGAACTCATAATTTCTTTCTGCCTGGGTTGCTAGACATCCTGTATGTCAAGGAACAGCACAGTCTGATTAGTAAAAGGACCATCTTTATTCCATATACAACTCACAGAATTGTATTAAGAAGTTGTACAGCATGAAATGGTCAAAAGACAGATTTGTCATGCAAATAAACCCAATGTATATGGAGGCACCATAGACAATATGTCGCTCTTGTTTCAGAGAAATGATCAGAAACATTCACTTTGAGATGGATTCCTCTACAAATTTTCCATTAATTTTCCATACTGTCAGCACCACTAACATTCTACCAATTTATCTCTATATTTTGCTTTTTATCTTTTTATTATACTTGTATTTAGAGACACAGGGATGTGGCAACAGCTGTAATTAAATAATAATATAGACAGACATAATATTAGAGTATGTTTGCATTAACAGGTATTATAGCACTATGTCTCAGAGGATTTAACGTGAAATCCTACAATAATTTTATTTAGCTGAAAGGGAGAACAAAATGTTCATAAAAGTTTCAAAAGAAAATTAAAAATCACTCTACAAAATATAATTACAGCATGTCTTTATAAATGAATAGAAAATGTTTTTATTTTATTTATTTTGCTATCTTCTAAATAAAAACTTATCATTACAATAATTCAAAAAAACCTACAATATTATTCTACATTACATTTCACAGATCTTCCAAATAATTGTCTACAGACCGAGTTTCTTATCCAAAAAATTCTATACAATGCAAAATAAGAGATCTGACACATCATGTAATATGTAAATCACACTACTGCACTGTTCCGGCTGAAGTCCATCCATATTAAAGTAACTTGCCAGTTCAACTGGTGACCCTCACTTCATCGACTGACAATATCTGTGAAGTGTTATAATACAACATGAAGCAAACAAAGATACGAAGGGTAACATAACATTGCTGTACCTTGATCCAGTAAAGCCCTGCCATAACAGTTAACCATCAGCTGTCTTATCAACTCCACAGACAATGGTCAGAAATCTAAGTACATCTGGTTGTTGTTTTGTTTTGTTTTTGTAAAAGTCACTGTCTTACTGTATTCAGTGGCACCGGGATTCAAGGGTCAGTGCACAGAAACAATAGTGTAGTTGTGTATATAGCTTATTTGTTGTTATTGCTGCTTCCTAGATGGGTATTGCTAGGATTTACTCTCAGTAGACGTTATACTAAAATATACTTGGTGTTAAAAATGTAAAATTAAATATTAACCTGACATTAAATGCATGCATATGTACACACACACGCCCATGTACACACACACAGTATTTTTACTTTTCATAAAGTACATCTTAAAAGAATAAATAAAAACTACTTACACCAGAATAGAAAGGCTCACCAGACACACAGATCACATCCTGCTCCTGGATCATCAGAATATCTTTGGCTAAGTGCAGTCGCACTTTGAAAGGCTCCTGGTTACCATCCTGCAGCAAACAAATCCCTGTCTTTGTCTTCAAAGGAAGGAATAAAAAAAAAGTTTTCTCAGTTAGCATGCTGTATTGCCAGAATCCATCCACAAGTACATCAACAGATATCCTAAACTATTACCAGGTAATACTATTTATTTACTCTGCTCAGATTACAAGAGAACAATCAGCTGTGGTAAGCATTGAGTGAAGCCAAATTTTTCAACTATATAAAATATAAAATCAAAATCTTTTCTATTCTGCCCATAATGAATTTATGACACTCCTTTTGTTACCTTCAAGGCAGTGTACTGGGTTTACATGGCAAGGTTTTGGTAGCATGGGACTGCAGGGGTGGCCTCTGTGAGAAGAGTCCAGAAGCTGCCCCATGTCAGATAAGGGCCAGTTTCAGCTGGCTCCAAAGGGACCTGCTGCTGGCCAGAGCCAAACACAGGCAGGTATCTGCCCTACCCCAGGGCAGTGCAGAAGGAGGGCAGGAGGTGCTCCAGGCAGGCAGCAGCAGTTCCCCTGCGGCCTGTGGAGAGCCCCCTGGTGGAGCAGGCTGTCCCCCTGCAGCCCATGGGTCCCACACGGAGCAGATCTCCACGCTGCAGCCCGTGGAGGAGCCCCCGGTGGAGCAGGGGGATGTGGCCTGGAGGAGGCTGCGGCCCATGGAGAGCCCCCGCAGGAGCAGGCCCCGGGCCGGAGCTGCAGCCCGTGGAGAGGAGCCCACGCAGGAGCAGGGGGTCTGGGGGAGCTGCCGCCCGTGGGGGACCCGTGCTGGAGCAGTTTGCTCCTGGGGGATGGACCCCGTGGTACGGAGCCATGTGGGAGCAGTTCTTGAAGAGCTGCTGCCTGTGGGCAGCCCCTGCAAGATCAGTTCTGGAAGGACGGCATCCCGTGGGAGGGACCCCACGTGGAGCAGGGGCAGAGAGTGATCGTGAAGGAGCAGCGGAGATGAAGCATCAGGGATTGACCGCAGCCCCCATTCTCCCGTTCCCCTGTGCCACTTGGGGGAAGAGGTAAAAGAGAGTGGATAGGGGGAATGGTGATTTTAGTTTGCCTGTATTTTCTGACTGTTCTAGTCTGGTAGTGATGGGCAATAAATGTTATTAATCTCCCTAAGCTGAGTATTTTTTTTTTTTTTTTTTTTTTTTTTTGCCCATGATGTGGTGGGTGATCTCCTTGTCCTTATCTCATCCCTTGAGCCCTTTTCATCACATTTTCTCCCCCTTTCCTTTTGAGGGGAGGGAGTGAGAGAGTGGCTGTGGTGGAGCTCAGCTGCCCAGCTGAGTAAAACCATGACAGGCAGCTACGCTCAGTCTCCATTTTAGGATTAAATGATGACACCTCACTTATAAAAGCTGATATTCCTGCATACTGCACCAATTTTGACACAGAAGGACATATAATTGCTTAATACCGCCAAACTAATCATTTCCAAGCAGTAACAGCCTACATGAACCTGTTGTGAGCTTTTCGTGAACTGTGAGCACAACACTGACTTATGCTTTTATAGTACTTGTCAAATGAGAATGCTGAAGTTAAGAATGAGAGAAAAGAGATCAAAGAATGCAACTCCTTCCGGTAAATTAATTCATGCTTCACTTTTGTATGTTACATTTATGGCTAGAGGTCAGGAATTTTGTAGGATTCTTCAGTATACAGTATGTGGTTTTCAAACAATTTAACAGAATATTTGTCTGCAGTACCTATTTGTGCTACTTTTGGGGCACCATCTATAAGAGGTTTGAGCAGTGAAAAAATCTGAATGTGTAAGCACCCACAGTATTTAACCTTTCCCTGAAGGCTCTGTTGAAGATAGCACTCTGTATAATGATTCATAAGTGGAAAAGTTATGTTGGTAAGGCATTTGGGATATTAGAAATTTGCTTACAAATAATGTAAGAATTCAGTGTTATAACATGGAATTTACTAGTATTGGATAACTATACCTATATGCATAGATACAAATATATAAGTAATCGTGTAAGTATCTCAGAAAATCATTCTTCATTAAAAATGATTTAAAATTTTGGACTCATCAAGGTCAATAATAGAACTTTCATTGTCTTAATTCAGGACAGATTTCAATCCACTATAAAAAAATAAAAATAAATAAATAATAAAAATGTTGATTTGAGAGGAGATCAAGGAAACAAAAGTCTTGCTGTGAACTTTCTCTGCCATGGCTGACCTGGCTGAATCTAAGGGCTCTTTCTCAGACAAGAGGTTAAAAGAGCATTTGGAAGATCTCCCCATAATACACTCTGATACCTTACATGCCTAGCATGAAGAGAACAAACACAAATATGGAACTGACAGTACGCAACTGGAAGAAGAAAAGTTTAAATTGCTCTCAAGAGGCATTAAAAGAGGATGAGGACAATCTTAAAATAGCTTTATGTAATATTCTTTACTGATGAACTTTCCTTTTACTTCTGCTCTATGTTCCACACTCAAACTTATGAAATTGTTTTCCCTTGATCAGCAGTAGGAAATATGTATAATTTAGCCATATATTTGAGAGATTTTATTCTAATTTTCAAGAAAAAAAATGAAGAGTTCCTCATGCTGAACTCATACAGATGTCAGTGGGTGCTCTGGTCCGAAGAAAGCATACAGCCTTGTTTAGTATTTATGTGTATTTTTTGCAACAGGATGGGATAGAAACTGATTGACATATGCAAACAAATTAAATAAATGGATCAGCAGAAGGAGTTAGGAGTTTTCAGTACCACCAAAAAATTCCCTCTCATAGCATACGTAAAATCTTACAAAATTAAAATAAAGAGAATGTAATATAGTTAAGTTGCCCTGCTCCTCCTCCTTATAAATTCTGCTTTACAGACTAAGAAGACTCTTCTTCCCATGGAGCTGTGAAGTAAGCGATAAGTGAGAGTGGAAGTTGAACAGAGCAGGCTGTAAATAACTACAGTCAAACAAAAGAGGCTGGGCCACAAACATATACTGCTTATAATTTACCTTTCTCCTGCAGTAAATATTTGCAGACATGTCTTTTGTCCTCCCCTGGATAACTGGCAATGGGGTAAATTCTGCCTCTGATACTATGATTTTAGTATCTCTGCCTTACTTGACTGCACATTTCTGATTTGGTCAATTACCCTACAAAGTCTCCAACGAATCTTTGCACAAAGCTGAGGGGCTTCTTTGGGGGAATTAAGAGGCACATAACCATAGCAGACACAATTAGGCATTAAGAAAAAATAAATTAAAATTCAAGTCAGTTTCCAAATGCATGTGGGCTGAGTCTATTCAGTCTTAACAAGAAAACCAAGCTTGGGAACAGCAAAATATTTTGGCCCTTGGGAAGATTGATCACACACATTCAGGGATCTTATTTACATCAGACACTCTAAAATGTAATGAACCACTTTACTGTTGTTGGGCTTTATGAAAGCTGGTTTATGACACAGTTCAAAATTAAAGCTTCAGTTATGCTACCTCCTTCCCTTTGCTACCTGAAAGCAGTATTAACAACCATGTAAAGGTGAAGATCCTAAAAGACAATGCTAAAAATGTAGTTCAGTTTCATTAGATAAGCTCAAGACAAGTCCTTGAGAACAAAGACTGTCTCTTTTTTCCATTATGTGTTTTTTTTTTTTTTTAAATCTCCCGACATTTCTTTTTTCTTCTTTTTTCCCATCCTCAAAGCATTCAGTAAACTGTATCAAATAAGGACATAAATTCCTGTATCCTGACCTGGAACTTAGGGAAGATATCCTGCATATATGCTTTCATGTAAAATCACAGTGCACATAAACATTTGGCATCCATGTGACCCCAGTAAAATTATCCTGGCTGAAGGGAGATCAGGCAGGCTGCCTAGTCTATACCTACCCCCATCTCTTACATGTGAAGAGCATAGATGGCATGCCTGTGGGTCAGGTGCAGGGGTGCAAGGTTGTGCCTGATATTAGCTTTTGTTCCCGTTACTAATTTTTATGAGATTCCACAAGAGGGTGTGCTAAAATTTTCCCTTCAAGCTGTCTACGCTTCACTGGCAGAGGGCCCTGCCCTGCCCCTGGCCTACAGCAATAAAATAGCATATGTCACGTCAGCTGAGCTACTGTAACTGTCAGTGTGAGGTCAGGCAAGGCATCCTCTGGTACTCAAATGTATGATAAACTGCATCGCCTTGCAACAGACATGGGCATACAAGCGTAGTTCAGCTGCTAACATTTTGTAAAGCCAACACACCTTGACTGCCTGTTCCAGTGAGCCCATACTGCCCTGCTTAACATTTCTACCTTCCTACTTTCTTCACCCTATTTACAGAGTTAGGCACCTGTTGTAAAGAGGGCAAGAAAACTGAATGCTAAAAGTTGCATGTGTTAATGAAGTGGTTGAGGTAGGCTAAGGAATGGATAAGGAAGTAAGATACAGTGGTGAAAGAATAGGTTTTTGTATGGAGAGCAGCAAGTGACGTCAAACCAAAGCAGTGATGAAGGAAGGTAGCCGTACCTAAGTGACAGATGCAGCGAATTTTTTACCTGTGCAGTACTGCCTCTGCCATCTGATTCTACACCCTTGTAGCCCAGGTACAAAGGAACACTAATTTGGCAAGAGCTGGTGTCCTTGTTAGGAGTTTAGAAATTGCTTACTGTTCCTGATCTAACGTAAATATAAGAGGGATTGAAAACTGATCTCTCTTTGCTCTGCCACACCAACGTCTGTTGAACTTTCTGCTTCAGATCCTTATCATAGAAAGGTAGGAGAGCCCTCAAGGCAGGCTGCTTCTGCAAAGAATATGGTCACATTCAGATCATTATTGGCAACAAAGCAATGAAAAAAGGTGTTTTAAAAACCTTTTTCCATTATACTCTGGTTCATACCACATAGCCATTTTGGCTGTGTATAAGATCTGTCCCTGATAACTTTCCTTAAAGGAATTTATAAATGCTCACATACTATTAACAGCTTGGTGCAGTATATATGGCCTTCACAAATATTTAGGAATTAATTTCAGAGGAAATATATACAAAAGAGAGCTGGGACTGTACAGCCTGGAGAAGAAAAGGCTCAGAGGGATCTCATCAAAGTCCCTGAATACCTGAAGGGAGAGAGCAAAGGGGATGGAGCCAGACTCTTTTCAGTGGTGCCCAGAGCCAGGCCATGGGCACAAAGTGGCGCACAGGAGGCTCCCTCTGAACACCAGACAACACTTCTTTATGTGCAGGTGATGGAGCACTGGCACAGGTTGCCCAGGGAGGCTGTGGATCTCCCTGCTTGGAGATCTTCAAAAGCTGCATGGACGTGGGCCTGGGCAGCCTGCATTGGGTGGCCCTGCCTGAGCAAGGAGTTCAACCAGATGGCCTCCAGAGGTCCCTTCCAGCCTCCAACTCTCAGTGACTTTGTGATTCTGCTAAAGCTATACTTTGTACATTTAGGCTAGCAGCATAGTTCTCTACTAAACGTATACCCAAATAAATACTATATGAGACATGTCTTTAATGTTACCTATTGTTTTCAGAGTCAGTTTTGTGCAGGACATCAAACATCAATATTTTAAAATTTATCTGGCCTAAATAAGGTTAGTAGAGGGTTTTCTGCTAAAGATTTTTTTTTTATGTTGACTTTTTTCCAAATTTTTTGTTTTCTTTGTCATTTACATTAAAAAAAATAATAATCTAACACTTTTCCAGTGCTTTGCTCTGGAGGAGACCTAATCAGTATCCCAGGCCATTTTAGTTAATCTCCATTAGTTTTCAAGAAATTAATATATCTTTTGGTTAAACTATTTTATGTATTACTTTTGCCCTTTGGTAATAAAACAATTTAGTTAGTTTTACTTCTTCCAGTTTCAGATCTGTAAAAGGACCTTGTCACTTCAGTAGACACCCAATAATAGTTCAGTTCATGAACCAGTAGAAGAAAGAAAGAGAAAAAAAAAATCTGTCAACATATTTTCTATGCAAAATGACCCAGACTTTTAGTTTCGGCTTTGGTTGGTGTCTTCAAAAACATATCAAACCTCTGCAGTTTAGTTTAGAGCCCTGAAATTTAGTTTTACCATCAAGAATCTGATACCAATAAGGAGAATGGTTGCAGAGACTGCTTTAAATATGTAGGTAATTCACTTCAGATGCACTTTAGGATGCGTATTTGAGCTGAAGCTGACCTCTGGGCATACAGAGATATGCCTGTCACTGCTTTATAATGGCAGGTATAATAATAAAAAAGGAAATTGAATCAGAAAGTATAAGGAGGTAATGGAAATGAATACAGGAGGTAGAAATATGTGTCAGAACCACAGAAAGGATGTTTTTAAACGGTCCAGCTACTCATTCTGTGGGAGTGTTGCTAGTGCAGGTGAAAAGCACTTATACTGTCAAAAATATAGCCCAGATACACGGGGATGTGTTCAGCTTGTCATTCAGAGCCTGTTCTATCAGGTACTAACATTTTCCAACCCAAAGGACAAGAAGTCCTTTCCTGCACAAGAATTCTACACTCCAACCTGAGAGAACTAAAGAAAATATCAAATATGGGCTTAATCTTTCTTTTCTTTTCTTTTCTTTTCTTTTCTTTTCTTTTCTTTTCTTTTCTTTTCTTTTCTTTTCTTTTCTTTTCTTTTCTTTTCTTTTCTTTTCTTTTCTTTTCTTTTCTTTTCTTTTCTTTTCTTTTCTTTTCTTTTCTTTTCTTTTCTTTTCTTTTCTTTTCTTTTCTTTTCTTTTCTTTTCTTTTCTTTTCTTTTCTTCTTTTTCTATGATTTCCCAGGTATGAATATTTGGCTATGGCATTCTTGCTAAGTTGTTTTCTCAAAAGAATAAAGTCCTACAGAGAATTTTCTATGTTTCATACAGTCTGATTAATTCAATATGTAAATTGGACATTTGGAAAATGAACATTTATCTGCATTTCCATAAATATACCTATAGGTATGTGAGCTTCTTTTTGAACTAAGGTACCTTTTTGGAGCAAAAACTTTAATTTTTTGACACTATAAATAAGCAAGTTTTAATTCCTGAATTGCCAATGAGTTTACTGGGAATAGATTATATCATTACAATTGAGGCCAAGACATAGGACAATATAAAACTGAAGGCTATTGTGAGCATGTATGTGTTTCTTCACATAGGTATTCACATATATTCTTCAAATTTAATTAGTCTGTTAATAAGATATTCTCACAGGCATCATAAATTGTCAGTCATTTTCCGTCTTGTGGTTTTGGGATTAAATTATGAGTTGAAGCTGGATTTAGAAAAACACAAAAACAAAACCTAAAGTATTAGAAATCCCAGCATTGCAAATTGAAAGCATTTATAAACAAAGGAAATCACTAGCTAAGGCTGAAATATGTGGATCATAAACTGGCACAATGGGGATTAGACAGTCCAAAATAGTGTATAACAAGATTTATTAAAGAAAGTAATGAGAAAGCCAAAATATTGCTTAAAAATTAAAATAAATTCTGTGACTGGGAAAAAGAAAAAAAAAAAAAGGATGTTGATTTAAAGCTAGAGCTGTGAACATATTATAAAGTTTGTGAAGTCTAGAAATATTCATGGGATTCATAATGCAGAGGACAACAACTTAGAAAATCAAAGTAAATCTTCAGAGAAGCAATGGACAGTATTGTAAAAAACAGATAAATACATAACAAATGTAAAAACAAATATATTTACTAATTTAAATGATTTTATAATAATCTTAGGAAAAAAAAGGAAAAAAAAAGCCACGGTATTAGAAGTAGAAAACAAGATTTCAAAAGCAAGGAAGTTAGAAAGTTAGAAAAGTTAGAAAGCAGCCAATGCTGCTTGTTCATAAAATACAAAGAAAATACCATTAAAAACAAACAAACAAACAAACAAAAAACAGCATTCCAAAAAACAGCATTCCCTAGGGAAAAGATCCTACTGCAGCATAATCATCCCAAGTCTTTGATTTTATCAGAAGGGTATTTTCAATGGAGAGGACAGAATCATGTCAGAGTCTGAAGTTACCTTCCAAGCAACAGTTTTCAGAATATAGAATAAGGTCAAGTGAATACAGGCAAGAGTTTAAAGAACCTAGTGACTTCATGATTTATGCTCTCATGAAGTTCAGAAAGCTCTGGGTAAAGGATAAAAGAGGAGTTGGATAGCCTTTTGGCTTGAAAATTGTTGAATAAGACAATTTAACAGTTGTTGCACAAGAACCGGTACAATGCATACATTTACTCATCACTGAAGGAAGGAAAAGAGTAGGGAATCCATAATAATTCCTTAGAAAGTGTTTGCACATTTGTAGAACCTTCTTCCCCCCCCCCCCCCTTTTTTTTTTTGAATTGTTTAACATAGAAGGTATTTTATTGAAGAATAAAACCACTTCAAAATGCCTTGAAAAGCAGCATAGTCTACAGATAAAATTCTTAGGAAGAAAATAATCATCAGAATCATGTTGAGATTGACACCAAACTGTATCTGTCTTCTAAGCTCTCAGTATAATCAATGAAGAACTGCTCATTAAAGTCAATAAAGCACAAAGAGCAATTGAGCTGATCATCAAGTTTTGGGGAAACCATTCACTAGGCTTCACTGCCTGCACTATTCAGATTTGCTGTGAGAACTTAAGCACAAACTGCATGTGCAGATATCTACATGTAGGCAAGACCATCATTGTCCAAATCTCAAACCAAATACCACTAGACACCAAAGGTGACATTATAGTGTGTTTCTGCTACGAGTCACCTAAGTAGAACAAGCAGATGAGAACACCAGGCAGCGCTTCTTTATGCGGTGATGGAGCACTGGCACAGGTTGTCCAGACAGGTTGGAGTCTCACTCCTTGGAGATCTTCAAAAGCCACCTGAACAAGGGCCTGGACAACCTGCTGTGGGTGGCCCTGCTTGAGCAGGGGGTCGGACAAGGTGACCTCTGGAAGTCCCTTCCAACATTAATCATTCTGTGATTCTGTGATAGTTGCCACTAGAAAAACGTAAGGGATGCATGAAAGTATTGGTACTAGGAAAGGACTACAGTTCCTATAACGATACCCAATGCACCAGAGTAGCAGTTATTTAGAATGAACAGATGTACTTGTTTGAGCCGGGAGATAGTTAATTTTCTTCACAGTGACTTGTATGGTGCAATTTCTTTGATTTGAGACCAAAACACTGTTGACAACACTCCAATGTTTTAGCTATTACTGAACAGTGCTTGCACAGCGCCAAAGGACTTTTCTGTTTCTCACACTGCCCTGTCTGCAAGTACACAGGAAGCTGGGAGTGGAGAGAATAGAGCCAGGACATCTGACCCAAATGGACCAAGGGGTTATTATGCACCATATGATGCCGTGCTCACCAATAGAAGCTGGGCGAAGAAGGAGGAAGGGGGGACATTAGGAGTTATAGCATTTGTCTTCCCAAGTAACCATTGCATGTGATGAGCTCCGCATTCCTGGAAAAAGCTGAACACCTGCCTGCCAGTGGGAAGCCGTGAGTGAATTCCTTATTTTGCTTTGCCTGTGTATGCAGCTTTGGTTTACCTATGAAACTGTCTTATCTCAACCATGAGTCCTCACACTTTTACTTTTCTGATTTTCTTCCCCATCCCACTGTGGGATAAGTGAGTGAACAGCTGTGTGGGGCTTAGCTGCTTACTGAGATTAACTCACAACAAGAGAGTTGTTTTAGGAAAGAAACGAGTATGCCGTAGACATCATGAGTAATGTGCTTTGTACTTTGTGCACCTATGTGGAATATTTTGTTTTTATACTATTTGAAACTCAATTACTACCATTACTGAAACTCCACTTACTGCCATTAGCAAAGATGGGGATGGAAGTACCAGTGAAGAGAGTCTGAGCCCCACTCATCATTTTGGGAGAACGATCTCAGTTCTTCTATTGGTGGTGGTTACAGGTCTCTGGAGGATGGTGAAAGAAGGGCAATAAGATACTCAGAAGAAAGGAAACAAAGAAGGGAAGAAGACGAAGGCCTCATGGCACTCTTTATTGCCATTATCAAAAACTGCCTAGTAATTATAATTCTATAGTATATAGAATTATCAAGGATTTGATGTAATTGGTAATAGAGGGCAAAGAAGGCTTAAACTTGTAAATGTATTGACTAGATAACCTATTAAATAAAAATACTGTGGAGTAAAATCTAGAATCATTTTAAGTTTCCTGTCAGTAAATAAATATGAAATAAACTGATAACAAAGCTATTGTGGTTGCACACAAAATACAGCTTGAAGTGACTAAACCATTGCTGAAGATGTGCCAGTGGAATGACACTGTGGGTGAACTAAGAAGGCAGTGCCACAGCGGTACTTCTTTTGTCTCTATCATCACTTTTACAAGAAGCTCAAAGATAATGTCTTGACGTAAAGACATTTTGGAATTGAAATATACCTGACAGAATGGATGATTACTTCTTATACTAAACTCAAATGAACAACCATATTAAGTAATTCCATAAGACTTGGATAGTGCAATTCAAAGGAAGCTTTCCACATTAGTGGAGAAAAAGAAAAAAAAAAAAAACACCTCTTCTGGTAACCAATTAGATGAAAATCATAACTGTTAGGTTACGTGATAAAATCTTGCCTGCGCACACAAAGGATTACAGACAAATGCAGACGGTGGCAGCCCAAGTAACACCTTGCCAGGGCCATCGCAGAAGCCATCAGCCTATCAAAGGCCCATCTCCCCAGGCCCAGAGGGGCACACAGACATAATGTGGGACAGGTGGAAAGCTAAAACAAGGACTGAGAGGGAGGGACACCCTGTCTGATCCCCTCCTAAGGTTGTCCTGGGACAGGCTCAGCCCCAGTTTCCAGGTGTAATGAATGTGTTGAACCCATTTTGCTGGGTTCACCACGATGAGACAATGACAGACCACTTTTGGGACTAAGGAACGTCTCTGCCTAGGGCTGTGGGACATATTATGGGATTCAGTTCTGGATTGCACAGGAGTTGCGATTGAGATGTTTAGGGGAGGAACCAAAGGCAGGGCAAAGGAGGTATTTAAGTCCTTTGGGGAGGAACAAACATGGGAAAAACGAAGGGCAAGGAGATAAAAAGGGATTGGCTGCATGTAAATAGGTTGCTCATCAGCACACTTGTCTGGCCATGCTCTGTCTTACTGAATTCTGTAATTCATTTCTAACTCTTTTCCTGGGAGAAGGACTCTGTATACATGCATCCTGCTCAGCCAGAGAGGGGAGCAGGATGAGGCTCTTGGGCGTGTCTGTGTTTGCGCAAGTGCTCTGTGTGTCTGTCTATATGTAATTAGTGTGGCTGGCCATGTATATGCATATACACATATACACGGATACGTGCATATATGCAATGTATATGTATGCTCTGTGTGCATACACCTACTGGGTACACCACTTCAGCCTCACTACTGGTTGAACCAGGGGGCGCAGAGCTGCAGCAACCTCACTGCTCATGGGCTGTCAGATACAGCTTGATGTATTTCCCTCTAACAACCAAAGCAGAGGTATCTATACCTTAGAATGACAGCGCTGAGGATTTAGTTAAAAAATACACCTGTAAGCATAAGGCTATTGACACTTTACTTAGACACAGGTATTTGATGAAAGTAGGCTGAAAGTCTGTATTTTATTAACTTTGATTGGCTTAGGAGGAAAGATGTAGATCACAATAGTTTTAAGAATTTCTCAGAAGTAGCACTACTAGTTTTGTGGCACAGGGCTCATTTTACACAAACCACATAAACTGGTTTTGAATCTATTTCATTTTATTTTATTGATCTAAAAGTTAAAGGTACTTGCTTAGGTTCTTCAGATTATGAATGTTTTAGGGTGGGAAGAGGCACTCTGTCCTTCCATTGTCTATCATGGAAACTCAGACAAAGTTGTTTATTTTTAAAGACCTATACTTGAAACAAACGCTCTGATTAGAAGCCAGATAGTGAATAAAACAGATCTGCAAAAACACTTGCACTGTAAAGGCTAACACAGGACTCGTATTCCAGGTAATCTTTCTGTGGCTGTTGTCATTATTGCTGCTGGGCACAGAGTGAAGTTATTTGCCACTAAATAATCTCTACTAGGCTGCAGTTTAAATAACACCATAAAAATCCTAAGAAAATAAGCTGTATCTGTCTGTTTTGCTCAATAAATACATGAGAGAAAAAAGTGAAACCAAAAGTAATCTAGCAAGAAATGCTTTTTTCCCAGGCAAATAATTTCAGTTATACTGTATTACGGAATTTAGACTGTACATGTACTAAAGTCTGTCACATAGCATCCTGGAAAACCATCATACTATCCATTCCCAAAGACAAGCTTCACTCTTGTATTAGTTTTTTATCCTACTGCTCCTTTCAGAAGGCTGTCATGATTTCATGTCCTTCATCCTGCTTATTTTCTCTTTCCCCATCTAATTTACACCCATAGATGCTCAAGCCAAAATTGTTTTTAGCTGAATTTAGTACTTGGTCCTACTGCTTTTCCCATTCTTCCACTTCTATTTTTCATGGAATCATGGTCACCCTTAAAGATACGGCCAGTTTTCTTGTTGCCAGTCATAACTTCTTAACCACTGTTTGTTATTCTCAGCATAAAGGCAACTGTATTTTAAAATCTTAATAATGTGTAAAATCTTAATAATGCATTGCCATCACTGTGTAATTTGGTGTAAATGGTTCTCAGTGCATCTCACTTGCTAACATTGTACAAACATATTAAAACAATTTGTCCATAGAAAATCATTGAGACAATTTGATGCCCTCTTTAACATATGTAAGTGCATCTTATTTACTTTTTTTTTAAGGTAATGTTAGTATGAACACAGAAACAAAAGCACTTCCCCTATCCTTAGAGGAGGGGAACTAAATTACTTTATATTGATATTATGAAACCATACTTATGTTAAATGAAAATTACTCTCTTACCTCATCAAATCAAAATAGAAGTACTTTTCTATGGGTCAACTTTGCAGCTTCCCCTCTCTCCCAACCCTTTAATACTCCTACATTTTCCCTTTGATTTTGCTGAACAGTGACAGACAGATTTCTGGCTTCACTAATGTTTTAATTCATGTACATACTTTCAGATATAAACGCATCACTAAGAGCAAAGCTCACATACAACATAAATACTTGCACCTATATTGTGCCTGAAGAAGTAAATTGGAGTGGACAGAGATGAGGGCTAGTGATGAATACACCTGGGCAAGTTTTTCATGTTCTGCTACAAAGTCTGCCTGCCACCATGAAGCGATCAACTGAATAACTTACATCTGATTATATAATTCCTCTCATTTCAGAAAAAGAGGATAGAAAGGGTTTTGCATATAAAAAGGATTAAAAGTGCATTGATTTTATTCTACTGTTGTTTGAAAGGAAAAATATCTGATCCTACCTCTTCACAGGCGGTCCTGAAATCCATGTGCTATGACACAGCAAGTGATATTTGTCTAAAATAGAGAGAAAGATATCATTAGAATGAAAAGGATATTGCAAAACATAGAAGTTATCTGTCTGAGCTGTGCAATTGATCTACCCTTTGTCAGGTCCAGTTATAGTCATTGCTTAAAAAGAGAAATGATCAAAGTTGCAACAGGATTAGGAAGTATAAGATTTAAGTTGTTCCTGTTTCTTATAAAGTATACAACTTGGTTTCATTGAGTATGATCAGAGGAATTCTCGTGCTCCCACAATTTCCTTCCACCCATGGGACATTCAAACTTACTTTTCTTATTGGAAGTGTGAGTTTATTTTTCATTTATTTTCAAAAGTAGGGGAACACTGGAAAGTAACACTTCAGAAGGAGACAATTAATTGTTGCTCTTCAGAATGCCCTCTCTCTCATGAAAGATATTTTTTGTTGTTTTTCTTTTCTCCCATAATTAAAAACCATCAAGCATCAATACCTTTGTCTCACATTTATAATCTTTCCAAGGGAGCCAGTGTCATTTAACAGTGTGTTGACTGCAGAAATATTTATGAGTTGAAAAAACAAATGTTAGAAAAGTCAGGAATATGTGTGAGGACTGGCAAAATGTCACACCAAATCCTGTGATTATTACTTTGCTAGGCCTTTACCTAACATGTACTCATCCCAATGCACACTTATGCATTCATTTATTTATGAGATAAAGCTACTGGAATAGGCTTTTTATCAGAGAATAGTAACAGTGTCCTGCTGTTGGTTTAGCAACAGAAATGCTCATACATCTGCCAATAACATTTCCAGGAAACACTTCCTGGGCAAAACAGACCTTTCATTCAATGACTGGAGATACAAAACCTAAAATTAGATCTATTTTTGACCAAATAATAATTTAGTGATTTTAGTATGAAGCTTCATATGAATAACAACTTTTCTGAAAAGTAAATAAACAGCATGTTTAATATGCTGGGTGATGTTATTAATGAAAAGTGAGAGCCTCAGTTCTCTATCCTCTGACTTGTGGGCTGTCATGGCAAATAAAACCATTGGCCTTCAGCAAGGCAGTCCTCAGACTGTAAATACTGCTTCCCACTATCTGTTGATACATGGTGAATCTACCTGCTGATCACCTTGGTAACACTTCCTTTTTCCCTTATATTCTAAATTACACATAGATAAAATAGAAAATACAACAAATACTCTACTGACATCCATTTCCCCAATAAAATAATCTGTTTGGTTCCCAAAGAAATGTTACACATAGAGTTTTATTGAATCGTAAAATGGTTTGGGGTGGAAGGGACCTTAAAGATCCCCTAGTTCCAACCCCCCTGCCATGGGCAGGGACACCTCCCACTAAATCAGGTTGCTCAGGGCTTCATCTAACCTGGTCTTGAACACTTCCAGGGATGGGGCATCCACAGCTTCTCTGGGCAACCTGTGCCAGTGCCTCATCACCTCATAGTAAAGAATTTAATCCTTATATCTAATCTACATCTTTTTTAGTTTAAAGCTGTTACGCCTGGCCCTATCACTCCACTCGCTGATGAAGAGCCCCTCCTCAGCTTTCCTGTAGGCCCCCTTTAGGCATTAGAAAGCCGTTATAAGATCTCCCTGGAACCTTCTCTTCTCCAGGCTGAACAACCCCAACTCCCTCAGCCTGTCTTCATAGGAGAGGTGCTTCAGCCCCTTGATCATCCTCATGGACCTCCTCTGGACTCTAATATGTGCATGTTCTTCTTTTATTGGGGGAAGGCAGTACTCCAGGTGGGGTTTCACAAGAGCAGAGTGAAGGGGAAGAATCACCTCCCTCACCCTGCTGACCATGCTTCTTTTGCTGCAGCCCAGGATATTGTTGGCTTTCTGGGCTGCACCTGCACATTGCCTGCTCACATTAAGGTTCCCATTGGTCAACACGCCCAAGTCCTTCTCCTCAGGGCTGCTCTCAATCCATTCTCCCCCCAGCCTGTATTTGTGCATAGGATTGCTCTGACCCAGATGCAGGACCTTGCACTTGGCCTTCCTGAGGTTTGCACAGGCCCACCTCTCAAGCCTATTCAGGTCCCTCTACATGGCATCCCTTCTCTCCAGTGCGTTGACTGCACCACACAGCTTGGTGTCATCGGCAAACTTGATGATGCTGAACTCAATCCTATTGTCCATGCCACCAACAAAGAAGTTAAACAGCACTGGTCCTAATAACAATCCCTACAGAGCATGACTCATCATTGGTCTCCACTTGGACATTGAACCAACTCCTTCAGCGCAACCATCGAGCCAATTCCTTACCCACCAAGTGGTCCATCCACCAAATCCATGTCCCTCCAATTTAGAGACAAGGATGTCATGTGGGACAGTATCAACTGCTTTGCACAAGTCTAGGTAGATGGTGTCAGTTCCTCCTCCCTTATCCACCACCACTGTAACCCTGATGTAGAAGGCCACCAAATTCGTCAGGCATGATCTGCCCTTGGCGAAGCATCTTTGTTTTCCATGTGCCTTAGCATAGTTTCCAGGAGGATCTGCTCCATGATCTTGCCAAGCACAGAGGTGAAGTTGGCCTGTAGTTTCCTGGGGACACCTTTTTTTCCTATTTAAAAATGGTGGTTATGTTTCCCCTCTTCCAGTCAGTGGAAACTTCAACCAAAATTTTTCAAATATGATGGATAGGGGCTTAGTAACTTCACCCGCCAGCATCCTTGGATGTATCTCATCAGGTCCCATGGACTTGTGCACCTCCAGATTCTTTAGAAGGTGTTGAACCCAATCTTCTCCTACAGTGGGCAGTTCTTCATTCTCCCCCTCCCTGTCTTTGCCTTCTGTGACTTTTTCTCTTGGAAAGGTGGCTGGAGGCAATTTTTCATGATTGATTACATAAGTTACATACGTTTTTGCTATTAATGTGATGTCTAAAATGTTAATCTGGAACTATATAATTTTCAGCACAAAATCACACGCAGTTAGTGTACCTTTTTTTCTTTTTTCAGGCATTCAGCAGCTCAGCCACTGATCTTTGCAATATGGCTGCCATTGTTTCTATATTACACTATTTTTCCAACTGGTTCTTGCCTGTGGCTTGGCTCAGAGTAGAAATCAAGCCCATAATCAATGTTTCTTTTTCAGTCCATCAACAATTTTTTTAACATTTGATAGGTTAGTAACAGCACACACAAGCGTAGATTACATTAAAAACATCATTTTTTCCCCACATTTCAACTCTGAATAAACTCTCTAGATTATTAAATTATAGGAGTATATAGCATGCATAACAAAGAAATTGTATGATATTGTCCTGATAAAATGCTTTAATGATTGGTTATTATCTTCTCCTGTAATATATTTTAAAAAGCAGAAAATACAGAACCAAGCAATTTTAAAACCAAAGAATTTTTAAAACGATGAACCGCAAAATCCACTGCTGACATATATCTCTTGGTCTGTCTCTGGCTAACCTCAGCAATCCCCTTACCTTTAAATCAAAGCTGTGTTCAGCTGAGCACCTTTCCAGTTCTCTGAGGAGCTCCCTTCAGTCTCACCCAGACAGACCACTGGTTACCAGCCCAGAAACTCCTTTGGCCTCAATATTTGATTTTTCTTTTTCCCTCCTCACCCATAGGCTGGCACAAACTGCATCCCAGAAGGTGAGAAAGGAGCTGACAGTGACCTTCAAAGGCTGAGGTACAGAAGAAAGGAAGCAGTGTTGGGACAGGATAGGGTGCGCAACCACAGGGAGAAGCAAAAGCAATGTGTCTTATTCAAGGAGAAGGAATGGCTGAATAGCAATGAGCCTTCCTCTGAAAGGGTTTGGGGCATGCAATCAAGGATATGTAAACAAACAGGCTTCAAAATGTTACTTTCCTTTCCTTCTACATGATTTTCAATCTGTAATTCCTCAAAAACTGAGTTACCAACCTTATTTAGCTCATCTCTGTTGATAGATGTAAAGGAAGTAACACATGAATGACAGAATGAAAACAGAATTTGACACCCCCTTGGCAGAACAAGCAGTTATTCAATACTGTAAATAAATAAATAAATAAATACTGAGCAATATTATTATGGCATTTGTGTTCTAAAGGGAAATCAATGGCTAAAACATAATGGTAAAGTTGAAGGCAATGGAAATCTTCAGAGACAAAGCTTCATTTAGGATAATGCACTGAAGACTTGAGCTATGCTCAGATCTTCCTGTAATAAATCAGGTCATATTCCAGTGGTATAATAGATGTAATTTCACCATGACTGGAGAATACTCCAGTATATATAATATAATAAGACAGCAAACAAAAAGAATATTTCATGTGCACACGACAGTCTTCAGAATACCACAAGCCAAGCAAAATACTAATAGAGCAGTAGGAAGCACTTCATTCTCAAGGTTACTATTGCAAAGAATAGAATAATGTATGCAAAAATAATAAATTAATGGAGAAATGATGTATTATCAAACACAATTTAGTCTGACTCTGAGAGCTATCTTTCAGGTTATGTCTTCATCTTCAATGGAATTTTACTACGAAGGTGGTGAGGCACTGGCACAAGGTTGCCCAGAAAAGCTGTGGATGCCCCATCCCTGGAAGTGTTAAAGGCCAGGTTGGATGAGGCCCTGGGTAATCTGATCTAGTGGGAGGTGTCCCACTAGTGTCCCCCATGGCAGGGGGTTGGAACTAGGGGATTTTTGAGGTCCCTTTCAACCCAAACCATTTCTATGATTCTATGATTCTATAATTTGAACTCGGAAGAAGTTTACTTTGCAAAAAAGACAGTCTAAAAATATTTTAAGTCATGGCCTTTCCTCTGTACACTTATGTATACAGAGACTGTCTAGAGTCACAAGAATTCTTATTGTCAGAGCATTGTCTGAATTGCTAAACTGGGAAACAGACTAAAACCAAGTTTCAAAGGCACAAATACCAGTTCTGCAACCAATTGTGACAGCAATTCACTAATAAACCACGTTTGCCTTTTAAAGTCCTTCTCCTGGCTTCCTTATTACCAAAATATTTTGTGCTCCACTTTTTGGAGATGTTTAAAGGAAATCTTATCTGTCATTTCTTTGTGTGTTGGGAAATGAAACACACTTCTGTGTAACAATGAAGGATTTTTTATAGCAGCAAGTAAACCAAAACCAAAACCAACTCTATTGTAAATAGGGAAAAACAGCTTAGGAATTATGCTTATATATAGCATAGCCGGTCCTTTGTGTTTTAAGGGAAAAAAAAAAAGGAAAAAGAAAAAACCAAAACCAAACAAATCAAACAAAAAAAAAAACACCAGGGAATCAGAGAAGTTATTTTAAATGCACATTTCATGCAGCCATCTTTGTTCTGCCCAGCTTTCCACAGAGAATTTCATGCTGAACCACTTTTCAGAGGCATGCACATAGCACAGGAATCCAAAGGAGCCATTTAGTAATCACAGGTTAATAATACCATATTCTGTTACTGTTTTCCAGTCCATTTCCATTATGTTTCATTTGAAAACAGAATTATGTACATTCAGTAAACATAATGTTTTTAGTCATCTACTATACTAACATATTGGGCTCAACTTTTGAAACGTTTCTCCACAAATTGGGAACAGGTAAGTCCATACATCCAAAACACCTTGCTTTCCTCATTGAGTTCAAGACACCAAGGAGGATCTACATATCTCTCACAGAGAACTACAGCCTTAATAAACTAATTTAGATTGAAAGATGCTCAGAAACCTGGAGGCCCTTACATTATATGTACTTCAATCTACCCAGTAGTTCAAGGAATAAGATGAAGTTTGAACTCAGCAAAACGTGCACTTTTTTGTCAGACATTTTGTCAAAACGTCCAGCTCTCAGTAAAGCTCATGCTTTAAAAGAATTGAAGCTGGCAATTAGTAACCTACAAGGTTTCTAAATGTTTAATTCATTTTATATTGGTTAAAACAAGAACGTTTACTTGCCAGTCATAATATATCATATTAATTGCAAGCATTTGTAATCAGCAAACTCAATTAAGATTCACTATATAAACATGGAGTTTTTCAAGATTCACTGAGCCACAAGGCAGTATTAACTGAATGAATGTATGTTGGGCTCCTGGTTATTTATCCATTACTGTTTGCACCAACAATTATCTGGTGCCCCCCAGAACAAACACCCACAGTGTGACTTCATGAGTAACCCAGTCTGTTTTGGCTTGGCAAAAGCAAACTGATGGAAATGGCAAAAAAAAAAAAAAAAAAAAAAAAAAAAAAAAAAAAAAAAAAAAAGGTCAATGCAACACACAACTTTTCAGAAGCAAAAAGAAGTACTGCAGGATACTTGTTTGAGAATGGGAACGTTAAATGTCAATGGTCTGCTACTGCATTTTTTTATTTTTTTTTTTGTGAAATGCTTTATGGCAAACTGACAGAAAAGTTTGGCTCTGGGTTAAAGCCTGGAATATAGCTAGGAAAAAAATAAATAAATCTGTGGTTGCTCTCACATTTCTAATGTTATCTTTTGGTGATTCACTACAAGTGTCTGAATACAATTATGTACTTAATTTTGTAAGAGATGTAGCACAGATGTCAAAGCCCAAATGGGGGCATAATATCCCCATATTCTTAGCTTCTCTGGAGGCAGTATGAACTATTATATAGTTTAGACCAAGTTCTCAGTTTTACCTAAAAAACAGTTCCTTGCATCAGACAAACAGAAATTCTTCTCTGGCTATCTGCCATGGCAGTCTCCTTATTCTCTCCATTATCTCTCACCACAGAATTTCCTTATAAAAGAGATACTGGCAATTCTTCTGCCAAGGCAATTGATTTCCAGTCAAACATAAATTTCTTGCCTCTGGCAGTATGCCTAATGCGAATAGTTAGGAGTAAGACTTTCAACATCAAATTGCATCTTTTGATTTCACTTAAGTTAAAAAAATAAAATGCATTTTACCAATCTGATAAGGGAGGTAAGGAAATAAATTATTGATTGTAAACACTTGGGAGGTTTTCATTTGCAAGGTTCTTGGGAATTGCTTGTATAATTAAGCTAAAGACAGGAATGCTTCTACTTCTTCAAAGAGTTAGCATGCTTTTTCAAATTAACAAGAAGGTAAGGTAATGCTCAATTAAAAGTTTAATACAAGTTTTGTCTTTGCCTTACCCCCAATTTAGGACATTTATTTGACAGCTAGTATAGTAAAATACACATTTAACCCTATGAGGTCCAGAGAAACGAGACTTCAGAATCACATGGCAATATCTTTATATATGTGTGTATATATATATATATAAAATAATCATAAAGGTTTCTAAAATTTTCTTGTACAAGCAAAACTAATTGGATTGGTGCAAACTAAGACAAACTGATTCACAGATAGGGAAAGTGGAGAAATTCAGTATTAACACACAATGAAATAAATGTACAAAATCACAGAATCACAGAATCATTTAGGTTGGAAGAGATCTCCCAGATTACCTAGTCCAACCTTGACCTAACACTAACAAGTCCTCCACTAAACCATATCACTAAGCTCTACATCTAAACGTCTTTTAATACGTGTTTGTACATTTGAGTTATGTATATCCACAACTAAACAAATATATGCACAATAGGTAATAAGAGAATGGGGGAATGGAAAAATATACTTAGTGAAATTGCTTGGGCTAAATGTGTTTTTTTAGGAACTGGATTTTATTTTTTCACAAAACTCAATCACAAAAACCCCACTAATCCTACCTCTGCTGTCTCAGATACAGACTAATAAACTATAAAGATAATACCACAACATGATTAATATTTCCTAACCAATAACAGAACCATTTCCACATGTCTGTATTGAAATGTAGCCCTACTGACTTAAAAAAATAATAATTTAAAAATAATTGTTTTTGATACTCTGATCTGCTTTGTTCTTTGGGCAGTGTTTTGAATATAGGTATTAAAGGATACTTGTATAACAGCATTTACCATTTTAGCAAAAGGTACAGAAAAAAAAAAAAAAAAAAGGAATACCCTGATATATAAGAATTCTAAGAAGGTCTCAAAATTCTTTCAGAAATGCTTTCAGTGCCTTTATCCCCTTAGTAAAAAAAAGGACATTTTTACATGTTAATGATTATGTGATTGTGGAGAGTGCAATCTGTTAATGATTTTCTTACGAATTCTCCCAAATGAAACAGTATTATACTATCCTTTAAAAGGCAACATTTAAAAATTTGGTAAATTTAAAATTGCTAATTTTATTCTGGTAGGCTTTGACTTTCAGTAAATGGAAATAACATACACCACATACTTTTCAGAGATTTTTCAGCTCCTGTTTAAATGTCTGACATACATATTGATACCTCTGTATATGTACATGTCAAATCCATCATTAATTTCCAAAGTTCTTAGTGGAAAAATAATCATTCACATTGAAATCTGAAAAATCTGTATTTTCCCCATAGGATATATTGCAAAAATCCTACATAAAAAAAATCAAAATAATAAACTACAATGATTATAATTATAACCAGTTTACATGAAGGAGGGACATGATACCAGTCAGTACAGAAGACTTTCATTTTATCAGTTACAGCATTCTCTTGAATATGAGAGGGAGGGTGGAGGGTAAGCGAACGGCTGTGTGGTGCTTAGCTGCCGGCCAGGTTAAACCACAACAGTTTTTCTTCCAGTTTACATTTTCATAAGGTTGTACATATTTCCATTTTGTTAATTGACTGATATGTTTCATATATATCAAGGAAAATGCAAAACAGGATTTCTCAACAGATATGGCATACATTTGTTTCTCAACTGTGGCTCATATGCTACTGTTTGAATCACAGTCTCTAGCATGCCTTGAACAAGATAAGCATAACTGAAAAAAAAATGACAAGATCTAATCTCAGAAAAATTCAGCAGTTTCATTAATTTCACTGAAAACAAAATGATAAGTCATGTTGAATTGCCCCAGGACAAAAATAAATAAATAAATAAACACATAAATAAATAAATAAAATCCACGTTTCATTTGAAATCAAACATAACCAAAACAACATTTGATTTTGACCTGTCTTCATTTCGATGCAAGTGAAATTCATTAAGTAAGATCAAAAGATTTTCATTTGACTTTATCATTTATTTTTATGAAATTATTCATAATATTAAGGAGAACATTCCTATTCTACATTCATAAGATCAAAATACTGCCCATTATATTTTAAATTACAAGGTTATATATCACAATGTAGTCAATCTGAAACTGTTTTGAGATAGAGCAGTGACACTGTTTTAACGTGCTTTCCTGTCACATCCATAGGTGTGAATACAAGCCTTTTTTTCTGGATTTGTAGCAGAAGGTGCTAACTGGTTCAAATAGAAGCGGATACTTCCATCTGAAGTTGGGTATCAAATGCAGCAGTGAGGGACACTAGACTTTACCAGTCTTCTCCTTGGAGACGGTAGAAAAAATTAAAAGAGCTCAGCGAAAAACTGGCATCAGTTAACTTCTGGTGTTTGTTTTGATATTGACATTTGGAACTTGCTTTTGAGTTGGTAGTTACCATCATCCCTGGTTTTGCAATTGCTAGTCAGTTTTCTGATAATTTGGAAATTGAATTGGGGTATCAGGAGTAAAAAAGTTTGGGGAATATGCCTGGACAACGGGCAGAGACATCCTGAGATACTGAGATAGCACTCTGAGTTAGTAAAAGCTGGCAGAATAGAGGAAACTAGGTATACTTGTTTTTGTCAAATCAACACTTTGCTGATACATTTGTCTTAAATGACTGAAATCTGGTATCAGAATTTACCTTTGTGCAACATCAGAAAACACAACAAATCCATCCTCATGGAACTGACTATAGGAGCCAGACCCCAGGTTTCTTATTTAAAGCGAGCTGAGGAATCTCTGTGTTGTACTTTAGCTTAGACAAATTTTGCATTGTTTACTATGTCAGGTAACCTATGTCAGACATCCTTCAATATCATGGACTTTCTTCATAGACTTTATTTCCTTTTTCTTCTAAGGTATGAACTTAAATAACCAAGTTAATCACAAACAATACAAGAAATAATTTGGAAGAATAAAAAGGTTGATTTAAGTTAATTATATTAAGTGACCATTTTACTGCTTTAGACTGAAGTCTGAACTGCAACCCAGCTTTTATTACCAGATCTTGTAATCAACAGTGGATTTTCTGTGTAAAAAGTATTCCTACAGCAACAAGGATTCAAACATTTCAGGGGTCAACACTAAAATAGATGTATTTGTTCACCATCTCTGGGAAAGCATAGCTATGGCATAGGGAACTCCCAAGGATTATTCAGTTGCTGCTTCAGTATCGTCTTATCTACAAAGTCATTTCTAAAGACAATATCTACCATTAGAGCATTCATTTTCCACAGGTTAAGAAACAGTAAAAATAATTAAAAAAAAATAAACTATTTCAAATAGTTGACACTGAAGGAAGGCGGCATAATACTGTACAGGAAGTAGGACATTTAAGCCATCAGAGATACCATGGTCATAGTTTGCAGTCCTCACCACATTTATCTTTTTCCAGAGCACTTACTTTTATGTATAGTAATTCAGCACTTACTGAAAACAAACACCAATAACTTGTCTCAAAAATAATCATCATAATTAGATCTTCCACTTGAGTATTTATATAATTGCAGCAAAAGCCTCTTTAGCTCCTCTGAACTTCAGAAAGCAAGAATTTATAGCAGTACTGTTCTAATATCATCAAGTCAAGTTTACTTATTGTCAAAATGCTCCTGCAGTGGTACATTGTCAAAACGTATAATAAGAGAACTTGAAATATGCAAAATGTGCCACATAGGAAAACACAGCACTTAAACTACTGTAAAATTAAAATAAACAAAGTTAAGTAGCCAGTGAGAAACACTTAAAACTAATCAGAAAATTTCTCTGTGTAACAGCAGCATCCCTTGCTGAAAATCTTTCTCTATGGGACTGGGTTGGACAGGGATGGTGTAATGGTCATCCCTGCTGTCCATATCTCCCTCTCCTGGAGGTTATTACGCTGGCCATAGGGGTATAGTAGTAAGTTCCAGAGGAACACCAATTACAGCTTTGGCTGATTTGCCACTGGCAAGTGGTAGAACACTAGTCCAGGAACACCAAGCCACGACACAGTGCTACCTGGGCAGGCAGGTGTGGATAGACAGCTATAGACGCCATCCCTGGTTAATCAATCACCTCATGGGAATTACTCATTTTGGTTATCTAATTTTATACCTCATTGACTATTGCTCAGCTTAGATTTTACTTAATATGTTCTTGAGCTCATTGAGAGTCAGGATGCCAAAATTCAAAGTCATAAGAAATCTGTCGATAAAGTCTTGGACACACTCATGATCCTATCTAATTGTAACATGTGTGGAACTAATATCAGTAACTCCTAACTAACATTGTCATAAAAACTCCATCCTTTTATTCATTTGTAACTTTGACAATTTTGATTGTTTGAACTTCTTTATTACAAGCTTCTTAGTACATTTTTTTTCTTCAGTAATTCAGCCAAAATAGATTACCTGTTTCTGAAAACAAAGGTAAGGACTAACACATTAGTTTGCTCATTAAACAGAGCAATAAGAAGCTATTGGTCTTGCCTTGAAAAGCCTTACAACTCCTGTGTCTGGAAAAGACTCTGGAACTTTGACAGAATAAACTGCATTTTTAGAAAAAAAAATCTAAACAAAACTAGCAATAGCAGTTAGAGAAAGGGGAAAGTGAATCAGGACATGAAGCTCATGGATGTGAAGACTGAAATAAGGATGATGGTAAAATGGTAATACATGAATGGCCCTAAAGAAAGATTATGAGATACTAAATGTAGGTGAGAGCTGATGGTGAAAATCTGAAGTGTACTGTCAAGGAGATTGGAGGACACTGTGAGAGACTCTGGAGTCACATTGAAAAAGTGATACCAACAATAGTATGAGAAGAATGTGGAAGGGAATCGGAAACCTCGTAAGCTCAAACAAATGGGTTAGCAGGGTAGAACAAACTGAGGAAGCTTTTGGGCCACGGACAAGTTGAGAGATGATGAAGAAGGAGATAATTTTCAGGAGAGTGAAAATAGGTCTGTAACCACTGTAACCACTGTAGAGCACTTGCCTCCAGAGAGGAGATACTCAAAAATCAGAACTCAAAATTCCACAGGTGTGGTAGTGTTACAACTGTTTTACTTTACAGAATACTAAAATTACGAAATGCTAGCAATGTTAAACTGTTAGCATTATGGACTTGTTCCATTCCAATTATTCCTCTTCAAAACAACAGGTTCAGGTATTAGTATGTTAGTATGTAATCATTCTCAATAGGCTTTTTTTTTTTTTTTTTTTTTTTTTAACCCACACTATTTGGAGGATAAGGTTGTTAAATACTATGGATGTAGGGTATCTCATGCAACCACTCTCAGTCCTGGAAGCCAGTTTAGTTGATAACAAACTAGGAGCTTCACTTTTTGAAAACCTCACAAAATGCAGCAAAACAGCACAGCTGCTGCTGGTACAGTAGCTTATAAGGAAGCTGTAAATGTTCCAAGCCTTGCAGTGAGAGTATCAGGAAGGATCTTCATCATGGCCTCCTTTTTATATGCACTTTTTTTTTTTTTTTTTGAAGTAGTGCCCAATGGAAAATTTTGATTGTGACTATGTAACAGAAACAGCCACAGTGTATGAATTTGAGCAGCCTGGTCTAGTGGAAGGTGTCCCTGCCCATGGCAGGGGGGCTGGAACTAGGTGATCTTTAAGGTCCTTTGCAACTCAAATCATTCTATTATTCTGTGATTCTGTGTATGTAAATATGATATCTTAAGCTTGCATAGCTATGTTTAATTCAGCTATTTTCTAACTTTTAATTTACTTGAAAGATTTTAAACATAAGCCTTGAAACTAAATAGGTCTACATTTTAAAAATGCCTTTGATGTTTCTAAAGATAGAAGATACAGCAGATGTACATTTATATTGGTACACTAAACAGTACCAAAGAACATGGACACTCCAGATGCAGTCACTGAAGCTAAGCAGGAGTCTTACCCTTTGTTATACCTTCCAAGGCTCCCAGTCAAGAGAGGAGGAGAGAGGACAGAGTTCAGGTCACAATTCCTTTATTCACTTTAAAATCTATTTCATAAAATAAAAAAGTCTATAGTTTAAAGACTCCATCTCCTCACCCTGCAGGGATATGGAACTGGAGGGAGGTATAAGTTCTTTTTCAGTGTACCTTCCCACCAGGAAAACGGAAGTAGGAAGGACACTTCTCCAAACTATCCAGAAAGTATGTTAATAAATACAACATGGAAGCAGTCTGAGAAGACCTCAGAAGAGGAAAAAGTATAATAAAGGGCAGAGAAAAAAAAAAAAAAAAAAAGAAAGAATAGGTAAGAGCTTGTTGATAAGAAAAAGGGCAAGGAAAGAGAAAGATATGAAGGAAGGGAAGACGGAGAATAGAAAATGGGGTAATGAGGAAAGAGTAGTACAAGTTATAAAAAGAAAAAAAAAAAAAGAATTATGAAGAAATCTTTACCTCGCAGAGGGATAAGGAAATAGAAATGTGTTTTATAAAATTATTTCCATTTCCCCATTACATATTCTTTTTTCAAATTTGCTCTTATATAAAAGTCAGCTTGATCAAACCCACATGTACTAAGATAAATCTTGCTATTTTTTCATCAATGCTATTCCATATTCTAACTGGTAAACTGAAAAGAAATTATTTTAGGTATGTGAAAGAACCCAAATGCTTTACATTTTGTTCCTTTTTTTTTTTTTTTTTTTTTTTCCCCTCTACACTCACCAGACATGGAAAACAAAGGATTAGTGTTGGAGAAAGAGAAGCAACACAAATCTCAGGGATAAGCTGGCTATAAGAAGTAATGCTGAGAAGAGCAGGTCAGAGATGCATTAAGAGATACTTTCCTTACTTCTTCAGTCATGTGGTTATGATAACTGTGCTGTATTTCAAAATCTTTTCATGAGATTACCAGAACTATCAAAGTTCATTGCTTGTGACATGCCTACTGAAAACAAATTACTTAAGTGCAGCTTTGGGTACTACCTGAATCACTATTTCTTAAAAGCATTCCTTATCAATTTAAAAATATTCAAGTGAAAGAGAGAGATGTAAAGAGAATGAGCTCTGTACAGAAGACCAGTGACACACTGAATTAAAGCAAATGAAGCCAATGTCACCATAACACAGCGATGCAGGAAATAAATATGGGCATTGTGGGGCTATACAGCATGTTTGAAGATCTGGGATTTGGCAAACCTGTCACAAAGGAATGATTAAGGCAGGAAGCTCAGCTAAATTAGGATCATGCAGCAGAACAAAATACATGACTATTTTTAGAAACTGTTGACGTCCACATAGCCCAGGGAAAAGACTGGCCTCTTACTTTCAGTGTGACAGCAATGGCATCAAAGTAAGTTGCAAGGACATACCAAGAGTAAATGGTAAAGAAGTTAAATAAGACTGATACAGGGCAATGTGAAAGGATGCCTTTGCAGAAATTCTGTAAAATAAATGTCAAGGACTCTGTCACCCAGAGTCGTAAAAATGTAAGTTCTTGCCGCTTAATAGACTGGCAATAATACACTAAAGAGTAAGTTAGACTGGGAAACCCTAGACCATACCATATCAAGCAACTTTATCTCAGCTTGAAATCATACAAGAAAAAAAAAAAAATAAATAAAAAATTGTGAAGTAAAAATACTGACATTGAGTGGGAATCCTTTGGGATGGTTCCAGCTTCAGAAGAATTGTTCTGTGCTTGCTGTGCCTGTTATACTTGGTCATATTTTCAAAGAGTTTTTCATAAAGCATAACAGACTGAGCCTGATTGAAAAAGAAATAAAAACTAGAACGCTAAAGAAGATATTAGATACATTTCACTCTTTATAAAATGCTTCTCTGTAAGAGATTGAGATTTCTTTTGTGAACTGCTGATATTACTTCTCCTAGCAACAGCACAGCTGCCAGGTTCTTGTATTTCTCGGTTTTAACTGTCATCAAACTCTGTTAAAAAATGGTTCCCTTAATGAAAAATATTTAAGTTTCTTACTATTTAAACCAGTTCAAAGCTTATGCTTTTGTTTTGTTTTCTTTTGTTATTTTGTTTCCTGAGTGTTGCATTCCTTTTGTAAAACTAGCAGTGGTTTTCAGATAGCAGTTTTAACAATCATTAATAGACAACCTACAAACTATTGTGAGATTTCATAAGTATTGTTAAGAGTGTTTGTAACCTACCAATTGAACATGATTAGGGAAACCAACAATTAGTAAGTATCTGCTCAAGTTTTCATTCACATTTTTATTTTTTAAATCTTATACTCAGGTGGTGAGAGGAACAGAAAAAAGAGGGCACATCTGTTCCTGATACACCTGACAGGTTATGCTGAGATGAGCACATATGAAAAAAACATCATCTTATGTACAGAAGAGTTTATCAAAGGATTTGGGCCACTGTTTACAGATCATTACTTTCTACCACTAAGCCTTTCTATTCAGTAAACAAACAAAACACTTAGCAACTTTTCTTCAATGAATTATTTATTGTATATAGAATAGGGAGTTCTTCATTCCCAATGGTGAACAGACTAGTCCTGCTCCAGGTTTGAGAGCAGTGTTCTGTACAGGATTTTTAAGGGAACACTACAACTGCATTGAACCCCTCGAAAATGATTTAAGATTTTCCAGTGTAATGAACCTTTTTATTCTCCGTCATGGAACAGGGCAGGATGCCAAAACTTGAATCTTCAGACCTTCCCCCACAGAACACTGGGGTGCATATGTTCTTTTAAGTTCCCACATTACACTTACCTGGACTGTATTTTTTTTCTTCAGAATAAATGAAGAGAATGCCTGTGGCCTGCTTTGTGGAATCTTTCTATATGGCAACACAAACAATATGAAAAAAATGTTTCACTAATAATAAAAGTAATAGCATCAGTGTACACAGCACGGTGACACGTGTGGTCAAAGAACTCAGTTGCCTATACCATCATTACAAATTCTAAATAACATACTAAAAAAAATCTTCCTAGACAGCATTCCAGTGTGCTGGGATTTTTCAGTCTCTTTCAGTATATTTGATAATATTCAGCTGCATAGCAATTCCTCTGTCCCAGGGCAAGATGCGTTTCAACCCTCAGGATACTAACCCTTCAATAACCAATAGCCAGTAAGCCAGCTTCATCAGGGGCCCAACTCAAATGCTTTTATGCAAACACACATAGCGTGGGGAATAATCAAGACGAGTTAGAGATGTGCACACACCTGCAGGGCTGTGACCTCATTGGCATTGCGGAGACATGGTGGGACGGCTCCCATGGCTGGAGCATTCAAATGGAAGGATACGGGCTCTTTAGGAAGGACAGGCAGAGAAGGAGAGGAGGAGGTGTCACCCTTTCTGTCAATGAGCAGCTGGAGCGCCTGGGGATGGATGAGGAGCTGACAGAGAGCTGATGGGTCAGCATTAAAGGGAGGGCGGGGACAGGGGACATTGTAGTGGGGGTCTGCTACAGGCCACCTGATGAGGAAGACCAAGCAGATAAGGCCCTCTATAGACAGAAGCAGCCTCACACTCCCAAGTCCTGGTCCTCATGGAGGACTTGAGCCAACCCGATACCTGTTGCAGGAACAGCACAGCAGGGCAGAGGCAATCTCCAGGAGGTTCCTGGAATGCATTGATGATAACTTCCTTCTCCAAATGATGGAGGAGCCAGTGAGGAGAGGTGCTGTGCTGGATGTCATTCTCACCGACAGATAGTGGCTGGTGGGGAATGTGAAGCTGCAGTGACCAGGAAATGGTGAATTTTAGGATCCCAAGGGCAGTGAGGAGGGAGAACAGCAAGCTCACTACCCTGGACTTCAGGAGAGCAGACTTTGGTCTGTTCAGGAATTTGCTTGTTGGAATACCATGGGACAAATGCCTGGAGGGAAGAGTGGCCCAAGAAATCCGGTTAATATTCAAGGATCACTTCCTCCAAACTCTGGAGCAATGCATCCCAACAAAGAGGACATCAGGCAAAAAAGCCAGGAGACCTGCATGGATGAACAAATTTTTCCTGGCCATACTCAAACAAAAGAAGGATGCCTACAGATGGTAGAAGCAAGGTCAGGTAGCCTGACCTTTTTTTTTTTTTTTTGGTGGGGGGGGGGGGTGGCAGGCGGATACAGAGAAATAATTACAAGCTGCCAGGAATCAGGTTAGGAAAGCTAAAGCCCTGATAGAAATAAATAAATAAATCCATCCAATGACCTCAAAGGAAGAAGAAAGGCTTCTACAAATACATCAGTGATAAAAAGAAGACTAGGGAGAATGTGGGATATTTCTGGAAGGAAACAGGAGACCTAGTTACCCAGGACATGGAGAAGGCTGAGGTACTCAATGACTTTTTTGCCTCAGTTTTCACCAGCAAGTGCTCTAGCCAGGCCACCCAAGCCCAAGAAGGCAAAGGCAGGGAGTGGGAGAATGAAGAACTGCCTACTGCAGGAGTGGGAGAATGAAGAACTGCCCACTGTACAGAAGATCAGGTTCAATGCTATCTAATGAACCTGAAGGGCCACAAGTCCACGGGACCTGATGAGATGCATCCAAGGGTCCTGGCAGATAAAGTTACTCAGTTGCTATCAATCATATTTGAGAAGTCGAGGCAGTCCGGTGAAGTTCCCACTGACTGGAGGCACGGAAATATAACCCCCATTTTTAAAAAGGAAAAAAAAGGAGTCCCCAGGAAGCTAACAGGCCAGCCTCACCTCTGTGCTCAGAAAGATCATGGAGCAGATCCTCCTGGAAACTATGCTAAAGTACATGGAAAACAAAGAGGTGACTGAGGACAGCCAACATGGCTTTGCTGAGGGCAAATCTGAGGGCAATTTGTCATGCCTGACAAATTTGGTGGCCTTCTACGTCAGGGTTACAGTGTTGGTGGATAAGGAAGGAGGAACTGATACCATCTACCTAGACTTGTGCAAAGCATTTGATACTGTCCCACATGACATCCTTGTCTCTAAATTGGAGGGACGTGGATTTGACTGAAATTACTAATAAGAGTATCTGTTCATTTTGATACCATTATGGAATCTCTATGGTGTAGGTCAATTCCTAGTCCTGTGCACTAGAATCAGAAACAACTCAGACTTGGAAGACATACCAGACCATGCTTGTAGCTTTTGTTCCGTTTCTGATATTTGTCATTGGAGACCAATAACTCCTTGTATTTATCTGTCTTTCAGGGAGATCTGAGTAACAGTTTGTGCAGTGCTTATTGTAAAGCAAGTAGGAATGACCTGGACATATAAATTTTCCTGTCTTTCCAGATCTGTGGTTTTCCACCTCAATGTCTCTTTTCAACAGTAACTGACAATACAGAATTCATGACTCAGTCCCTTGTGCTGTTTAGCATACGGGTTCATATTCCAGAACTTCCTAACAGATCATTATGGCTTTCAAAACAGCGATCTATACTTTGAGACTCAGGGATAATTCTATTTAATCAATAGAATCACAGTAGGATAAAACCGTTATTAAATCAAAATAAGGTCTCAAAATTGATAATTAGAAGATACAATGCTACAAATGAATATTTATCTAACTATAGCTTAATATCTAATGGAATATTTGAAGACTACAATTTTAAAGAAGTAAATAAAGGGATAACATTTTCATTATATTCTGCTCACTTTTTAAGTCAAGGATTTAGCAAAGGGAGTTTCCTTCCTTCCTTCCTTCCTTCCCTCCTTCCTTCCTCAGTTTTGTGAAAGTAGCACTACGAAGTACTCAAGTATTTAAAGTTAGAAATACATCTAAATATCCTATTGAACTGAGCCTTCACATCAGTTAAGTCTGAAGTTGGAATTTTTTCTCCCTCTGTATAAAAAAATTATGATGATAAAATTATTTTGGGATTAGCTAACTTCCAGAAGTGATAGATTCAATGACACTTCTAATTTGATGGTAACATTTGAATTACAAGTTTGATCATAGCATAAAAAATAAATCCTACTAGTGCATGATATAAAGATATCAGACAACATTTTTGTAGAATAACAACAAATCCTTGGAACATGAGGAATCCTCAATAGCCCACATGAGCAATATCAAGTAAAAACCCTTGTAAAATTACACTATTATAGTAATTTTTGGAGAATCTCAGGGAGATACATTTCATATTTACAAGGCTGCAGAGTAAAACTCATAGTCCATCAATATGTCAGAAAGTATGTAAACACCAACATAAACTAGTCTCACTGCTTTCGTTGTCACTCAGCTGGTCCTGGGCCACACTGATGCAAGAGAGATTATTTTTCAAAATCTAACATTTAATAGCTTTTCTTAAGCAATATTGATAGATCTAGAAACTATACTACATGCTTTTATTTATTTTTTTCTTTTTTTTTAATTTTCTTCTCCTTTTATCCTTTGTTTTAAGGGATATAGAACAACAACAACAAAAAATTAATTCCAGGCTGTGAGATAATTTACTACCCTCTACAACTGCATGAGATCACTTGCAGTGATTGCAGTAATTTTCAGGTTTTTGTAATAGATCACATGCTTAAAAACTGTGATTTCTTTGGGTTTCAGTGAAGTTAATCATGTGGAATATATTTTATAATGTTCTCTTCTTGACTTCCATTTTCAGTAGAGGCCATTTAAAAGAATAAACAACAAGGACAACATAAAATCAACATAATACTTCAAATGATTAATTTTTCATCCAAGATATTTGGACCATGACAAAACTTAAGCTCTAATCTGTACATTATGTGTGACTGAACTATTTTTTTTTTTTCTGTATTAGGTTTGACCTTAAGTTCCTTGGGGAAGTAGTCATGACTTGCACTGATTTGCATAAAGCTAAAAATACCAAGAAGCTGACAAATAATAATACATAAAATATGCACTAACTTATCCTTTTTTTCCTATTTTTTTTTCACATCTTTTCAAGGTATGCCATCTCAACACCTCCACAACCTGCTCATATTACCTCTATTATTCTTTTTTAACTTTTATGTCTCTCTCTAAGACTCCACAAATTATATTAGGTCTTGCTTTCATTTTCTGCTGGAGTTCCTCCTAGACTCAAATTGAGTATTTATGACTGAAATTTATGCAAAAAATAATGAACAGTAATAATCAAAAATGGATTACTGTGTACTTAATAAGGTTTTAGACCATCCATTCTTAGATTACACTATTAGAAATATTTTACAGTACCCAAATACTTAAAAGCTTGGACTGAATGAATGTGCTGCAATGCTCTAGCTTCAAGTACTATTGTTCTTCCCATTTGGAAATGTGCTACTCTGAGAGGGGGCCTTAAATTAGAGCACAGACTAATGCTCCTGTGTTATTCAGAGGGGCCTTAAATTAGAGCATGGACTAATGCTCCTTCCTTTTTCTCTACCACCTCTCTTTTCACATCTCATGAAACTGTGTCAGGACTATTCTGCTGCAGCAGCATTAGAATTTAAGTTAGAATATGTGACCTGCTGAAATGTTAAACATGTCATTGTGCTAGAGAACCACACTTCTGCTCTATAGCAGTAAGCAGTACAAGGTCTAGCTGCCTTTTCCTGATCATCAGGTGAAAACAGCAATCAATGTCAGTCACATTCAGCTGGCACGTACTTACTAAGTTGTACCCTGGCAATCCAGGATGCAATTAAGCACTGCGAGACCACCCAGAGACCCTGAAATAGCCTGCCAAAGGAGGTATGATACACAAATTGGACTAAATGCATACAGCTTTGGTATGCTAAAAGCATCCTGCAAAGGCCAGTAAGGAATAGCACAGCTTTTATAGAATTCTCTGGATAATAAAGCCAATTATAGAAAGGAAGCTTAGATAAAAGGTCAGTATATACAGTTTAACATAAAATTCATGCATTATGTTAAATATTTTCACAGTTTTTGCTCTGGGGTTCAGTGAGTGAAGAGCTCTATCTCAGTTAATATACTACAGATGAATATCTTCCTTTTTTCTGCTGGCTATCCCTTCAGAAAATAAATTCCTAAAACAATAAATAGAAACTCGTATCTGCATGTAACATTTAGGTCCAAAATCAAAATGTCAAAAGTCATGAGAAAGCAGGAGCAGAAGTATCTCAGGAAATAGTCACACTACCTAGTGTTAGAATGAACAACATATTTTAATGTATATCAGAAACAGATAACACAGATAATTTACTGTTGCTTTCAGTGTCTTAATGTTAACCGACAATCACCTAACCAAAAATGAAAGATCACCAGTTCTGCAACTAAGAAATATCAGCCAAATAGCTCATTTAAGATTAACAACAATCTATTCACTTCTATCTGCTGTAGATAAAAGGGGATCAGTAAAGGAAATTAAGCACAGCAGGATTTTGTTCAGGTTCAGCACACCTTTTCATTCATGAAAATTATTAATTCAGTTGTGTTTTAGCCTTTGGACAAGAATCGCAGGCTACGCAGCTCATGTTTGACTCTCACTGACCCTAACTCCCTGGCACATGGACAATGCAAGATACCTGGGGATCCAGAGATTAATACCAAGTTGTGCAACACCTCAGAAATCACCTCCTTTCCTTGCTTCCAAATTCATATGGATGATATTTAAAGTAAGGGGATGGAAGAAACAATTTAAAGAGAGAAAATAGGACCACACCAAGACACAGGACATGAAGAAAATTCACAGTGTCCCTCTGAGGCCACCCCACTCCTCTTGGCTGTGAAAGATGCATTCATACTACATGAATGGGTGAGCATGGAGGAAGCATGAGCTCGAAAGACTCGACAGATGGATCCACTTTATTCCCAGTACTAAGACCCAAACAGACTGTGTTTGCACACGTTTGCATGTTTGCACACAGTTTTCATACTAAATGAATTTTTCTTCATTCTGCCTGTAAGAAACTGTAAACTGTTAGTTACGCCTTCCTTACTCAATAAAAACAGGAAAAAAAAATTACAAAAAACACTCTTTTTCAGTCATATTTATGTACAAGTATAATGATAGGTAAGGCATGCAAAAAAAAAAAAATCATCTTCAATCTATTAATTTAATTTCATTTAAAAGTTTTCTTTTAAAATAGAGAAAAATAAAACCACTCTCCTACATGGTATGCTCAAACAAATAAATAGTTAACAAATTTAATCTTCAGGGATAATTCAAAGTGTCACGGCCATGAGAGAAGCGCCAGCCCTGACTGTCCCTGCCCAGTATCCTAGGAAAGCACCCAGGGCTGTCAGCCCCTGCCCCAGTGTGCCCATGTCAGGACCAGTCTCCAGCTCCCCACAGCTCTGCCTTGCTCGGCCATGGGTCTCTGCCAAGCCAGGCCCACCTGTGGGCCTATGTCATGGCCTGGTCCTGTCCTGTCCCCATTCCCATGCCTGGTGCCCAGGCCTGAGGCTGCTCCATTTGCCCCACGCTGCCCTACTCCTGGTCAGGGTGGTGGGACTGGCCCTTGCTGACAGGCCTTGCCCGGCCCACCCCGGATGGACGCTGCTACCCCCACGCCCCTGAGAGCTTCTGGCCCTCACAGTGCCCCATAAGGACAAAAAGCAATTAGACAGTAAAATGTATTCTTCCATGGCAGTTTTAGCTTATCTGAAGACTTTATGTTGGTAAAAAATTGGATTAAGTCTCTGAAAGGGCATACTTACTGGTTATTAAGGTAATAGGATATAACCTTTTGAAGCACTACAATGCAGATGCGCACATGGTTATTCTGACTAGGCTGAATTGCATTCTACAGCAAGGAAACTAAACTGAGTCCATCAGAAGAGCAGCATTACTCACAATCTACACCAAATCAGCCAAGAGCAGGAAATACAGCAGCTTGGGTTTTATTTTTTTATTCCCTGTGGCTCCTTGGAGTTTCAGCACTTCAGGAGGATGCTTTGACTGGCTGCAGAATTGGTTGGTTAGGCAGAATTTCTCCTAGTGAGCTTCATCTTCTGAGAATAGGATATATTGCTTTCTACTATGGACATAACTATTGTATTTTTTTTCTCCATTTTAGAAGTTAACCTTCATTTCACAGTATAAATTCCGCTTCAAATTATACATCAGTACAGAAATGTACATGAAGAAAGAAGTGATCCAGGGCTACACATGAGAAAATTAAACTGGAATGAGAGAGGAAGCAGGAAGAGCATCAGCTATGATTGAGACTTTTATTTGAGATACTTTAATTTTGTGGGAAAGAACTGGGAGAGGCTACTGTATCAGAAAAGAGTCACTGGAGACACAGCACTCAGAGCACTCACACACTCCAGTTAGCTAAAATAAATGAAAAGTGATGGCGGAGCCTTTCAATGTACCAGGCTGCGGACTTTGGCTATGAAAGATAAGATAAACTGCCTGCTCAGCCAGCTCTGCTATTGATCAATGTTCTCTGAAAGTGTGGTGGTTGACAGCAGGTGGACACACATTCACAGAAGTAGGGGGGTTCAAAAGAGCATGTGAGCAAAGCCATTTCCCCCTAAAACAAAATGGGAGTAAAAGGGAGAAGTGTGTGCACCTTAACTTTACCCTGTAAAGATCTGCAAATCTCAAAGGCTTTTGCAAATATTAAGAAATATATTAAACAAATTCCAAGCTTGTGCTGCATTTGATAAGATGCTGAATGCACCTATGGTCTAAAATACAAAACTGAAAGTTGCACTTAATAACTACAACCTTTATTTACTTTTTTACTATGCTACACATCATACAGCCTACTCAAAAAACCATATTTTAATAGTTCTCCTTTTCATTGAGGGCATCATATATGCCATAAAATTTAAAATATTGCTGCAGCTGGAATTATGGCTACAATTATGGAGGATTGCTTGGTGCCTTCAGCAATGACATAATATAAATGCTACATAATAATTTCATTCTCCCTCCAAATGTTCATTCAGATTAATTTACACAAGTACATTGCCCTTTTCCTCACATGCCACAGAAACCGTTGCCCTGGAGTGAAAGATAATCGCTCTTTAGACTCACTGTTGCTCAGCTGAATGGGGTGAGACATTCTCATTGAAATGCAATGATTGTACAGCCAACTGTTGCACAAGTGACAGCATGAAAAGTTGTTGCTATGGAAAAGTTGGCTTCTATGAGGGTTGTTAAAGGGACTTACATCAACAACACAAAGACAAAAATATTCACAAATGAAAAGCTACATGTGAGACAACTACAATAACACTAGGTTTCATTGGGTAAGGGAGAATAATGACTGAGCACAGTAAAACCAAATCTAAGTGCTAATATTATTTTATAAATATATGCTGTATTAAAATAGTATAAATACAGCATAACATAAGAAGAAGGAAGTCACTCTTTCTTTATACCAGTGTAGCTTAAAGCATAGCCTGTCTTAATTTTTTATATTGGAATGTCTAACACTAATTCTCAAAACACTGTAAAGGCATTTATTTTTATATATTCCTAACTACATAAACAATAAGATTTGCTCTGAATATGGAATGAATTAGATATGTCTTATACATCACTAACAATTTAATGATTTAAATTATTACTTTGGTAGTGACCATAATTCATAGTTTTTTGAAATCGCATGAAGTTAAACAATGAAGGCAAAAGCTAGAGCCAACTATCACATATCTAAGAGAAAATCTGCGTAACTTAGAAGTGGGAACTGTTAATCATAGAATGTTTTTCAGTTGGAAGAAACCTTAAAGATCACCTAGTTCCAACCCCCTGTCCATAGGCAGTGATGCCACCCACTAGATCAGGTTGCCCAGGGCCCCATCCAACCTGGCCTTGAACACCTCCAGGGATGGGGCATCCACAGCTTCTCTGGGCAACCTGTGCCAGTGCCTCACCACCTGCTGAGTGAAGAATTTCCTCCTAACATATAATCTAAATCTGCCTTTTTTTTTTTCTTTTTTTTCTAGTTTAAGGCCATTACCCCTGTCACTGCACTCCCTGAGATAAAGAGTCCCACTCCATCTATTATGTAGGCCACTTTTAAGTACTAGAAGACTGCTATAATGTCTCCCTGCATCCTTCTCTTCACTAGGCTAAATAACTACAAATTTTTCAGCTTGTCTTCACAGGAGAGGTGCTCCAGCCCTCTGATCATCTTCATGGCCCTCCTCTGGACTCAGTCTAACAGGTCTGTATCTTTCTTATGCTGCAGGCCCCAGAACTGAACGCAGTACTCCTCCGGGTGGGGTCTCACAGGAGAAGAGTAGAAGGGCACAGTCACCTCCCTCACCCTGCTGACCATGCCCCTTTGACATGCAGCCCAGGATACGGTTGATTTTCTGGGCTGTAAGTGCATGTTGCTGACTCATATTGAGCTTCTCATCAACCAACACTCTCAAGTCCTTCTCTGCAGGGCAGCTGTCAATCCACTCATCGCTCAGCCTGTATTTGTGCTTCAGATTGTTCCGACTGAGGTGCAGGACCTTGCACTTAGCCTTGTTGAACTTCATGAGGTTCACACAACCCCACCTCTCAAGCCTGCCTAGGTCCTTCTGGATAGCATCCCTTCCCTCCAGCATTTCAATCGCACCACACAGCTTGGTGCCATCAGCAAACTTGTTGAAGGTACACTCAGTCCTACTGACCACATCACTGACAAAGATGTTAAATAGCACCAGTCCCAGTACCAACCCCTGAGGAACACCACTCATCACTGGTCTCCACCTGTACATTCAGCTGTTGAACACAACTCATTGAGTGTGACCATCCAGCCAATCCCTTACCCACTGAACGGTCCATCCATCAAATCCATGTCTCTCCAACTTAAAGACAAGTATGTTGTATGAGACAGTGTCAAATTCTTAATTCATCCTATATTTTATTTGTTCTTAATTTTCTCATTATGAATTCTGAACAAATCTACCAGACACCAAGAATATTTTACTTTCACAAGTAATAACTTATTTGCTCAGAATTTTGTGGATGAAATTTTATCTCTGCTGACTTCAGTGGAAACTTCTCCATTACCTTCAGAAACACTAAGGACTTCACGTTTCTCAGTCTATATTTTCAGTTAACAAGAAAGTGTCAAGTCTCTCAGTATATTTTCACATACCCGTTGCACTCTGTAGAGCTAGAGCAACTGGTAGAACCAAGGAATCAAAACTTTGATCCTGTAAAAAATAGACTGACCTTCTACACAATGGTACAGTTACGATACTAAAGCCCCATGGTTTCACCTACAACAGTTGCAAGAACATGTTACAAAGACTTCCTTTGTTGAGCAACCTACATTAGCCCCACAGTCTAGCTTCATGCAATGAATAAGTAATCAAAATTATAACTAACACTTTCACTTATTTAATTGACAATAATGAAGCTTTCTTCCATAGCAAGTGACTGGACATCTGTCATAATCTGTCACAGGAGCCTTGCTTCCCAAAATGCTCAAGCAGAAATAACTTTAGTTCTGATTTTCAAAAGAACACATCATTCATTATGCTTCATGTAATGATAAGATGTAATGATATTAAAAAAAAAATCCTTAAAATTTGCCCATAATTTTTAAAGATGAAATAGACACAAATGAAGATTATGAAAGGAAGAAATAGCACAGATGACATGTAAGGAGAAAAGCAACACTATTTTGCATTGTTATATCCACTAATGGTGACTCAACTTCACAACAACGCTGTTTTTAGGTTTTTATTTTAATTTAAAATCTCATATATGCTTCTTTTTTGAAGAGTGAATTAAATAATTAAAGATTTTTTAAAAATTATTATTATTATTTTTAATATGTGAATTGAAAATAAGTTCAGGTGACCTTAATCAGCTACATTTTATCACCTGCACTACAAAGCTCCTCCTGGGACTAAAACAAGAGAAGACTCTCAAACATGTATGAAACTATTTGTAGTTTTCTAGCTGTCTTTCCATTTCAGTTTTGGAGACAAAATATTTATTATCAAAATTATATTATCAAAATTATTATATTATCAAAAGTTCAAGGAACCTTTTGATCAGCAAGCAATGCTTTAGAACCAACTCTCGTAATCTTTTGTGGTATTTGCATCCCAGTCACTCTCCATACTTCAGTAATATGGAAGCAATAAACACAATAGCAGGGGTGTAACATACAAGGTCAATCTGCTTCAACCAGAGTGGACAAAGAAGCTGCTACAGAGGGCAATAGAAACCATGCTAAAAGTCTTAAAAAGAAAAATGACAGTTTTCTTAAACAACAAATTTCGTCAGTCATATCACCATTATACCAAAATACATTCAAGCTATGATCATCACAGTTAAAATGCACCAGACAGTACCTTTTCTCTCCGTCTGAGACATACTCTGCTTTTTTTGGTTGCATGAGGGCCTCTCCCATCTGCTATTTCAAAGGTTTTGTAAACTCAGCACAGGAAAGTATTACACATAATAGAAACTTTTATTATAGCAGCTGCCCAAAGATTTGATGGATAAATGGCATACATTCTGTCCCCAGCCCCCTAAACAATTCCACGTTCTCACTCTTATTGACAGAAAGGTTCTTGTAACTTTGGACCACATTTTTTCTAAATTTACAAAAAGTCCCTCAATTTTTCTGAGAAGTATCATCTCTGAATGCTTCCTCAAGCTTTGTATCTCTCTCTCTCTCTCTCTCCTTTAAAAAAAAATAAAAATCAGTAAGGAAAGGATCCTGCTTGCAGGTGTGTGCTGTTATGGTTGTTTTCTTCTTTTTTTTTCTTTTTTCTTTTCAGGAAATCATTGGTGAGGATACCATCAATCACAGTTCCCACTTACAAATAAGATGGTTATGAACTTCCTTCTGATCTCTCAAGTGGGCACCTTTTTTCTACAAGTAGCACTTATTAGGACAAGCTCATGGTTGAACATCTAAAGGTTTTGTTTGTTTGTTTTTTAATTCTTAGTACAGGAACAGTAGAAGGGTCACAGGTTTGCAGTATCTGAGATCTCTTCACATTTCAGTCCTGCAACCATTTTTTATGGAGAAGGCTTTTACCAAGGAAAAGCTCTAAAATGTAAATGTAAGAAACAAACAAACAAAATTTCTACAAATGTAAATAAAAAATGAAGAAAAGCTATAAATAAAAGCTCTAAAAGGTAAATATTAAAAGCTTGTTAACTCTAATACAGTATATATATCTTTTAGCAGGTATAAAAATAGTAACAAGAGAGGAGCAATCCCCCAAAGTAGGTGTTATTGTTCATTGCATTCAACTGTTATTAATATCAGCAGAATTCATTGAGGTATTCCTCAATGAATAAAGAAACCAGAACAGTAGCCACAATGTTTAATTTATTACTTGGAATTTAATTTCCTGTCAGACTTCTTTTTTTTTTTTTCCAAAGTGTTTCAAACCTGTTTCATACCATATAAAAGCAACTGACAAACCAACCAGCAGTTTTTTTGTGTGACTTAAGAAATTAGAAAAGAAACTATTAAGAAATAGTATTAAGTTGGTAGCAATCTGCGCTTTCATACAATTCCTTGTCATTTTTAAAGCTCTGAACTAAAAATTAAATGAAAGTGTCCTCTTTTTTTTTTTTTTTTTTTTCCCCCTTTGTTTATTCCTATTTGTTTCAGTTTTTGAACACAGATGTCTGCCACCATATTTGGTATATATTACTGACATTACTACTAAGCAGAGGATAGTAATTCTATAGCTTTTCTCAATATGAAGTTTAGAACAGAACGTATAATGTGCTAAGTTATCTGCTCTAATAAATAAATATACAATGGAAGTATGTAGATGTTTTGATACATAAGCAATCAAACTTTAAAAGACTGAATTAGTCTTTAAATAAGTAGGGAAATTTTCTATTGTGACATTTATAATATGCTGAACTCAAAAGCATGTCTGCATCTTCTGTAATGTATTATCAAGGCAGTCATTGACTTGGGAAGCTAGAACTCCCCACAGCACCAATCATATGTTTGGCAGGTTGCTGTGTTTGCATGGTGTCCCCCAGAAATTAGTGGGGTATCAAATAGGAACAGCAATCTGGCAATGTGTAAGAAACTGTTAAATGAGTGCCTAAAACAAAGACACAGAAAACAAGATAATATGCTAAAACAGAAAATTACAATTATTTTTTTCAGTGGCAGACTTAAAGGTCTGAGAGACCTGCTGAAAAAAATTCTACAACTGCAAAAACACTATGTTCATTACCATGTTACATGTACCTACTTTGGAATATACCTGACATATAAAAGCAACTTAAATCTTTCAATAAAGAGGAAATGTGGAATAGGATTTTTGCAGCTTAGCTTAATGCTTTTGACTTCTAAATTCTAAAAATCAGAGCAACAGACACAGATTCAAAATCACAATTTTAATGCTGCACTTGACATCAGTGTCTGTGGTAGATGCCCTGAGCCTGGAGAAGGGTCACGGGTTTGCAGAACAGCACCTAAAGAGCAGCACAAAGGGATTCCAACCACCCCAGCCAGTAAGCCAGCTTCATCAGGGGCCCAACTCAAATGCCTTTATGCAAATGCACATACTGTAGGGAATAATCCAGTTAGAGATGTGCACACACCTGCAGGGCTGTGACCTCATTGGCATTGCGGAGACGTGGTGGGACGGCTCCCATGGCTGGAGCATTCAAATGGAAGGATACAGGCTCTTTAGGAAGGACAGGCAGAGAAGGAGAGGAGGAGGTGTCACCCTCTATGTCAGTGAGCAGCTGGAGTGCCTGGGGATGGATGAGGAGCTGACAGAGAGCTGATGGGTCAGCATTAAAGGGAGGGCGGGGACAGGGGACATTGTAGTGGGGGTCTGCTACAGGCCACCTGATGAGGAAGACCAAGCAGATAAGGCCCTCTATAGACAGAAGCAGCCTCACACTCCCAAGTCCTGGTCCTCATGGGGGACTTGAACCAACCCGATACCTGTTGCAGGAACAGCACAGCAGGGCAGAGGCAATCTCCAGGAGGTTCCTGGAATGCATTGATGATAACTTCCTTCTCCAAATGATAGAGGAGCCAGTGAGGAGAGGTGCTGTGCTGGATGTCATTCTCACCGACAGATAGTGGCTGGTGGGGAATGTGAAGCTGCAGTGACCAGGAAATGGTGAATTTTAGGATCCCAAGGGCAGTGAGGAGCGAGCACAGCAAGCTCACTACCCTGGACTTCAGGAGAGCAGATGGAGGTTGGGTTGTTCAGCCTGGAGAAGAGAAGGCTCCAGGGAGACCTTATAGCATTCTTTCAGTACCTAAAGGGGGCCCACAGGAAAACTAGGGAGGGACTTGATGTCAGAGAATGTAGTGATAGGACAAGGGTTAATAGCTTGAAACTAAAAGAGCGTAAATTTAAAATAGATTTAAGGAAGAAATTCTTCACTCAAGAGGGTGGTGTAGCACTGGAACAGATTGCCCAGAGAAGTTGAGGATGTCCAATCCCTGGAAGTGTTCAGGCTGGATGGGGCTTTGAACAATGTGGAAGTTCTTCCTTGCCCATGACATGGGGGTTGGAATTATATGATCTTTAAGGCTCCTTTCAACCCAAATCATTCTATGATTCTAACTTGTCCTTACTGAAAATCTCATTGAAGTTGTATATTCCTCAATGATATAATTTGTCTTTGAGAAATATAGGCAGGATATACCAAAAATAGTATGTTTACATAGTCTTATGGCAAGAGTATCCATACGAGGGAGCCTGCCAAAGTGAAAATGTAAGGCAAAGCCAAACAGAGAAATATTTTTTGTGTTAAGTTCCTGCGGGTGCAATTCTAGTCCTATGACTGTATCCATGATTAAGCTATTCATTTACCATTTACTCATTTATAGTGAATACTTCTTGTACTTGCATGTGTCAATTTCTCAGTGAATGGACAGTATCAACCACACTGGTGAGCTGATGTAAAGAGAATATAGGAAGGGTTAAATGCTGATGACATAGTTCTGCTACCTTACATCTTATCTTTAAAACCAACACAATGTATTTCCCACTTACTAATTTGTAAGAATATATGAATCACAGAACCATAGAATCATTAAGGTTGGAAAAGACCTCCAAGATCATCTGGTCAAACCATCTAGAGTAAGCTTGGCCAGATTAGTACACTAGTTTTGAGAACACGGACATTTAATTGTATTTTTCAGAAAAGCAGCTGTTCCCACTGTGCTGTACTGAACTGTTGTGGCATTTTTCTCAACATTGTAATCCTCAGAATTGTGCTGTATCTGAAATATCCTTGACACCAATGTCAGTTCCTGTATACAGATCTTCACTCCAGAGGCTGAATTGTGATTTTAATGATCCTCAACACAAGTTAGTAGTAAAGTTTTCATTTTTATTTCAGAAACTGAAGGCCATGCTAGCAGCTGAATCAAGGTTTCTCTAACTTACATTGTCAGTGGAGGATGGCTTGAGATAACTACCCGTAAAGGAGCATTTTTTCTATCCAATCTGCTCAAGCACTACTCAACCCTCCTGTGATCTACTGTTTATAGCTTTGGGTACATGTATTGAAAAACAAACACAGAACAGATGGAGACAGTTCAGGGGACAGTAATAAGAATGATAACATATCTAAAAAATATGGTCTATGAAGATAGACCGTGAGAATTACAGTCCATGTAGCCCAGAATAGAAAAGACTGAGAGAAGGCAAAACAGCAATCTTCTCATATATATACACATATTATATATGTGAATATATAAAAAACATGTTTACATCCAGATATTTTGTGTATATGTATATAAACAAATGTATGCACATATGTACATATGAAAAGAACAAAGAGAGTATAAACAAGCTGCTGTCCGTATTTATTGTGCATAGGATGAGAAGTAATGGGATTAATTCACAGTGATGAAAATGTAGGTTACATACTAAGAATTTTCCAGTAGTAGAAACCCTTCAGCAGTTCAAAGAAATCAATTGCCTATGGAAGTTGTGAACTTCTGTCACCAGAGGCGTTGTGGTTTTTTTTTCTTTTTTTCTAAGAACTAATTAAATAAAAATATTCCAGGAATGGTTCAAGTACTCATGCTCTAGGGAAGAATTGGACAGGATGATCTCTCAAAGTTCGTTCCAACTGCCTTTTCTAGAATATCACCACTTTTAAAAGCTACATTTCAGGTAAATTAAATTTCTGCTTCTATCTTTTTTATCTTCAGCAAGTAAATCCAGCCTTACATTCCTCCCAAATGTGATACATTTATTATATTAAAAAGCCCTGATCCCGAGTGTTTCTTTTATACAGAAAATTAAAAAGAAAAATGAACTAAAGAGTCACAGATAATTTTGAAAAGTACTGTGAAAATATTTATACCCTGTTCATTGAACCTGTCAAAACTGGGTACAGCACAGATATCAACTTCAAAACAGTTTAATTTAATATTAGCACAAATAGGAACACCTAAAAAGGACAAAAATAAGCTTTACTGTAACTTCCAGTCAGGTGATTTACTGCTGCTTATTTAGCCTACTTACTATTACTGATGTTATTGGAAGCATTTAAAGTTGACACCCTCTTTAAAGAAAACATAAAATTGTTCATATTAAACGCAAGAACTTCATTATGTGCTTTGCATTTCTTTTTGGTAGGAATATTATGTTTGTGTCAATTTTTGTTGCTGTTGTTCTAACAAAGAAAAGCACTAAACAGCAATTAATTGCATTTAGACTATTAAGACCTACAAAAAATTAAGTTCCAAGTGCATTTGTAAGGTCCTGTTCCTTTTGTAAGAAATGTTTTTTTTATTATTATTTCTGCAGGACAAAATATTTTTTTTTATACTTCTGCCTCTTGTTTTTCGCTTAAGTGTCATTATAAAATGTACATTTGGCAGAATTCTTACTCTTCATGAAATTGGCAGGTTTCCATCAAAAACCTGGTGCCGTGATTCTGTTGTGCAAGGGTACTCACATACAAGTAGTTTGCTAGCTGCAGGATGTAAATGTTAATCAGAAGAGTAAAATTTACCTTTGAAACACATAAAGTTCACCTTTTCATAAGGCATAGGCCTTGCGCTGGCAGAATATATCAGGGCTGAGCTCCAAGAGGTAATTCTTACTGTAATTCAGATAAAAAATGGGATTACTGGAGTTGCAGAAGCTTTGCTGGGGAGCTGGCAATCATTCACTGGCAAAAAGCACTGAAGGAAAAATGTGTATTATGTCAGAAAAACAAACATTAAAAAAAAAGCTTCATGAGATGTACAAATGTACAAATTATTTATTTCATCATTCATGTTTCACCAGTGATGATGACACAGCAGATTTTTGCTTTAATCTATAGGAATCTCAATTCACAGTCAGAATAATAAATGTCTCTAATTTGCTGACAGAAAGCTCCCATAGCCTGAAAAAGACAGAAGTGCTCAAAGGGAAAATAAATCAAAACCATAAAATTGTGACTCTGAAATCTCTAATTATGATCTCCCCTGAAAACATTTAACCTTCAAAACCAGCATGCCTAGATTATTTCCAGTCATGATCTCTTCTTGGAAAATTGCATCTACAGGAAAAGCTCATAAAAAAATAACACAATTACTTCATTAAATGTAACCCTTAAAAAAAAAAAAAAAAAGGCAAATGTCCAGTGAGGAAAAGACTGGTCATTGGCCAAATGAGTACAAGTATATCAAATCTTAATACTCTGAAGACAACATTTAAATGGAGAAAACTACAGTGCAGAAAACCATTAGTGCTCTAAGCATCAATAAAATTTTTATATGCATCATGCCAATTTTATTTTGGTCCTATATGATGGACAGAGTGCTTCCAAATTTCAATACTCTGCAGCTTTATAAAATCTGATCTTTTCATGAAGCATGATAAGACAAGAAAAAACTGACTGCTGGCAATTAACAACCCTGAAAAGACAGCAGCCGTGGTACAGAAGCTTAAAGGACAATGCGGCATGATGTGTGATTCCATCTGTAACTCATACACCACTTCAAAAGTTAACTTCTGTCCTTGACAAAAAAATATAACCAGCACCAAAATTTTCACAGAATCACAGAATTGTAGGGGTTGGAAGGGACCTCAAGAGATCATCGGGGCCAACCCCCAAATAATATATATATATAATTATAATTATATAAATAAATAATATAATATATATATATTTACAATAGTATCTATAATTCTGATAATGATCTATTTTGATATCAGATTCCACTTAATTGGGAAAAAAAAAAAAAAAGTTAAAATTTTCTGCTGGTTTCCCATAGCAAAACAGGCTGCAAAACAACAACAACAAAAATAATTTTATTGAAGAGACATTTACTGGATATGGTATATAGCTATCTAAGCACAGTTTTAGTTGACTTGAATGTCAACAATTGCCATCTTTCTTCAGACAGACTTATATGCAAATACGGTATAACATCTGGATTAAATAACATTTCCACATTTCCTGCAAGACAGTCTGTTCATGTATGATAAATGCAATAGTGTTGGGATATATTAAAAATAACCAACAATTGGGTTATCTGGAAGGATTGAGCTCAGCAGTGTGCAAACTATTGACACCTCTTTGTAAGTATCTATCTCCTCAAAATGTCCAAACTGCTGCCTTCAAAATTGTAACAGGATATTGCAAACCTAGGAAACTTGCAGTGCAGGAATGGCTGGCATTTTCTGATACTCAGCAGTCCTTCTTGCAGTACTGCACAGAAACTCTGAGGAGCTGTCAGAGATCTGCAAAACTCACACAGAGAAAACCCTTGGGTAATGCAAGAAGGATGCATGAGAAAACTCACAAGAATGGCAGCTGTACAAGCAGACAAAGGATTTAGCAGATTGTAAAAGTTATGAATCCATCGGAGACCTATATGACAAAAAGCTAAGGATAGCTTCTCTCAAAAGTATGTTGGGCTGTTTATTAACAGTGAGAAATTGGCTTACTCTTAATATCTTTGAATGTCTACTTTTTTACTTTTAATACCAGAAAACATATTACGTATACTAACTATACATTAAAAAACAAACAAACAAAACAAACTGTTACATTATAGATACTTCTTAAGAATAATCTATAAAAATATCTATCAGATGTCCCTCAGATACCGGTATGTTTGGAGCAACCATTTCCTTTTATGCTCTCCACAAACTAACACTGTTCATTAACATCAGTCAGCAAAGCTATAGAGAAAAATGAAAGAATCTAGTTTCCAATCCATTTTGAGAAGTACAGCTGTAAAACTAAAATCAATATATCTTGAAATTAGCCACCAAACTTTTAAATAACATAAGGCCAGTCAGTCATGTACTTTGTCTTCAGATTAAGAAAATACTTATTTTCGCCTTCCATATGAATGTAAAATAGTACACTGCTAAATGTGTAGCTCTAGCATTTTCATCTTTTTGTTTTTCTCAGTAAGTAGACCTAGCTTCCTATTGGGGTATGAAGCAATAAAAGCATGTTTATTACTCCCTTCAGCATGGAAATTCTTTAAAATCAGTTGCCCGACTCTGACTATGAAGGATGAAAACCAGTAGAGCACAATGGAATTAATAATGAGTCCTCTGAAGTTAAACATGTCATGGTCACAGATGCAGGCTCTGCAAGCTAAACAGAAAAATAAAAATTAATCTAGACAGTAGATTCTTGTTGAATTTCTCCACCATCATCAGCTGTTTATTGTCATGCTACATTATGAATAAATGAAAGATTTAAAAGGTTTCAGCATTTATTAAACTCCTAATTGGAATCACAGATATTGAGATCTGAGACTACTTCAAGTCATTTTCACTGATAAGCAAGCTCATCATAACATCCTCAAAGAAGCTATTCAATAAATATGCATGAGCAGTTGTTCAAGCAGAAAACTGTTTCTTGCCTCTCCATAAGAGTAAAAAGTTTGGGATATATATATATATATATTTAATCCATAAATGTATCTAAATCAATTGAGTTGGAAATAAGCCGTCTGATCTGAGACTGTACAGGAATGCACAGACATGTAAAACAAGAAAGAAGGAATTAGAAAAGCACTTTGAAGTGGACATTTTTCACAAACTCAAGGAAATTGAAAGGTTAGGAGAGTGGATAAAAATGCAGAGTATGTCCCTATCCAGCATATTCAATAATGTATACTCAGAAAATCTGCAGAAATTCTCAGACAGTGAAGGAAATAGAGCTTTATGTTCCTGACTGAGACCTACAAAATACAGCAGGCAAAATGATCCCAGATATGCAGATTCCACTGGATTTTTATTATAATTGGAAATCTATAGTGGGGACTACTGGTCTCATCTTTTAAACAAACAAGGACAAATCTCCCCTACGTATAATTGTTACTAATATCCAGTATCATCAGTCGAGCCTGGACCACATTTATCAATCAAAGTATATGAATCCCCTTATAGTACAAAAATTATCAGTGAAATTTAAAGCTATACTTTACACATCATTAATGAGTCATTATTTTGTTTTCAAGTGGCACTCTATGATCCTGAAAGTGGTATCTGTTAAGTGTCTCCCATCTGGGTGAATGCCAATTTGTTTTCCTATGCTTTCACTCAAACACAAATTTCATTCTTTGAACACACCCATCTACCTTCCTCTTTAAAGTACAATGCAAAGAATCAAAAGCGGGATTCAGGAAAAAAGAAATCATGAAAAGGAATATGGCATTTCACAATTTGAGTTGCTCTCTGTATCTGAGATTCCATGTTCAGAAGTGGAATGGTAAACAGCTTTTTTGTAGACAAGGCAGATGAGACCAAATGGTAAGACACCATCAGGAGATGGGATGACTTCACACCAATGAGTTAAAGAATGAAATGCTTCAGGTAAAAGAAATGGAAAATTCTGAGTTTCTAGATCTAGATAGCAACCTAGAGGCAAACTGCTGTGATTTGTTAGTGGAAAAACAGACTCCTCTAAAAGGAATCATCTTATCCTCTATGTAATTTTCAAGCTGTCAAATCTAAGCTTATGATTTTATTGCCCCTGAAGTTGAAAATATCCTCAGGGAAAACATTAGTCTAAAAGCAAATTGAATTGCAGACATTTTAATATTAATCTGCTTTACTCAATATAGCTTCCCCATTCAAATGACTTTTCAGAGTTATTCTGTGATTGATTCTCAGGAAGAATGTCAGGAAGCTGGGTACAGACAGACCTGAATCCCACTGCCCATCTGATCATTGTAACTCTGGGGGCACAATCTAGTCTACCTAAAGCTTCCCAGCCTTCAATTCCAATCTGCTTAATAGAACTTACTTCTGGAATAGTAAGCCTAAATAAAGTAGCTTAGATAATTTTCTGTACATCTTAAGAGATAACTTAGATATATAACTTTTTTTTTTTTTTTTTTCCTTCTTGCCTCCAAGCAGTAGGAAGCTTTAGCTTTACAACTAGGAATTGCCATATATTTAAAAAGAGAAAGAGAAAACAGCATATGTACAAAAATAAAAAGAGGAATCCTCTCTCCCTAGCGATTATTACAGATGTTTCAGCTCTGTAGCAGAGAAGGAATATTTTTGCACATAAACAAGTTGCTTCTGACTTAGTAGACAAATTTTTTTTTTTTTTTTTTTTTTACCTAGCAACAGTTAAAGGGAAGGAGTCTATCTGGATTTGCTGGAGAATCTTGAGGTAGGCATTCATAGGCATACCAAAAAGATTCACATTGATCTGTACCCAAAAAACTTACAGGTATGCCAGACAAAAGGACATCATTGGCCAGGCAAGTAAAAATGCTGCTTTCTTTGATCCTGTTCATGAAGAAAAGGGAAAGAGAGGAACCTGTTAGCAGTTCCATGTCTTACTTTTCCAGACACGTAACAGGATGTCCCAAATGAAGCAAGTGTCCTTTAAAATCATATTAATGAAGTGCAAGCTACAAGATCAGAAAATAGGAACTGCTGCTTCACATGCCAGGAAGGATGCACTTGGAAAAAGGCCTTTGGGTAATGATTTGCTGACTCACAAGTACTGCACAATGACATCATTAGATGAGACATACTTCTCTGAATCTATCAATGCTGTTGCTTACCAACATGAAGAAATGAAGGGAGAGGAGTGGAATAGCAGCATTTAAGATGAATGCTAAAAAGAAGCAATTTATTCTCTTCTTGTCAATGTAATCTGGATAAAATAATAAAAAAAAAAAATCTATTTTCTGTAAAGTGGAGATGGGGTGAACAATAGTCTTAAAGGACTGAGGTGCTGACAGTGAAGCTCTGTTCATCTCCAAGGAACCAAGCATGTCCAAGTAAACTGTGGATAAAAATTCCATAGTAGAACAAGTAACTGTGATTTGTTTAGCAGGGTTCCAGCAGGAGTCAGGTGTTGCTTTTCCCTCTAATTTCCCCCTTTTCAGAGCTTTCAGTTATACATTAGTAGATACTGGTGAGGCAGCTCAAGCATTTAGAGCCAGATCAGTTCCAGTGTAGACCTGTGGACTATGGATTTTGATAGATGTGCAAATGTTTCATGTTCCAAGAAACTCTATAAGGTTCTTTCCTGAAATTTAATCTCAGAAACTGTGTGTAAGGAAGATGAAAAATGCGAGTGTGCTTTTGTAGATACACTGGAAATAGTAAGCACAAATACTAGGCCAAACCAGCAGCTCTTGCTCAGCATAAATAAAATTGCTGGGAAGGAAATTGTGTTTTAGGGTCTGTCTACTGGGGAGATTGTGTCTGCACCTCAGCTGGATAGGACAGCATGTAACCTGTAATCTGAAAGGGCAAAATGTAGCCAGCTACAAACCAGAGCTGCACTTTGCAGAACAATGTAAGAGCAGAGCTACACTTTCCAGTGGCTCCTGCTGATCAATTTGCTGACATTACACTGTGTCTGTCTGCAAAATATCACATGGATGTGTTCTTGGACATGTGCTATATATTTTTATCTATTTATTTTTATTCTATTTGTATAAAATTAAATGTTCTATCGAATAATTTATATAGAACAAGTATTTCTATATGTATTTATTTTTATTCCATTAATAAAGAAAAAAAGATAGGCCACTGGGTTTAGGGCTGCTCAGAAGGGCTATTTTCAGTTTACTATTACAGCACAAACTAATTGTGCTCAAAATAAAACATTTAGACCTTAGTTAATAACAAGACATCCAAAATACACCTTCAGCTAACTCCAAACTCCGGTAGCAGAAGCAGTTAGAAGATGCCCAATCTTCCATTGGGGAAGTCCCTTGAGTGCCTAAATGTTTGCTCAAGTTCTGCACTCGAGTAGCCATATGATGAGTAAATACCCTCTGAGCTTACATCCACCATCCTTTTGCATCCAGCAAGTAGGATCGCTTGCAAGATATAGCCATACAGTAGTTATCAGATTACAGTTACCTGTGCAGACTCCATAACTCAAAGTAATACTTTCCACAAAGACGGGTTTTTATGACTCAGCTGCAAAATCTACCCTGTATTGTGAGAAGCTTTTTTTTTTTTTTTTTTTTTTACTCATAAAGACCATATGGTATGTATTAAACCAGTTCCATTTCCAAACTGTAACCTATTTACCTATTTTATTGGAAGAAAAACTAATGTAATTATTCCGTATCCAGAATATTTTAAGCTAAGCTTGGAAGGGACATTTAAACTTGGCTTATATGAAAACAATGAGGTTTTAGAATAGATACAATGGATTGAAATTAATAGAAGTCTTAGTTTTCTCTGTACCACAGAGTGCTTTTAGGAAGAATTTAGTATGGCTTAATATGACTGTGAGCATTTAAGAATTGTAAAAGACAGATACATAAGCTGTAAGTAACAATAGTGCTAATGGCTAAAAAACAACTAACCTGGGAAAATATTTTATGATGTAATCAAATAAAGGTCAATATACATTCTTGAAAACAAGAATTATTTTCATGGTAAAAAGCATCACTATGTGAAACCAAAGGCAATTGTTAAGTATCATGATAGTTGCATACAAACACGAGAGGATTAAATGAGATCTGAATACTGTGGGGCACAGGTAATTTAGAATGATCAGAAAGAATGAAGCATGAAAAATACTTCACTACTATCTTGAAAAAGAGGCAGAAAGTAATTTTGATAGGAAAATGTGAAAGAAATATAAATGATGGATAATTATAATAGCTTGATAACAACCAAGAAAAAGATAATAGGAATTTAATACATAAGACCCAAATAATTAGTAAATAATTAACACAATATGCATTATGAAAGATTCCATTTAAAATTGGAATATATTTGTATTCATTGCATATAAACCAGAACAGATTATCAAGTGTTGTCATCTAAAAATGCAGTACAAGAAGTGCTAAGTAATATCATACACACACACACAAAAAAAAATAAAATCATTTTTGAATAACTTTACAAGGAAAAAATCTTTAACTGGGAGCTGAAATGAAGAGGTATAAAACCAAAAACGCTAAACTACAGCTCAATAACCTTAGGAAATATGCCTCACATATCCATTTCCATGTAGGCATGTGATTCTGAAGGAAAACAGAAATGTATGACTGAATTTATGTGTGCATCTTGAATGGAAATTCTTGGCTAAAAAAGCTTGGCTTCATTATTCCTAACTTTACATGCACAAATCAGATACCTAGTTGTGGTAGGCTCTACTCCACCTGTTGTCAACTACAAGAGCAACAAAAAAACAGCAGCAGAAAGTCATTGAGATTTAGACACTCTAAAACATCTTTCCAGAGATGTTTCTTTCCCTAATCATGAATGCAACTGTTTATTACTGGAAGGGTACACTGAGCAAATAAAACATGTTACATAAAATGGTTGAGTCTAAAAAGAAAAAAAAAAGATATAAGAAAATACATTATCTTACTTGCATTTAGGAAAGCAGAAGACAGGAAAAAAAAGCATACCAGTTATATACAATTAATGTAAATATTTTTCTCTGTGAGGATTTACAGCATCACAGGATTTAGAAACATTTTCACTCTGGAAACAGAGTATGTGTAAAATATGATGTGTGGGGAATCCACACATCTCTATGTAGACACGTGAGGAATCTGTGTGAGACTAAGTATGGCTAGGATGAGTGAGTGCATTCCTTGCTTTGGAGGCTATTCTGCACACTCTGAAGTTAGTAGCAACTTAATGGAAAAGAAATAATTCTTTCTTGTGTATAAATATATTATCAGTCACATCAAGTAAGTAATAAAATTACTTAATAATAAAAAGCAGTTGAGTTCCCAAGAAAGACAAGTGCATAATGTGGAGAAATATATCATATGCTAGTACCCTAAGTACAATATTCTTTCAAATGTAATAAATACTCAGCCTTTATATATATCAAAAAAAAAAAAAAGGTAAATAGTGAATAAAGTCTGGAGCTGGTAATGAAATGTATTATGAAGAGGATCTATAGCAAAAGAACACTATTCTGTGGAAAATCTGAGTACATTCTGTCTCAGAGATCAATCATTCTCACACTTTAAAAAGCAATTATCCAGGTTGCTTTGAAATACCACACATGACTTTTGTAAAAATAGTAAAAAGAAGGATAATACAAGTAGGAAATAATTACAGAATAAGGCTTTAGTTCAGTTTTAGTTTATTTTTTAACTTTAGTTTAATAAAGTTACGGATCTTAGCTACTAATAATTGTTAAAGTAAACATTCAAGTTTATACCCAAGAAGATCTTACTAACATGAACACAATTAATAAAGATTGAAAATGGTCTGATTTTGTAACAAACAGTCACAGGAGTTAAAAAGTCCAGAATGAATCAGAAAAAAAGTAAGAAAGAGGAGGTGGCATTCTATTAACATGTATTGTAAGAGAAGAGAGAAATGGGAGCCCATGTTACAAAACTATCTTGAGTCATCTACTTCATTCACCTAAATATGCACCTGAAGTATGCCAATTCTTGTATATATGTCCGAAGTAATAAATACAGAGAGCTAATTCAAAAAATTCCTGCCTCAAAGTTTAATGATAGACTTAGAAAATTCACCGAAACTTTTTAGGAAATTACTGTCCCAGACTCTTGCAACAATAGAATAAAAACTGAAGACCATTAGCACTTAAAAATTTGAAGCAGAATAAAGCTTTAGCTTCGATCAACTGTTGCTAAATGTCTCATGCTTTATTTAATTCATGGAAGATAAATGTTTGCTTACGTTACTCAGACCAGGAAAGATTTTGTCTTCAGCCAGAAAAAAATCACTCAAAACTGAATATTAATATATGCTAATGGGTTTTAGACATGCATTCTTAAACACTCGACACTCTAAAGATAGATGATGTACACACCAGCCTCTAGAAACAATGGTGATCAACAACTCTATATCAGACGAAATGTGTATTCTGACCTCTTAGACTATTCTTCATCTTGCTAGAGAAAGCCTTAGGGTAGCAACAATCTCTTGCTTGAGGTTCCACAGCCAGTAAATCCTGCTAGAGGTAACAGATGATTCCAGAACCATGTCTGTAATGCTGCAGATGTCCAGAGGAGATGCAGTGATCCACACTGACCTCACAACAAGTCAATACCACTGTGCTTGAGAGGGCTTCCAGTTTCCAGACCAGACATGCATCCTGCCCAGGTCCAGTTCCTCAACAGAGGGAGATGCTCCTGTCATTCCTTCTTTCCTCTTTCACCCTAAACCTTTGTTTTCATGCAAAGGACATCTGTCTGCATTACCCTCTAAAGAGGTGCTGCTATTCAAGAATAAGAGGGGCAAAGTGCCCATCAGCAGAACATCTCAGCAGGTAAGCCTAAAAGGAGCCTCAGACAGAACTGAGGTGGGACGTAGGCTGTTTCCTTGTTTTCATAACCCTATATTTACATTTTTAATCGGATTGTTAACTCCTGCATTATTATGCTATAGTGAAAAATATAAGAAGAAAGTCTTAAAAATCCAGTAGAATCTTTTTGAAGTCTTAAAAATCTATCACCAGAACGTACTGAAAGCCATGATATACAAAGCTGAGACTTTAGGCTTTAGATGCTGAATATGGCCTGCCTGCTAATGAATTTCTGAATGATGAAGTCCACAGTTAGACTACAGCATCAGCAGCAGTGGATATGGAGAAGATCAGTGAGAATAGTGAGAATACATTTTTCAGACAAGAATATAATTCTTATTGCTCCTGAAAATATAGAGAAGATTCCTGTAACAATACCCAACTGTGGGTTTAATCATTTGGAAAGAACTCAAGGCACCCCACAAAGAATGCAATTAGTCTGCAAATGGGGTAGGCCTAACCACTTCTGCTTGGCTGCTCCTTGCCATTTTATACCTACCCTTGCTCCACAGGGCACCCACATTATGTAGACAGCTATGAGATGGAAGCTATGTCTACTAGTCAGCATCATTCCAGTGACTATTTTGAATAAATGAGGTTGATCAAAAATGAAATGGTTTTCACAGTGGTCTATTGTTTCTTTATTTTTACCTGCTAATTCAATAGAAGATGTCAAATTCTCTGGAGAGGACAATTGAAAAGATCCTCAAATAAACTTTGCAAGTACAGTCATTATGCCCTGCAGATAATAAGTTAATGGAAATAGCAGCTTATTAACCATAGATGCAATCCAGAAGTAAAAAACAAGTAAAATGCTTTATCAGCATCATATATTCTTCCCCCTGATAGCAGAAAAGGCCTTGGAATTGCAGCAATATTGCGCAACATAGAGAAACTTCTCTTGAAGAGTATTCACCAGCTCTTCTACTAAAAAGCACAGAAAGCTCTGCTGTCAGCTGACAGACTTACTGTACCAACAAAAATTCAATCCCAAACTTTACTTATGTGCAATCAATATGAATGTCTAGAAGGTGAGTGCATACGTATAGCCGATCATAAGAAAAGCATGAGCTTTATTTCAGCATCTCCAAGCTTTTTTATATCCGATTTTCATGAAAGTATTCAATTATCAAGCATAGGCAATGTTTTGTTACAATGTTTTGTTACACTGTTATTCTCCTTAACAATGAAGAAAAAAATCAGGATCCATGGAAACCAGATGATGTAGAAGCAAAATGAAACACTGGAATTAAACAGAATAAAGTAATCCAAATGGGTAATAATGAACACTACAAATATGTACTGTCATTTCTCACCCTTATTCTAAAAACTTTTCAATGTCCAGATGAAATGTAAATATTTTTTTTTTATTTTCCTATAATTATTATTTAATTTTTAAATTTATAACTATATGCAGATGAAAGAGACTCAATTTATACTTTTATTTGCAAGGCATGTTGTTGCATAAATATTGATTCTCATTTTCTACATAAATGGTGCAGCTGACCTTTAAATATACTACTTGTAAAAACATATGTCTTCCACCATTTAGCAACTTTACACTTGTGATGGCAGTTCAGAAAATGATGATTCACGCTATGTGTCTACCCTAGGTAATATATATACAAATATCTAGATATGCGTATGCATCTATATTTGCAGATGCACACATCCCTCTCTGCCTGAAGTAAGGCATGTATGAAGGTATCTAGCCAACCCAGAGCACAGCCAACAAACTGTTAGCAAGCTGGGCACATCCCTACCTTTGTCCCCCTCTGCGCTGCCCTTGTGAGGCCCCACCTGGAGTGCTGCATCCAGATCTGGGGCCCCCAGCACAGGAAGGATGTGGGGCTGTTAGAGTGGGTCTGGAGGAGGGCCACAAAGATGATCAAGGGGCTAAAGCACCTCTCCTCTGAAGAAAGGCTGAGAGAGCTGGGGATGTTCTGCCTGGAGAAGAGAAGGCTCCGTGGAGACCTCACTGCAGCCTTTCAGTACTTGAAGGGGACTTATACAAAAGATGTGGGGCACCTCTGCTCAATCAGATAATGACAGGACAAGGGGGAATGGTTTTAAACTAAAAGAAGGGAGATTTAGATTAGAGATTAGGAGGAAATTCTTCACTCAGAGGGTGGTGAGGCACTGGAACAGGTTGCCCAGAGAGGTTGTAGATGCCCCATCCCTGAAGGTGTTCAAGGCCAGGTGAGATGAGGCCCTGAGCAGCCTGATCTAGTAGGTGGCATCCCTTCCCATGGCAGGGGAGTTGGAACTAGGGGATCTTTAAGGTCCCTTCCAACCCGAGCCATTCTGTGATTCTATGATTCCATGATACCTTGCACTCAGTTAAAATAGCATTTTAATGCAGACTGTTAGAAAAAACAGGTAAGCACACACATATTAAGGAAATGTCTAAGCTGGGAAAAAAAATAATAGAAAAAAAAAGGAAGAAAAAAAAAAAAAGTGAGCAAGTACCATCCTGGTATGATTTGAAGTCTGTTTTACCACAGGAAAGCAATGTTTGGTCTAATGGATCATTTTCTTTATGACTATTAGTCTTGCAAAAAACTTGATTTTAGGAGAATAAATATTGAATGCTTGTCTCTCAGATCCTGGAAAATACAAAAAGACACACATTTTTCCACTATCACCTTAGCCTCATTTTAGACAAAGCACAAAACAGTTCCTAGTAAATTAGAATTGATTCTGAAAACTGAAAAATATTTTTGGGCACAAGATAGGGAAAATAAATTGAAAACTTTCAAGTCACTACATGGTCCTAACAGCTGATTGCAGGAATCCCATTCACCATGTCATTCCTTGGATTTTTCTTTAACATCTGATATACTCAATTCGTCCCAGAGTTGGAAACAAAAGACATACACAACAGTTTCCTTTAACCTGGACAGGCTTGAGCGGTCTCTCTTCTCTAAAATACCTTCACTATCATTGGACAGAAATAAGCTCTTTAGGTCATTTAAGATGATAGTTAATATAGATGAATTACTCTCTGTAATGGATAGTATCTGTTAATTAACTTTCGTAAGTATTTGTTCTTAAACTTAATTTAGTTTATGAAGGATGGACTAGTCAAAAACTAAAAGCCAGATAATCATGCTGGATTCAGGAAGGCATTAATTCTAGAATCTCTCTGGAGTTATTGACTGTTCCTGGTATTTCAGCTGGTAATTAACTGCAAATATTCTCCTTGATTTTAAACTTTTAAAGTGAAGCATGTGTAAATATTTTCAGGGCTTCTTATGTGCCTCTCTACTAGCTTATTCTAATGTAAATTACAAATGCTTACAACAGACACATTTTGTATGCACCAGGATTCATTATCTTCCCATCCGAGCAATTAAATAGCAACATAAACATATATAGCAGCATATAAAATAAAAAGGGCTGCTATTTCCTCTGGCATATTATGTCTAATTATATGCATATTCTTGTAACATTGCAATAAAATATGGGTTCCCCAAATGATAAGCATTTTCCTTGTTACTTTAAAAATATTTAAAGTTTACCCAATGTCAAAGAATGATCAGACTTACAATAAAATAAAGATCAGGATACAACTAAAACTTTAAAATGTCAGACAGGACTAAACAAAAATATATCCCTACTTGTAACTTGAGATCTTCTTTTCCTCATTAGCATATATACATAAGGATCAATGAAATCTATGCACACGAACCTCTCCGCATTACTAGCCCTTACAAAATGGAAGTGTCTGCTTAAATATCTAGTCCTTCACTTTACAGACACATTCTTTAAAATGTAAGTCACTTGTTAGAAACCCAATTCCAGGTTGGTTTTAAAACATGAAAAAACTCCTCATCACCTTTATCATACAGCTCCAGGCTAATTTTTGTTTATCTACCTACTCTTGTCCTCATGCCAACAACAAGCTACCTTCCTCACACTGAGGTTACCTCCCTGCTGCTCTCCCTTGTTCCTCGGGTTGGACGTGGGCACGTGGGAGGACTGAGCAGAGCCCCATTGACATGAACAGCTCAGACATGCAGGCTATCCAGCAAAATCCAGAAATTGGATGTATTTCTTCAAGCCACTTTATTACCAGCTGTACAAAATAAATTTGTTCCTATCTTTAAAGTGCATCATATATATATAATGTGTACACATAAACTGTTCCCATATCTGGGAACTGGTATTCAACAATGGTGATGTTTTAGCTCAGGCTAAGACTTTTATCTTTTTATCCTATTCTTTTATTGGAAAATATTTATCTTGTCTTTGTCCTTTTGCAAGCAAAATTATATAACATGACTTGAAAAAAATCCAAAATTTTCCAAGGATTATTACCTGCTCTTTTCAAACACAGTGAGTATGTCAGACTGATGACACAAATGCACATTTCTCAAGTATGGCAATGCAAGGTCAATACCTCAAGTAGTGAAGAAAACACCAATTTCCAGAACAACTCTTGTCTTTTTGAGTCCTGTGACCATTAAGTCTTTGCCAATTTGGCAGTGTTCCCTACAGCTTCTAGAAAGCAATGTGTGTCTTCCCTCCAGGATAATAACCAGAAGAGCTGTAAGAAATAGATCTTTCCATGCATGCAGCAAAGTACTTTTGAACCATGTTCTAACTGAAAGAAAGACCCAGTTGTACATGAAGGACAGAAGAAGCTAGTGGTAGATTTACTAGTTAAACAGACCAAGAAACTCTGGTAAAAATAAGAATCACATACATAAAGTTATGAAACTCTATAACATATCTAAGTTTTTTTGTATAATTCTAAATGAAATCCATTTAACATAGACTCTGCTACATTTCCAGCAAACATAAGTCAACTCTTATCTCTCCAGATTGCATCAGTCCATTCAATAAAAACTCATTTTTTTTTTATACATAGGTGGTGTACACAGTCAGACCCACTCTTTAATCTTATTGGAGTACATTATTTTCTCCTGTGTAATTGATTACTTTTATACCAAATCATCATTCGTTTTCTTAGAAAGAACTGAAGACTATATATATATAATGTAGAAACAGAAAAAATCTGGGACTTTGGAATTAATGCAACACATCTCTTGAAAGAATCTTGTCACCATGATCACAGCAGTATGCAGTAAATAGCTTCTCTTTAGCTGAGCTGGACAGACTTTAGAAAGAAATTATTACTATTAAATGAAACCTTTGTAAAGTAGCAATTTATGTTATAAATCCACTGTTTTGTTGAGGTTTTAAATAGGAAAGTGCATCTTGTTTTAGAGTTTCTGTAAATAGGAGCAGTTTCATCAAAACTTTCAAATTATAGTCTTCAAAAGGCAGGCACACAAGTGCTTGTGGCAGTCACAGTTTGAAATTTTAAACTGCTAATGGCAAGATATTTTTTTTTACATTCACTTAGAAAGTAAGATTTCAAAAGTTTTTAGAAAGGCTATGCAGGGTAAAAGTCCACTGTGTGTGCAGAGCTGATGAAGAATGACTTGGAGACATGCTCACACCAGGGGCTGGCAGAAAGCTTTATATGATAGAGATGGTACATTAGGTCAGAGGTAGCTAAAAGCTCACACTCTTACAGGACATTCTCCTTTTAGTGAATAAAGGGCAAATGGCCATCCTGTTGTTCCAATCCTCTCTGCAGGCTTCAGTGAAGTTGACCACAAGATACGGCTGTGCTGTGTGATGGGTATAGCCAGGTTCCAGGGGAAATGCTTAAAAGGCCACTTATGATCTTCCTCATATGCAGATATTTTTGGCAGCTTCCAGAAGTGCTTTAACAGCACAATATTAAGTGCTAATAACTGGCTAGTAATATCTAAATAGCATTCCCCTACCTACTGAATGGAACTAGCATCCCATACAGTGCTGAGCTCTGCACATGTACCTAGAACAGCCCTGGTACCACACAAATGTTTTGCCCATTGCTGAGCAGTGCTGGCACAGCACCAAGACTCTCTCCAACCCCACCAAACCCAGCAGGCTGGGGGTGGGCAAGAGCTGAGGAGGGGACATCGCCAGGGCAGATGGCCTAAACCGACCAAAGGGATAGCCCATACTGTAGGGGTCTCAGTCAGCATCGAAAGCTGGGAAAGGGGAAGAAGAAGGGGGGTTCTTGTTACCAAAACGTATGTTCTCCTGAATGCCTACTACGCATATTGAGGTCCTGCTTCCCAGGACATGGCCAAACATTGCTCATTGATGAGAAGTAGAGAATAATTGTTTTCTCCATCTTTGCTTCCATGCAGCCTTTGCTTTTTTTTTTTTCTTTTTTTTTCTCTTTTTAATTCAGTTATCCTTTTTATTATTATTATTTTTTAACCATATTTTCTTCCCCTTACTCTTTCTTTGAGGACAGAGAGTGAGAGAGCAGTTGTGGTGGAATTTAGCTGCCCATCAGGGTGAAATGACCCCATAAGTATATAGAAACATACACATACTAAAAAGAAAAAGCAAAAAGCAGAAAATTCCCACTCCACTGCATGCATTTCTCTTCCCGGAGAGAAGACAGGAGAACAAACAATATATGATTTGATACACTACAGAAAGTTACTCTGATGCTACCACGATGCATTAAAAAAAATAAAATAAAAAAACTACAGAACAGAGAAACCAGTTCTACCAAATCCCATGTCTGATGCATGCATTTCCTGTTCTTTAGTCTGGTTGAAAATAACCAGGGTTATATATATATATATATATATATGTATTCTGCTTTCAGCTATATTTCTTTTTTTCAGCTTAAAAGGAAAATAAGACTGTATTTCACCTAGTTACTTTAACAATGGATATTACCTACCACCCTTGTCCTATGTCCTTAGATACTCATAGAAAAGACACTTGCTCAAACTGCAACGATACTGTGTCTGTAATAGATGCAGAGTCAAGGAAGTGACTAAACCAACAATCATTACCTCTCTAGAAGCTGAAGAAGGAACAAACAGTGAACTCTTAAGTCTATGTATAGGATCAACAATTAGATGGCAGGCTAAGAAATTTTGTATCATTTATTTAATTTTCAAACATTACTTCAAAATGTAATGTATCTCAATCAAACTTTTATGAAATCTAACCAGAAAGACTGCAGCTATAGAAACAAGGTGAAACAACATAATATGATGGTTTCACTGACCTCTCATTCCATGGAAAATTTCACTGTTTTCAATAGGTCTGCTTTACCTAAGTATTGTTCAGATTAACTTCTACTGCTAGTCTGTGATCATGCATTAGCAAACAAAAGAGCCCTTCTGTCTATGTTGAAAAACAATCTCTGAGCTGAAACACAGTTCAAGAGAATTTGCAAATGCAAATACAAGAAAAGGTTATTACCAGGCTAATGACATGAAAGGCAGATATGGATTAAAGCATTAAAAAAAAAAAAAAAAAAAGAAAAAAAAAAGCTATAAACAGAATGGTCTTCTAGGCTGCAGTAAGAACATCACAGCTGTCAGTTACTGCATAGATGAAGTACAAGAAGGTTGATGAACAATGAAGTGTGATTTGCCGGGTTCTGCACTTGGGTATCTTGCTGACACTTAAAATCTCCACTGGCTGTCATGTACTTCAACCCATCACACAAGGGGAAGAGTCACAGGAAAAGAGAGATACAGCCAGACGATACACAGGGCTATTTGCACATGACTACACATTTCAGATCCTAATGTCTCTATAATTGAAAGATTCCAAAGAGCAAAGGAAAGGACAGGAAAATAAAGATGTAGAGACTAAAAGTTCACACACGGTCTCTTGTTTGCCTCTTCCTGAGGCAAATTAACAGAAAGACCTTACAGGCGATCTGGTCAAAGGAGTTATGAAGAAGTAAATAAAGATCCCAATTAGATGGTGAGGAATTATGTCCTCTAGTCATCAAGAATGAAAGTATTAAAAGTTTAGGCCATTCTCTCCCAATCTGCGGATGGCTTAGGTAGTCTGTTCAAATGCAAGGCAGACATTGCAGAAGGTCCTGATCTATATGAGCTGGACTGAACTCAAAGGGCTGAATGGAAAATGAATGGGGAGTTGAATAAGCATCTCTGATTGAGATAATACAAAAATATATAATATGGAGGAGCTGGTCACAGACTGATTAATGCCACTTAATCTATCCTTGTTTTTCACTTCCAGCTCTTTTGTCTGCACTTTGGGAAAGAAAAGAAAAAAGAAAAAAAAAAAAAACTGCTTATTCTCTGTGTTAGAAACTTAGTTTCCTCAACACTGCATTCTTTTACAGATTTGTTTTTGGGGTTAGGGAGAACTCATTAAGTTCACCAGTCCTATTCTTCTGCTATTTTGCTCCTGATCAAAATACAATCTAGATGAACTCCACTACCTCCAGAATAATCACAACACTCCCGCATTTTCTCAGTGAAGTGCATAGGATGAAAAACATAGCCCAGATATCACTCCCACAAGGAGTCATTAGTGATCATAAATCTCTGTCCTGGTTTTCTAGGACCAACTGCCAGAATCCTACTTACCAAGTATAGAAAAATATCACCTGCTGTTTCTCAAAACATTTCAGTTCCATGTAAACAGGGGAAAAGCTCTCTTACACAGTGTCTTACTAACTTTATAACAATAAGTGATGAGTTCCTCTTGTCTCTCCATATTTCCCAGAACAGTCAAAAATTTACATCCCATTTTAACTTCTTAAGGCCAAGAATCTTTTCTCAGAACCTGACCCTTAAAGAACTAGACTCTTTCAGATGCCTGTTCACTTCCCTCTTAAGAGACTTCCCAACTCCTGAAGGGTGGTATTTTTAAATACCATTTTGTGGTCACGCCTAAGCCTTCCAATGATTACTTCCCCTTAGCAGGGCAACAGATGTACGATAAATAATGTGATTCCTTTTAATCAGACAATCAATATTCTCCTCCCATGCAGCACATAGCACCTCGCTAGTTGTGCATTAGGAATGGAGAGCTAGCCAGCTCGCTAGACACCGACAGATGCCATTTAGCTTATCTAAGTAGTCAGTGAAAGTGCGATCATCACTCTAAGTCCTGCCTTTACCTAACTACTGCTGTTATTATTATTTATTATTGTTGTTGTTGTTGTTACTGACACTAATATCACTGTTGCTGGCACTACATTGTTTTATGCAAGTCTGTCAGAAGTAAAACCACCATCACAGGTTGCTTGTAAGCATCCATTGTCTCCTCAAAAACTGTTAATTTCTTCAGAGACTAATTCTTCCAAAACTAGTGTTCCTGCTTGCCCACACTGCACACATTCTGCTACCAGTTGCAAACACTTGGAAAGCCACCTAAGTCACAGGGATTCCTGCTGATTTTTCCAAATGCTTTGGCTTTCAGACTCATTACTTTGGCTTGCACTCACCACAGCTTGTGCAGCTCCACATAGTTACTCGTTTGTTTTAACTTTTACTTTTCTAGACTCTAATTTTGAACAATTTTTCTTTCCAAATCAGATATCAATTTTTATATTGCTCTGTGCCCTGAGTTTTAGCAGCGAGACCAGAGCTGGAGATAGCTGCTGGAACCTGCCTGGGCCCAATGTTAGCAGCCCAGTGAGTGGGCTTGAAACGTTCCCAAATGAGGAGGAGGATTTTAACTGTGGTCATGACAAACCACTGATACAAAAACTGAAGAGGAAGTGTTCTTAGAGATTTAAAATAGGAAGAGAAAAACAAACCAAAACCGAAACAAACAAACAAACAAAAACAACAGAAAAATGTTGTACCTGAAAGTAGAAATGGTAAATACAGGTTTTAGGTTATATATCCTGAGATACAAAAGAATGAGAGCAGCACAGAGTAGCAAAGGCATACAGCCTTGGGAATCTGGGGAGAATTCAGAGACAAACATTCTAAGAGAAGGCAATGCATTCAGGAAAGTCTTTCATTTCCTCTTTGTACCTGAGCACTATCCTCTGTTGTCCAGCATGAATACTACAAAATCCCATAGTCCTATTCTATTACAGATGCAACTTTAATATAAGGATAACTTCCTGTTATCCTGGTATGTAATGCTTACATTATTAGTTAACAGATAACCAAGTAATTTAGCTGTTAAAGCACACTTTCTAGTGTTTGTTGATATTTGGTCCAATAACAGTGCGAGCATAGTAAAGAAGTGAACAAATTACAGAAGGCATATCAGAAGTCATATTTGCTTGTAGGTTAGCCCTCCGGATGTAGCAATCCCAAACAGCAAATTTAAGTTTAATCTCCAAAGTATTTCAGGTAAACAGTTCAAGGAATTACAGAGACTGCCAAAACAGCATCCAGTGCTAACTCAACAGCAGGTGGCTGCTCTGCCAGTGCAACACAAACATAACACTGCACATTCTTCCATCTACAGCTTATTGGGGACTACTTCCACACACAGTAAAACTGCAATATCTGGAATCACAATTTTGCATGCACATTGCTTAGATAGGGTTTTGAGCAAGATGTTCAGTTTTTCTTCAGTAAGTTTTCCTCAGAGCGCATAAAGTGAGCTTTTAGGGAGATTTCTGGCTCCTGCTGAAACACTCCACAGTAAAGCTTCTCATAATGTACCTTTACCCACAGCCACTGCCAAAAAAGTTGAGCAGTATTTGGCATTCATTTGCATTGAAATTCCGAAACTTGCCAAGATTTGTCCATTACTATTTTGAGATGTCTACTCAGACCATTTATCAGACAATAACAAAATGCATTGCTGGAAAGAAATTGCAAAGAATGACTGGCGGCTGTAGCCTGTTCTTGGTATACAGCAAAACAATGTGTGGCTCATTAGGCATTTTCTTATAAAGTGAATGACATAAATTCTGTTTTACTTGAATACTGTCTGGGCTATGTTAGTTTGAAATGCAGATAATCAGGGCCAACAAGCATTCAACATGATGAAAACTTAATTTTCTAGAAATAGAAATGATTAAAATAATTCTTTGAATTTTGAATTAGCTCCCAAAGTTTTTAAATACATCAGTGTAATTGCATCATTTTTTTCAATCTAATTACTACTGTTCTTAAATAAACAAGCATTCTCATGCAGTACTGAAAATTCAAACATTCACATATATTCATATTGAATTCATAAAAGATTTTCTTACGGGATATGAGAGACTTAGGTCCTGTGCTCTCATTACACTGCACAATGTCATTTGATAATCTCAGTCGGATTGTTAAACCAACTACAGACTTTCATCTATTAAGACAAAAGAGAAAGTAAAAAACCTACAAACCAGTGAGAAGAAAATTGGATTTTTGGAATCCCTTTGGTTTAAGTAATCAAACCAAAACCTACACTAATAAAGCCAGTGCAATCGGTTTCCTCACAATACATGACACTACTACTGAAACACACAGCTCTAACTTGTGTTGTAGCTTTACAAATACTCTTTGAGGCTGCTTGAATTTGCTCAGATTCTTTGTTTGGAATGTATTGTTTCTACTTCCATTGGGCCTATTTGTCTTTCCTAAGGCAAATCATCCAGTACAACAGAGACTTTTTCATTCACTAGTACCTTTGAGGATGAATAGCTTCACTGATGAACGGTATAAACTCTATTCCTAGATAAAGATTTTCACGTACTTTGTTTCAGTAAGAGAAACAAAAGAAAGCAGTGCAATACAAACTCATTCAATTGTTAATGAATGAAAATGAAAAACAGAGTGCATAAGAAAGTGCACAACAAAGAACCCCAAGTCTTTACAGGCATGACCTAAAAGCTCGTAGTTTTGGTTATGTTTATAAAGATTTTCTCAGGCACCCAACTCCTTCCATGCTTCCTTATGCTCAGGCATAAAATGGACTTATCCACTAAAGTAGCTTTCTGATGCATGACAGTTCTCAGGCTAGCAACCCTTGGGATGCCTTAAGGACCCTGAAGCTCACTGCATTAGCTGGGCACCTAACCATTAAGCATTATGGTGGCGCTACATATCATGACATCAAAACACTTCATGCAATTTTTGTAGAAGGTCTGTGAAATGCAAGTGGGAAAGCTATGATTGAGAGATACCATATCTGATTTTTGCTTCATAGCATAGTTAAAGTTACATAAAAATCTGAGATACAGAGCATACAATTGTAGGGAGGACCACTGTATCTTCCTTCACTTTTTGTAGTAACAGTGTGATTCTTACCAACACCGTTTTATGAGGAAGATAAATAACTGCAGTAAAAGCCAATGAGAATTTCTACCATTTCCAAATTCCTTTTGATGAACAAGGTATGTCTAAGCTCTAAGCATAGTAATAAAAATCAAGGCATGGATGACTATACATAATTGGTGTCTCTTGTGCATCTTTCTACTAGGCTTTAAATACATCCATGTAGATAAAATGAGAGTACTAGATATAATAAATTTTAATTTGTGAAAATTTGAGAGAAAAAAAATAATAAAGAGAGAGTAAGGAATGCAATGTGTTGTCTTTCTCCATGATGTTTAGGCAGGAATCTACAAATCCTGGCAAGTGTTGAAAACACTGTCATGTGTAATAGCAAAAATAAGACACATGGCTATGAATAAAACCAAAACCTTTGCAACCCCACTACCCTAATCCTTGAATATATAAATTCTCCCAATAAGAATGCATCTCTCTGTATCTAATCCTTAGAAGTCATACCACAATGTAGCCAACATACAATGACCATAAGTTTTAAAAGCATTAGCAAATACAATGATTAAACTTGTAATTTTTGGAAATGTAAATTCCAAATATGAAAATGAAACCACAAACAGCATGCAACAGGTTTTAGACTGATGAAATTGTGTTGATTACTTTATGTCCTAAATACATATTTTACTAGACTCCATTCTATTGGGTAAGAGGCTGCTGAAGATACGCAGATAGAGTTATTTAGCCATTTGCAATATACCTCCAGATCAGTAGAAATGAGTGTTCAGTTTTCATGATGCTATGGCAGAGAATTTAGCCTGAAGCCAGCCTTCTGTTTGAGCTTTAGATTTGGCCTACTGTCAACATCTGCAAACCAAATTTGCATGGCTTGCACAAATCAGTATTTAATATCTAAGCATTAAATTTAGCTACTTAATACTTGATGGACTTAAGCACAGAAAATTAAAACTAAGGTTATTGAGCCAGATTAGCCATAAAGACAATAGAACAAACCATGCACTGACAGAAAGGAAATTTACATCAAAACTATTCTACGGTCCATGTTTATACACAGACTATGTCTATGTGTGGAATATTTGATATTTTAGAGAAAAAGGATAAAAGACTAAAAAATGCAATGCTAGAACAGCATCTCATTCTCAAAAGAGAATACAGCACTGCTTTCTCAGCTGTGATTTTAGGCGTAAGACATAGTGCAGATACATAAATTTAGCTGTGGAATTTGAAAATCTCTGAAATCCAAGGGAGTCACTTGTACTATTGACCACAGTGGGGTAGAACTAAAGCTCATCATTTTTGAATATCCAGCCTAAAAAAAAGACCTACTAAGCATGGGTCCAAGCTAGCTCTATTACCACGAACAAGCTAGTCATCCTTTTCTTTATGCTTGCCTCCACACCACTGCAACAACAACGGAAAATGTATTAGCCTGTTTTTAATCACTAGAGTCTCCTCCTACATATGAAACAAATAAATAAATCAATAAATAAATATTATTTAAAAACCAGGTAGAGAGATAGGGAACAGACAGTTAAAATTGTCTGATTTTGACATCTTTTACTCTTCTTCCTTCCTACTGAAAGAAGAAATGGCTGTGCTCAGTAGCATACCAGGTTTAAACATCCTTGTGAGCAAAAAATAAATAAAATAAAATAAAATAAAATAAAATAAAATAAAATAAAATAAAATAAAATAAAATAAAATAAAATAAAATAAAATAAAATAAAATAAATAAAATAAAACAAAACAACAACAACAACAAAAAAACTTGCATTGTTCTATGTGGAAAATGTGATTTGGGTACATTGCTGCACGGTTAACTGGAAATGCAATATATTTAGTATTTCCTGTACAAATAGCTTAGCACATACAGTTTTGCTGTAACCTACTAACTGTTGATGTTCTCACATATGAGACAGACATTTTTTGATCTTACACAAGATTCAGACTTACAATTTCCTAATAAACTCATTATGAGATTTTTTAATAGGGATATACAGAATGATTTTGTTCACGGGAAAAGACTGCTCTGTATCCCTGATATTGCTTCAGTTCAGAATTCTTAGAGCAGCTGCCTTTTTGGATGGTTTACAGTTGCATTAGAGCTCAAAACTGTATGATTAAAAGCCCAACATCTGAGTTTTCACACAAAGCTGAAAATCAGAATGATTTAGGCTTAGCTTAATAACCTTAAAAAAGATAATCCAAAAAAAACTGTGTACTGTTCTGTGATAAACATTTTTATATACAGATATTTTATGTAAATGCATGGATATGTGAAAAGAGTAACAGGTACCAGAATTGTTCAAGTTTAGTTGGTGATTTTTAAAAGGTTGCTTCTTAAAAAATGTCATGTATATTTATTTTTCTTACCATGAACTAGCTCTTTCTGTTTGCAAGTTGCATTTTTTTCCTCATTCTTTCACTCTGAAAAAGTGTACTGTACTCCTTAATTTTTGACAGAAGATTAAAACATTTAATTTTATTTATTTATTTATTTATTTAACATGAGAGAGAATATTTATTTGTATTAAGATGCCTCTAGGTATAAAGTATTTTTAAGACTTTGGTTCAACCCTGTATTTAACAACAGCAAGTTAAAAATACCTGAGAATAACTTATTTTCTTTGATTTTATTTTTTAATTTTATTAATTTAAAGTGGAACGAGCATGAAAATCAATCTTAATTTACATGACAAAGAAAAGTGAGATATAGAAATAAGTGGAAATATTACTTCCATTAATCTATTTTGCCTATATTCATAAAACACATAAAAGGTACTTTTATACATACATGAGAATATATTCTAGAATAGATACAATTATAATATATTTTATAAATATGCATATATCTAAAAATGAAGAAATATTCATTTAAGAGTTTGACCCAAAGACACAGCTTTTTTCCTAACTATGCATGTTAATATATCAAAATTAAATAAACATTTGACCTCATCAGGCAACTAGCTCTTATTATGTCTTCACTTCACAGATAGTACATACCTGTTTTCTCTACTGCCCTAATTTCTTAATTCATTAAGTTAATTCAAGAATGAACATTATGCCTAGTTACAATGATGTTAATCAGGGCTTGTCTGTCCTCTTTATCTTTTCCCGGCCTTGCCAAAAAAATTGTGATCTGAAAAGGAAATTTCCACTTTCAAGGTAAAACTCACTTATTTTGTATTTTTGTTTTCTTCTGGGGCATCAAGATATTTGCTGGTTTTTAATTACAGATTACACAATAAAAAGTTGTAGCGTGTCCTCAAGGCTGAAGTGCCATTTTGGATTGAGTCATCTATCTTGCATTTAATTTTCACTTCTGACACAAGCCACGGCTTTTGTCAGGAAGGATTTTTGTTTGGATATTAGCTTTTTATATATTACAAGAGAGAGCTGTCTGATGCATTCCTTTAACCCAACAGCACAGTCAGAAGCATTCACAACCATTGTGAGATGACTCAAGAAATCAGCTATTTAGAATGCATGAAGATCACACCAAAGGTTTCAAAGGCCTTTCTGAGCTCCTTTCTTTCCAAGTAATCTTCCCTTCCACAGAGCTCTGTCGTTGGATAGATAGGGAACCATTAGAAAACTAGAAACAGAAATTGCCACAGTAGATCACTACAATGTTCCCAACAGTGACTGCTGTAAGACATTTCAGAATAACTGAAAACAAAATAAACGCGCACCCTACAGTAGGTGGTACAAGAAAGTTTACTCTTGCTCGATATTCACATTACTTATGTCTCCGACGTCACAAAATGCAAGTACTTTGCAATTTGCAATGTGTTCTCAAACTAAGGGAGTACTGAAAAACACTACTGAAGAAGAGCAGTGAAGAACACAGCAGTTCTCTGCTACTGGTCAGAGAAACTTCAGCCTTAAACATGGTTAAAGGCTAATGGTGAATCCACAGGATTACGAGATTCCCAACAGGAGGCCTGAAGCCTGTGTACTTTTCATCCTCTGTAATGTACACGATTATAGAAAGTAGCCCAATAAACTGTTCATCCTTTTGTCAACCACAGGATGTGACTCCGATAGAGCACGGGATAAGACCTCTTAGGCTTAGCTGCTCTACAGTGCAGACAGTGCTGCACTTCTGATTGCACAGAGGAATAATGTGGGCTCCAGCTTTCAACCTGTTTTTCTACCAATTTTTCTATACACAGGTTTTCCAATACGCCTACTGCATTAGTCAATGTAGAATGGGATTTAACATGGACTGATGCTTGAATTTAAAATACGAAATATAAAGATATTATAAAATATTAAAACACAGACAAAGTATAACTATGTAGGCACTCTGACTTGTCTTTTTTCATACAGGAAACTTGTAGAAGAATAAATGCCAAATTTTGATCCTTACCACTGGGTCTACTTCACTCTGAATAAGGAAGACCTCAGCTGCTTTCTTTTCTGCTCTTTTTTAAGTAATCAAAGTAACTTTTTGTTATTAAGTTTTTGGTCTCTTCACAGAATAGAACTTTATAATGCAAAGTCAACAATTTCACCCAAACCTCCAAAGACAGAGAGCTGCTGAGCAGCCATCTCACTGCAGTTTACTTCAGTCCTGTATACTTTCAAGAAATATGTTTAGATCTTAACCCCAAACCAATGAGTCAATGGAAACACCCCTTAAAATTGTTTGGAATGGTTCTTTGTACAGAAATCAGTTTATCCAATTTTTGTTTGAAGAGTGTCCATCAGGTAATCTTGTATGGTACCTTTTCCTCTATTTCTTATAAATATTTTGTAAGTGCTTAGTAGTAATTTAGTTCCTTCTGATTAATGTAACTTAAATGGAGATAGAAAATTCCTCCTACGGTACAGGCTAAACATGAAGAAACTGAATGTAAATTATTTTACAGTACATGACTGAGAAGTGAAGATTAACATGATAACAGATATAATAATGCATTTTAAGTGGCATTCAATAGGATCACATTAATAGTGCTGATATCCTAATTCCAAAATGAAACATTGACTAGTCTACTAAAAAACAAAAAGCAAAACTGGAACATCACTTAATACTACAAGAAAAGCACTCTTAAAGATGCATATAATCTTCAACATGTCTGCCAGACCAGTTCAGATAGTTAGAGTATGCTAATGGTAGACAATATGAAGAATATAAATGTTCTTTTTTTTTTTTTTCTTCACAGTCATCTAAAATTTTTGCATAGATCTTGATCAATAATATGTTAAGTATTGTATATGAGATTATACGGCGCGAAGGGCCCAGTTTGACTTTGATAGAAATATTTTTTTAAAAAGTTAAGAATACATATGTTTCCATAGCTTTTTTAAAAGTGAATCCATACAGACATGTATACGCATCTCTGCACAATTATTTTTTACTTTATGCATTAATGCATGTGTGTGATCTCAAACATAGGCACGGTAGAAAATACTCATTCATTCTCTCTCTGGGAGTGATCCATTTTTTATGCTTTTTAAATGAAGGATAGAATGCCAACTTGGAGCATTTATGCTAAGTTAATATTGATGGCTAGCACATGTTCCATAGTTAAGCAGCTTAATAAAATGAAGAAAGAAGAATGCTATTAAGGTTTCAAAACTATTCCTCAAAAACGCAGAAGCGCTAGAGCTGTGAATGCTTGTGTTATCACAGTGCAGCCTTTTGCAAATGTTTTTTGATATAGCTTCTAATTATGCAGTTACATACTTAGTTTTGCAAGAATAATTTTTAAGGAATAGAAGACAGTCTTAACATAGGAAACGTCAATTTTATTTAGCCCCCTGATGTTGCTAGCCTTGCTTACAAATAGAGATTAAAATTAAGCAGAATACATACTAAAGCAATGAGAATTTAACAGAGTAATTTAATGCATGCTTTTTTGCCACTCATCTGCAAGGTCTCAAGAAGATTGAATGGGAAAGTAGAAACAAAATTAAAGTTATAATGAATGAAATACATAACAAAATAATATCCAAACACCTTCAACCACTGATTGTGTCCTTGTTTCAAAAAACTTCCCCCCACAAAGAAATCAAAGCCAAACAAAACCTTAAAAATATTAACAAAATTCTAGAATATGTTCTAATTCTCACACATATAAATTATATGGTTCAACAATTAAGAAATGGCTATATGAGCCAAAATAAAAAGAACTGGAATTGCAGGAATTCTCTATCAGTAAACCAGAACTTTTCAGCTATGCTATATTATAAGACAAGAAAAGATGTATTGGCAAGAACTCATGCTGAACAATAAATTCATACACTTCTAGTGGCATACTATCTGATGATATATAATTAATTTTTGATTAATGACTTTAATTTAGACACTACAATTATTTGTTACAATTACTGTAGCTAGCAGAAACAGTCATGCAAGGTGCTTTTAATGTAAATTGCAACCATTCTCCTTAAATCAGTCTTTGATCTATTCCTATTTTTATTTTTCTTATGTATGAATTTTAATTCATGCTTCAAATTAATTTCAGCCTTTATTCTTGCAATTTGCTTTGTCATGGTATTCTCAAATCTTGGTTGTTTAATCTCCAAAAATGTAAGAATATGAAACTCATAGAAGACAATTAAATTGTGTCTCAGACACAATCACAACTTCTCTGTATTGTGAAGATTTACAGACTACTGTACAAATTGTATCAGTAACTGCATAGCTGAGTGCTATATGTACAGTTTAAATGTTCTCCTATGTAGCAACAGATAATTAAAATATTTGCAGTAAAAACCTCCTTGATATTCATTTTATGTACCTGAAACCATTGGATTTATAGCAAGCCTTTTTACAGACTGCCTTCTATATTTTGTCCATGGTTCTTTTACAAATATATATATACACACACATATAGTGCATTAGCAGCTATGCATTGATATTTCAATGCCCTTAAAATGTCTGTTCTAACCATACATTCTCTAACAGAGATTTATTTTGCCCTGCCTCACAGATGACACTTAATCATCCACTCTTACTTTGCTACGACTGTCTTTTCTCCACCATATTTCATTTGCAAAATTTTATTAAGCTTTTGAGAAACAGGTTTCTGCTTTTTCTTTGGAGTCACTAATTCTCTTAAGCATATTCTGTTTCCAGTAAAGCAATTAAAATCGTTTTGCATATATATATATTTTCTGCCTGGCTGCTGGAAAATGTGGGCCATTTTACTGGGGTTTCTGGACAGATAGTTCAAATAGTCACACACTAGCATGCACAGTCCTAGCAGCTGTATAATTTCAGCACTATGGGCTGGGGAACAACAATAAAGTCTGGTGGAAGAGTGGTTGGAAAGCTGCCCAACGGAAAAGGACCTGGGGGTACTGTTTGATAGCTGGCTGAGTATGAGCCAGCAGTGTGCTCAGGTGGCCAAGAAGGCCAACAGAGCATGTATCAGGAATAGCATGGCCAGCAGGTCTAGGAAAGTGATTGTCCCCCCGTACTTGGCTCTGGTGAGGCTGCACCTTGAGGACTGTGTTCCATTTTCAGCCCCTCACTACAAGAAGGACATCGAGGCCCTGGAGTGTGTCCAGAGAAGGATTACGAAGCTGGTGAAGGGCCTGGAGAAGAAGTCTTATGAGGAGAGGCTGAGGGAACTGGGGTTCACTACCTGAAAGAAAGTTGTAGCAAGGTGGTGCTCGGACTCTTCTCCCAAGCAACAAGCAACAGGACAAGAGGAAATTACCTCAAGTTATACCAGGGGAAGTTTAAGTTGGGATATTAGGAAACGTTTCTTTACTGAAAGGGTTGTGAGGCATCGGAACAGGCTGCCCAGGGAAGTACTTGAAACTCCATCCCTAGAGGTCTTCAAAAGACATGTAGATGTGGTGCTTAGGGACATGGTTTAGTGTTAGTCTTGGCAGTGCCTGGTTACCAGTTGGACTTGATGATCTTAAAGGTCTTTTCCAACCCAAGTGATTCTATGCTTCTATGCTTCTATGAATTCAGAGTCTCAAAGATTTCTGTACATTACATATGTATGGAGAACAAAATTTTCAAAATGAATCAAATTAGAACATACTCAACGTCCAGCATACATGAACACATTTCTGTCCAGAAACCGTGGTTAGTAATATTGTAAACCAAAACTGGTAAAAAATAAGTATTGTCGGTATCACTCCCAATCTTTCTTTGCTTTTTCAGTATCAAATTAACTTTTGCAGAAAGTGATAACTACTGTGCTTTTGTAATGACTTTCAAATTTTTAAAGAAACTATCATAGGGAAAAACGTTTTTTTAGTTGTTTTATTTCAATTTTCAAGTCAGAGTTTGTCTAACTGAAAAATAAAAAAGACTGCGTCCAACCTCTATCACTCCAAAATGTCATTGGCTTAGCCATCCATTTTGCCTGCACCTTTCATTTTCTCACGGTTCTCATCTTCTGCAGCCATTGATAGTTCTCATTTTTCCCCTTCACTGGTTTCTAACAGTTCAGTAAGCATAAATTCTGCAGCTTGTTAATCCTGGAAATCATTTTCCTACAACTCACTGTCTTTTTAGTGTTACGGCTCCTGCCCTGCAATCTGAATTACTTCCAAGGCTGATGCTTTATGAAAATTTTTAGTTTTGTGTAATCATTTAAGTTGTGCAGCTATTGGGTAGTTGCAGTCATTGTCCTCCAAGCAATTTCAAGCACTAAATTATTTTGCTCAGTCCAGTCAACTCAGAATTTAGCATAAGCCCAAAAGCTGTGCATTTTGATGAAGTAGTTAGATGAAAACTTAGCACATAAGAAGAGAGTTCTGCTGAAGACATAAGGAGCAGGTCAAAAGCAATGAACTTTGTTGGAAATGCAGACAAAGATGGCAACATTAAGAAGATAAAGTGGAACAAAGCATGGGACACCAAGGGAAGAACCGAGATGTCAGTAGAAAGATTTTCTGCTTAAATAGCTCAGAATGGATTCTATGAACTTCGCTGCAGAAAACATTAACCCTGCTGGTTTCAATTATTTTATTGATTCAAAGGAAACTGTATTACCTTGTAATATGATGTTTAGTTTGCAATTTTCTCTATCATTGGGCACTACCTGCCACAGAGTATGTGGAAAGAATCAATTCCTAGCCATGGGCAGTAGTCTTCTAACATCAGAAATTATTGTTTAGCTTAAGATAGTTGATGTTTACTTGGATTGGCATCATCAACTGATAAAAACAGCCTTTCTACATTTTTTTTTGCATCTTTGTACCCCTCAAGAGGTTGCTTTTTATTTTCCTCGTTTTCTACATCCCACAGACCTACACAGTAAGCCTCAGCTTCTTCAATATATACAACTATTTCACTCAGCCACAAAGTCCTTTCTAACCCCTTAGAGCGTTTTTTATTTTTTTTATATTTTTTTAAGGGGGGGGGGGGGGGGCACAAAAACAAAACTAAAGCAAATCAAACAACAAATATATATATATATAAATAAACCACTGCATGTGCACAACACTAAAAATCTGTGCCTGGCAGGCTATCACTGACACTGGACTAGTCCTTTTCTCTTTCTAAGCTCTATTAAGATAGCAGCAGTGAAGGTATCATATATATGATTTCAATGTATTGTTTTAATGTATTTTGCTATTCTTTCATGAGATGGACATCATGGAAATAAGTGTAACTGTCAAGGACTTTCCACACTGAGTAATAAAGTGCAGGAATTACCTTTTTTAGTTGATCAAACACACATCTTACAGACCAACATGGCAAAAGCAGGCTCATGTTAGCAAACAAAAGGTCCAACAGCACTGAGGATTTCAGTTGCTTATACCCCCCTCTTGGGATCCAGAAGCTCAATTAAATGATGAAATGATAATTATGACTAAACTTGTAACAAAACTTATGAATTTGTCACAAAATTTATAGCTCTAATTTTCTTCGTACAGACAAATCCCTGGAAGATTTGTGTAATGTAAATTACACGCACGATATTTATTCCCCTGTCTTCACTACTATGTCTGAACAGCTTTTTTTATATATAATCATTTCTCATACACTTTTTTCTTGACTGGGGAGATAAACACAGATTGGAAGCCTTCAGTTCAGGACACCCATTACTGTAGGTTGGAAACATAGAGGGCTTTATGTTTTCACTTTCTTCAAAGACGATTTTTTCAAGATAACAACTACTAACAATATTATTCCTCCTTATGTTTAACTAACATAAAGCTTCCTGAAGCATTTAGCTGTGATATAGTATCACAGAATCACAGAATCATTTAGGTTTGAAAAGACCTCTAAGATCATCAAATCAACCCGTCTACCTGACCTACTCCCATCATTAAGCCATGTCTCTCAGTACCATATATAAAATCTTCCAGCAGTATAAAAGGAATATTTCATCCTTCCTCTTTATCAACAACAGTATGTTTATTTTTTATCTTTATCCTTTTATCCTTAAAAATATATTTTATCATCCGAATGCTCACATTTCAGCCTTTTGCTTTCAGCTTTTGCAGTATTATATCCCAAGAGCTTCTGGTCTTCAAACTCAATCAGAGATATCTAACCAGTTCCAACAACTTTTTCTTTCACACAGATTGTAACATTTTAATTTGATCCAATGCTTTCATATGACCTATTTGCCTTGCAACTCATCTTCCTGATTCTTGTTTCTCTACTGCCATTATGGCTCCTCTTCTTCTTCAGAATGTGGACCTAAAAGCTGAAGTAGTCTTAGTGCTCTACAGTATTGGAGAAGAAACTGGGAATTCTGGATTTGCTCAACGGTCATCTTCTGAGCTTTTACTTTTTTTTTTTTTTTTTTTTTTTAATAAAACTATGGTTTATAATATTTCTCCTTAAAAACTTTTCTCTCTCATAATCTTATATAATCATAAGTAAAATAACACTACTACTGAATACACAATAAAGATCAGTAGAAAAGTAGAAGACTAGTTCTACAGACCGTGTAAGTGAGAAGCTCTAAGGTTAGAGTGGGAGTCCAACCTGAATGGCATGTTTCTTTGCCTCAGCTAGAAACAACAGTGATTTGCTTGTAGAAACAAACTGCATAAGTAATTGTGCACTAGTAACAAGTATTGAATGTAATAAAACTCTACTATGTTTTAGTATTTAACAAGCAGAATGTTGTGCTGCAGGTGTAATAGTTACTTAAAATGTTTTACAATATTTTAGTGGTTATAAGTTTCTAACAGTTATTTTAAAAGACATGCTTCTGGACTTAAAGTCTTCATTTTCTGTACCAAATGGACTTTAAAAGACATTTATGGTATTGTATGTTTTCTGATATGACTATTTTATAGTACTTTTATGATTTTTCCACATCTGATTTTATGATTGTTAATTATTTCTTCATAATGAATATTCCTCTATATAAAACTGAACTATAAACATTAGCAAGTGCCTTAACATAGTACTAAATATTACACAGTGTTATGTCATCTATATAAAAAAGCTTGCACAAAAAAAAAAAGCGTCAGTATTTCTGGATAGAACCTCAGCCAATAAGCTTCCATTAATAGTCAAACCTCTTTCAGACATTGAGGAAGCAGCACCACAGATATGACTGAGATTCAAAATTTAGAAGCTTGTCTACAGTTATAATTAACTGTAAAAGCTGGATAATGTCCAGAGCTGCAGTCCTTACCTTAAAAAGGCTAAGGACTTATAGGCTTCTGCCTATAACAGAAGGATCTATATTAAATTCAAGTTAATTTAGAATATCATTTTCATGCAGAGCATTCTGCACTTATTTTAACACACGAGATACTGCAGATAGTATATACAGAGTTAGTTTTCCTAAGAAAAGACAGTTTTCACATGCTTCCTTTCTTGCAAATGTTGCTTATGCTATCATTTACTGTACCAGGTGTCTTCTTCATTTGTTTTCTTGGTTCTCTCTTCTCTTTTTCTGTTTGAAAGTATCAGCTATAAACAGTCTTATTCTTTCTACGAGTGAAACTGAGGAAAGAAAAATATTTCTTCCAGGTTAAAATTTAATTTCTTAGAAACTGAGGTCTTACATCATAATATCCGGAAACATGGAATTAAACCAGAATACGGCTTTTATGTCAGAAATACTTCTTCAGGCTTTTCCATACAAAATTGACCTCATTAGGCAGTGTACAGGCCTTCAACTTATTTTAGCAGACATATGTTCTAAACATTCTCATAATACTATGACTTCTAAAATCTCTGAAGCTTTATGGTGCATGGTAAATCCAGTACAGTTTTTTTCATGTTGCTCATCTTTTTGTGTACGAGGGAACCGCATCCTGTGGCTACAGAAGTTGGTAGATTTGTCTCTAGAATTATTTCTTTGGGCTTCTTATCTATTGCCAGGCTATATATACCTTTTTTGAAAGCTCTTCGTTCGTATATTTCTTCTTACTGCTGCTCAAAGTGCTTGGATGAAAAAGAGGATGTGATCTGGGCAGGCAGAGATAGGGAAAGATGGAACAAAGTAACAGTGAAGAACAGACAAAAGAAGTCTGTAACCAGCTGAGGATGTGTCTCAACAGGCTAAACATCAACCAGTGTTGAGTCCTTATGGTCCTGTACTCCCTAGCAAAATACTGTAATATAAACAGGAAAAGTATGCCTCTGTTCTTGACTAGAAGCAAGTCTCTATTGAGAAAAAAGGCTTTCACCTGTTCCACTAACACTACTGCCTTCACTCGCTAAGGGCTGTCCTGTGAAATATTTGAAGCATCTAACTGAAAATACTTAAACCAAACTGGGAATAGGAATGCATGATTCGATTTCTAATTTTTCAGCTTCCAGAGAGGGAAAAAAAAAAAAAAAGATATTTAAAAAAGATACACCACACATTAGGAAAACAAACAAACAAACAAAAAAGCATTAAGTGCACATCAAAACAAACACACAAGAAGCACATGAATTGCAGATGCAGTCAAGTACTCCAGAGTCAGTGAGCAGTAACACCAAGTCATCCACAAAGCATTACTTTCAGTTCCTGGCATACATATATTAACAAGTATTTGATTGTGTGTTTTCATATACTATTTTCCTCCCCACAGAACGTGTGCCCCACTCGCTGCCCTGGCCAGACGGTGCCCTCATGATGAGTGTCTTGGCCACAGCTGAGCATGGCAGGGCAGCCCGGGGCAGTGCTGTAGGTTACATCCCCTGCACTCTACTCAGAAATGCTGAGTTCTTCTCTTGACACAACCACACAATCCCTGCATGACAAACAAGAAACGTAAATCACAGGTGTCACCTGCAGCTTGAACATCTTCCTCATGTTATCATATGATTCAAACCCTGGGATCCCGTAAGTGCTTTGTTTACTTAACCAGTACCAGAGACCCATTTTGAACAAGTAATACGTTATAGCATGCAACATAGTCTAAAGTAGTAAGTTGACAAGTTTGATAAATTTGGCCTTAATATTTTCCTATGCGACATTTATATCTATGTAAAGGGTGAAATGCATAACAGGCATGTTCTAAAAAGAAATGTTGTAATATAATAAAAGCATCCTGTAACTATCACAGAGTGCAAGAGAATAGCTATGAGAACAGCTGAGAACAGCTAATGACAATATTTCGCCACAAGGAATCTTGCTGTTTCAAAATAATTACAGCACAGTGACACTACAAGAACAGGTAATGATGTTCTTTCTGTAATATACCTTTTGTCAGTGTTGTCCACCTTATACACCAAGTGAGGCACTTTGGTTTTTAATAGGTTATTGTGCAGTTACAAAATTTACCTGATGTAACATGGATTATAAATTGCATTAAGGTTGCACAGAGAATCTTATTACTGGAATTTCTTAATTTTTCATACCCTGACTTTCTTACTTTAATAGTTTAAACGTTTCTGTGTCACCTTATGTCACACCTTTGTAATTATTCATTAGTAGCAGGGCATACATTATAGAATTCAGCAATATCTGTAATTCAGAGAGAGAAATCAGCTGTTCAGAAGAATCCAGAACTTGTTGGAAGAAAAGGCATTACAGAATTGCAGAGTGTTTGGGGTCATACTTCACTATCCAAAAAGTCAGGAGAGAATAGCTTCAGTATGCAAGCTAATTGAATAAATATTTGCATCTACAAGTAAATATGCATTTGTAGAGAAAATCGTGGGTGTATCAAAGACACAAAAATTTCTTGTTCTTGTGGATTTTATGCTCCTTTGGAGACCATTTCTGTACATAAAATGCATTGAATAAGCACCAGTGTTATTTAATCACTTACTTCATAGAGCTCTTTTGTTGTGCATATGCAAGATTATTGACTTGCTTTACTGCCCATTAGTGTACCCCTGATACTTTTTTTTGTGATTAAAACAGTTCTAAGGACAGTATGTCAGCCAACTAAGCGACTCATGCAGAGCCCAGACTTTTTGCTGTGCATCAATATGCATAGTTTTCTGTAACTTCAGGAGTACTTGATTACGATTCTCAACATATTCAATCATAAGGGGTTCTGAAGAGATTTTCATTTCAATTATGCATGCCTCATTATCATACTTTTAGTGAAGTGAAAAGTACATTACAAGGTGAGAGCCAAAAATGATGAGATGGAAAGCACAAAGCATAAGTATCTTAGAAGGATTTCTAAATTTGTCTGAAATAATATTAATTCATAATAATATTAATCATCCTTTCTCTAATGCTGCGTATTTAAATGATACATTAAAGTAATCTCTTCAGAGCATCTTTCACAAGATAAGGTATAGCATAAACCTTCAATAAAGGTGGCATGCAGGTATCACTGCAGATATGAACAAATTAGAAACTATTCCATGATGTAGTGGAATTTAAGGAGAAATGTTTTGCTAAGGTTGAAAACAAGTGCTCAGGAAACAGGAAAGCCTGTAGCTGAGAAGAAATGGGTCACTGTTATGAAAGGTAGAATAAATGGAGACAAAACCTTAGGCTAACGTAGCTAAAACAAGAGAGAAGCAACACATAATTAGGAGATATTTGGAGCATGACACTGAGGTCAGCAGATCAGAAAGGGATAGGGAGGAAACATGTCTCTGAAGGTGAAAGTAAGAATACAAGTATTTAAAGAGAGGGATGATGTGGTTAGAGGAACATGACTTTCAATAGCAGTATTTTTGTTATACTGGAGAGCTGAAACTCTCTAACTCTCTGAATGGATATATGAGTAGAGAAGAAAGAGAGGAGGGATAGATATGAAGGCAGTACCTGAAAAAGCAAGAAAAAAAAAAAAGGTGCAACTCAAGAAGGGAGAGACTGGATGAGGAATGAGAATTATGTACTGTGAAAAAGACATCTGAGACAGCAGAAACAGCATAAGAGAACAACAGAGGCATCTACTTTTAACTGTAAGACTGATTTTTACAGAGCAAAATACAGGGAGGCCACATTGCAGAACAGTGTTAGGCACCTTTTATTTACACTGAAAGAATTCAAAGGCAAAGAGGGAGGATTAATTTAGTATGTGAACTATATGAAAAAGAAAAAAAAAAAAGAAAAAAACATGAAAGATTTTTTTTTTAATATTATTTAGCTGAAGACCATGGATAATTTATGAAGAAAAGAAAGAAAATAAGAAAGGAAGTGTGAAAGAGCAATGGTGTAGATGAAGGGATTAATGAATGGGTTGACAGAAAGTATATAAAATTAAAAGCTAGGGCAGGTAATAAAAAGAGGGGGAGGAGGCAAGAATCTGTTTGGGTATTATATTTATACCAATGCAAAATTTTAAATGATTATTCACATGACAAAACCAGATTTATACTGCTAACAAACTGATCCATCGTCAGAAAATGGGTGTGCTGTTGAACAAGAGCCAAACATTAATTTAATAGGAGAGTGAAGATACGACAGTAAAATCTGCATTAACAAAGCAGTAATAGAAAGCGCTGCACAGACCTTTGAAGAAAATAATTAAAAACTATAATGCTGAATCATATATGTTTGAGAAAAGTGAACTGTATAAACTCAGCACAAGTGGCATATATTCATATTATGGTAGAGATATACAGACTGTCTTCATGTAGACTTAAGTACTGCTCTGTAGCTTTTTGAAGTCTTCCAAACAAATTATTGACCTTACGGATCTAAACACAGCACGTACTTTCAAAACTGGTAATATTAATTAATCTTTCTAAGCTGAAGGACTATTAGTGATTTCAAACAATCTGATTCATATGTCAGTTTGATAGAAGTCAGGATGAATCAGAATAGGCACTTACCATCCTCACTGAAATTGATATAGAATTATGATATCACAACTGTAGAATAAACGAGCCACCTATTTTATTAGGAAAGGACATAAAGACTACAGGAAAAGTGAGAAATGTTTGATGAGCTTGTTTGCAGGACAGAACACAGTATTCTTCCCACTGTCACGGCAAGAGAAATGATGCAAAGCCTTGTGTACTTCATTATTTGCTACATTTTTCTATCAAGACAAAAACTTCAACTTACTTTACCTGGTGTACTCATAAAAGCAGTACTGGAAGTTCACTAGTAAAATAAAATGCAATACAAAACCATACAATACAGTAACCGAAACCTTTAAAATGATGAGTGGGAGCAGGCTTTTAGTAATCATTGTTGGTACACACAGCACAAAAACAAACAAACAAATAAAACCACATTATCTGTGCCTATTGAAAAGGAATTATATAAGTTCTCAAATCTACAATTTTATTCAACAACTGTAGAAAATATAAGTAATGAATTTCCAATAAACAGTGAAATCTATACTTATTTAAGAGGGAATTGCATTCATTTTCCAGTGGTAAGCACGTTTTTGACACAGAATTGTCAGAATACGTTTGCATTGGTAGGGAACCTAACAGAGTTAACAGCTGCTAAATATTTTTACAGGAAGACATTCTGTATTCCAAATACTCTCATGTGTACACTAACACATACTAAAACAAACAAACAAACAAACAAAACCTTGAAATAACATCTACAAAATGAGATTTAGAAATTAGATTTATACCTAGAAAATGTCCTGCCTTTACAATGCTTTAGCAAATTTATGTTTCTCACTGAAATGTATTCTCCCCAAATCTTTCTTGAATACTAAAAAATTCTCTCTCTAACAGGGTTTTCTACAAAGCAGGGTTCTAAAAGTAAGTAAATAAATAAATGGTGTAAGGAAGTTACACTGTGGCTCCAACTTTTGACTTTTAATAAATGAAAGTATTTAAACCTTAAGAGAGTTCCTGATATGGTGACATTTGAGGTCTGAAGCATTATTATATATATATTTTAATAAATCACTTGAGTTTTATATAATTTTTATCCTTTTACTAGAAACGCAGAATCCATCCTGCTAAGCTTCTGGGCTAATAAGTTCCACTGAATGTCTCATGTTATTAATCTTTACACCAAATCCAATTTTACTTATCATAAATACCCTGCTTCCTGCTTTGGACCTTTGAGATAACTAACCGTTTGCTCTCTGTGTGCAAAAAGCAAACTAGCAGAGAGAAGGACTGGTGTACATCTCGTATCTGTCATACACCAAAAAGGATTTCCAAATTTCATTTTCAAAGCCTTTTTTTCTCCCATGCCATTTATGTGTGTATCTATCAGCTTGGACTGGCTCCTCTCGGAATTCTGAGAGAATACATGATTATTTCATGAGCAGGATAAACAAGCAGAGTGGCAATGGCATACAGAACAAATCAAGGCAGAACACAAAGCAATGCATCACATGCACTGCTCACATCCTACTGTCCAGACATCCATTCATGACATAAACTCCATGTTCTTCATCATACAAAAAAAGGAAAATTTTTATCATTTCAAAGACCTCAGGGAAACCTAATGCTATCTCATAACCTTTTCATCTAGAGCAATCTTTGATGCAATAAGCATTGTCATTAAGAAAATAATTAACAAACTCTTTGACCTGTAAAATTTTGTCAAAGACAGAAGCGTCAGATAAAACTCTGGAAAACCTGATCATGTTAAATGGAGATCCTAAAGCTCTCTAGATTATCCCCAGGTTCTTGGGATATATAGCTCTCTAGATTACTCCCAGGTTCTTGGGATACAAAGATGCTGGCAATAACAGAAGAAAAACCTATACTTTAAAAAAAAAAAAAAAAAGTAAAATTATATTCCTCTTCTGGTCCAGAGGCTTAGAACTTGGCTTGTAAGGCTTTTACAGATACATAAGTACCTGCCATATTTCTCATGCATTTATCATTTATGTTACAAGGAGGAGATAAATAGATATCTGTTTTTCATTTTCATTCCCTAATCAAATTCTAGTGTTGAATTCCTTATTCTGTTACTTAGTCACAAGATCCTGTGAGTTCCTGCACACTCAAATGTGAAAGCAAGAAAATCCCAGGAAAGCCAAGGGTGACTTCATTTTTCATAGGACTTTAGAGATGCCATGGTGGCCAAGGCCGTTATGTAGACAAGAAACAATAACTAACACACAGCATTGTGAAATCATAGAAGGTGTCTGTCCGTATAACAGAGGAAATACAGAAATATAGAAAAGAAAAAATACATTTAGGAATACTAGCAACACATAAACTAAGATCATGTTCAGGGATTAACCTAAAGTTACCTTCATTAATAAAATTACTATTAGAAGAACTATTATACAAATGTACTACAACAGATTGATAGGTGTCCCACTAAAAAAAAAAATAAACTAATGAAATACATTATAAAATTAATTGCTCCTTTCTTACTTTTAAAGCAACACTTGTGTCATCTGTCACAAAATATAATGAAACATGGCTGACAAATCTGAAAATCACCTTAATAAAACTTTTGAGGACAACTACCATTGTTAGCAAGCAATTAACTACAGATATTCAAGATATATCAAACGTATATTTTATATCAAATATACTTGTATATTTTGTATAATTTTTTGTATTTTGTATAAAATATATTTGCAAATTAATGTTGAGAAAATATATTACTGCTTTCTTGTTTCTGAAACAGTTAAACATATCACAAAATTGGTTTCTGTGTACATGCAAGCCTCTCTTCATATCCACTGCATCTATCAAAAATAAGCAAAACAATTACATGTTTAAATGTCAACAGTGAGAGAAAGTGAGATAAAGTGCAATGTGCGGGGTGGGGTGTGTGTGTGGGGAAACATTTAGACTTAGAGAATATTAACTGAATGGCCCAGTATCTACAGTAAATCCAATCAAAGTTTTCAGCCAAAACTTTGGCTCAAAGGAACAATACAGAGAGACAGCAGCTAAAAGCCTATTTATTGAGTTGATGGCAGTCAAAAAAAGGGCCAGACACCTTCCCACCAGCATTACTGTACGCAACAAGCAGAAGCATTAAATAATGAAGGTCACAGTACAAAACAGTACACACAAAAACTTAGCATTTCTTTATGCTATTGCACCTACTATTCCGCAGGTATTACCTTAAAGCAGGAACACAAGCTCCGTTCCTAATCTTAACTATAAATGTCAGGTTCCATGAGGAAATGGCGTAAAGCTTTTTCTTGTCTGGATGTATTACTTGAAATGTCAATACAGAGACAAGTATTGCAAGTTCTCACCAGTTTACCGACTCACTCTGGAATAGGAGTTGATAGTTGTTCTATGTGTAACGTACAGTGTCAATACTGATACATGAGTAGTGTCTTACAAGATGCTCTTCTGACTTTACCAGACCTCTTCCCAGGCCCTTGCCTATTCTTTTCATGATCTCTTAGGTTTTTTTCTCTTAGTTTTTTTCTGCAGGGATTACCAACTGATCTAAGCAACCTGGCCTCTCCCAGGTCCTGCAGTACATAGATGCTGATGACAAATGCACGGCAGCACAGGTACCGCTGCACCAGCATGCACCTGGAACACAGAGCACGCTACACTAAGCAAAATGGGTTTCTCTTACAAAGAAATTGTAAGACATAATTGTTGTGGACAGTGCCATTTGTGGAGCTTCTCCACTCACTTTACCAGAAACAGCTTTTCAGCACTCTGAGCATCCTGAACTTGAATCACTACAAATAAAACCTGCCTATTCTAATAGTGTTTAGATATAGTGTTAATATTGTCAAATAATGACCTTTTTAAAAACTACTTTGAAAAAAATGCATACACAAAAACAAACAAACAAACAAAAAACCAATACTTTCTTAAATCTTAGCCTTCTTCAGGTTCTTGCACATGCCAATTCCCAGCTTAGCAGTTTGGCTTCAAGCAGGCAGTAAACAGTAAAACCAAGTAACATGCAATGCATAATCTGAGTAAAGAGTAACATTTTCCTAGCTTGCAATGAATATTATACACATCATACAGCATTTTTGAACCCTACAGTTCCTTGGTCTTAATAGCATCTGGGATAGGGAGAAAAAAAGTGACTCGCAAGAGTTTCACTTAAGATTTCTGAAAATAAACATACCCAGAGGTGGATGGGGAAAATGGTGTCTTCTATCTAGTAGTGGTAGTCATCTCACTGCATTTGACTTCATGACAGAACAAGTTCCTCACACATAAACAAAAGTTTTCACTTAGTAGTATCACTTTGTATTTCCCAGTTTGATTTCTAATATTCTTTTGCGAATTATATCTGGGCTTCCTCAAACAGACATGACTTTCCATATGCTTCTATTAGTCTTTTAATGTTAGGTCTGAACACTGAATCTGATTTGATCAGAAGGAATTTTACTTCATCTAAATGTTTGAGGACAAGAGACGTTCAGCCATACTTGTGTTCTGACCCAAAAATCTCCTCAGCCCTGACTCAAACTCAAAATATTTAAGCACCCATTTTGGTCAGTAACAGTGGTCCCAAAACAGTTGCTGTCAGCAAGCACTATTTTTAGAAGGACATCTTAAACTGTTTCTTTCATTTTTCAACAGTGCCAGTAATGTCTTTCTGTGTTAAACTGCATAATTACAAAGTCTAGACATTGAAATGCCTGAATTCTGCATATTATTTTTTTTTTTAAAGTCACGAAATTTAATTATTTAAAAGCTAAGGTCAAAGTAAATATTTATTATTGCTCCTACTCTTATTCTTCAATTTATACTACTCTAGCTATAAATGGAGTTGCTCTGAAATGTTTGATTTTTACTTTTTTCTTTCATTTCTAGAATTATTAAGCTTTATTAAGTCCTAGCAATCCCCTAATTTACTCCCAGGAAACCTCGTACTGTTAGACTTTTGCTTCTTCCCTAAAGTTGTTGCTGTTCCTTTAATTCCACTACTACTTGTGCTTAAATTGAAATGGTATTTCTTCTCTTATTTCTACTTCTATTTGTATTTGACTATTCATTTACATTACCTCTATGTAAATCCTGTGCCACCAACTCATGAAGATCTAATACTTTGATCTAAGATTTTATTTTATTTATTTATTTATTTATTGTAAAATAATGTTTCTGTGATTCTGCATGATTCAGAAAAATAACATTTTCCAAGCATCCTGTACCTAAGCCCATGAGAGTACAAGGCAACTTTACCTGCACTTGTCCATTCATCTTGTTTAGTGGGAGTCTACTACCAACTCAAGAGAAACAAGATTTTATCTTCTGCCTTTCAGAAGAGATTGCTAGTTAATCATTTCAGAATTTTAAATCCTGCTACTAATGTAAATCTATTTGAAACAGAAATTAGAAGATAGCTAGCTATAGGATATGTGGGATATCAGAGTAATACCTAGGGAATAATTCTACAATTAGAAGAAGACACCATAGCAACAGGCATAACTTCTAAGTTTTAAGCAGAAAAAGGAAACGAAGCACAAACTGACTTTCTGCTTGGATCCATGTAGCAGTCAAAATTAATTTAAACCAGATACAAGACCTCTACAACCCAATTTAATTTTATGAAGCAATTTTTCAAACAACTTTATGCCAGTTACCATGTAGAAGATGAGATTTGGGTACTGCATCCTTTATTGTAGCAACTATGTGGTAATTTATCTGTCATCTCTCTTGCTAACTGAAGTGTGTCTATTAATTTATTTGTGCTTGAACCAATTCCAATTTTCTGATTTTCTGGGCAGTGTTCACAGTGACTCCATGTTTCATAAAAAGAACCTCCCACAACACACATTTTCTTCTGCCTTCCCATATGTTGCATTTTCCTCCAGGATAAATCTGGTCTAGTGCTTCTGTCACAAACCGGTCACACAATTAATGAATTTTTCTCTATGTACAGAGACTAAGAACACCTGATTTACTCCAGAGACAAGGAATTCCCTCATTCAGTAAAATGTTTATTCACGAAAAGAGGAAAAAAATACTTTGAATTATCTTAAAGGTTTATTTTAAACTACTTTTTATGATTTTCTGAGGTCGGCATTGATATCTTCATAGCAATTACAGCAAGCAATACTAAAACCAAGTTAATACACATCTATAGTAAATATAGATTAACAATGATCACAACTCTGTGCACCCCTAACTGTTTGAGTGTAGTACATTATTTTCTGTGGGATTTAAGATTTCCTTACATAGTGGGATGCCCATAACTAACTCACTATCCTAAGTGTGTAGTATGGATATTCAAGCAGGTTTTACTCTAGTTGTTGTCTTTTTTTTTTTTCTTTTAGCTTTTTGAATGGAAGATTTGATTAAAAAAATATATATGCTTTTTTTTTTTTTTTTTTTCCGGGGGGTGGGGTGGGGGAGGGGATGCAGCCTATTCCTCTAATTCTGTTGATAACCATGAACACTGTACCAGCAGTCTTTGTAATTAGCTTGGGTCCCATAAGACAGACTTGCTTCCCATTATTTAGGTTGTCACTAACTGACGACACTGACATCTCTTATGATAAAGCAATTGGTGATTAATGCTATCTGTACCTAAAAACCCAGTCACATATGCATTAGTTACGGGAAAGGAACAGCACATGTTTTGAAGACGGACTCAGTAGAAAGTCACTAAAACTGGGTTTACTATGAATTCTGATTGTAAGGGATGCACAAGTAAAAGCTTGTGGGTCCACAGCCTTACAGAATAACAAGAACATTATCTTCTGTTCTTTTTAGAAAGGCAGGAACTTCTGAAGAACAGCCAGGCCCATCCAAACCTTCACTGCCCTCTCTCTATCCATCAACTGCAGGAGAGACTAGAATTGCTGTCTGCACTATGGACATACCAACTCTAATGTATGGCATTAGAGAGGATTGATCTAGCCCTTGGTGTTTTGCTGTTCTCTTTCACTCACTCTGCACTAGAATTCTTGTTTCAATTGTATCACATTTAATGAGTTTAAAGTAGTGGATAGATCTGCTCAAGAAAAGGTGCTGTGATTTCCTGTATAGAACTTAAAGGCAAAAGAAATTGGGGACTGAATGCTTTCATCTCTGAATAGGTATATACTAATAAGAAAGATTGGGAAAACCTGTCCTTATAACAGCGGTACATTTAAATGTCTTTAAATGTCACATTGTCAGCAAATATGTCAGAAGAGTCTACACCCTCTCTTTACTCTCTTTGTGCATGAGTACTAGCACGGTCACCTCAGTGCACAGGACTATTTCTCTTTGTGGCAGGGACTCAAAGTAATTATCTTGACCACGGCTGTAAAATATAGATAACCAGACCATTAAAGCTGAAAGGAAAAACATGTAGTTTGGGATGAATTAATAACTCAGATGAAAACACAACCATATGCATTACTTGATAGGTAGTACAATATTGATGGTTCTCAGAAGGCATAAATACAAACAGAATATAATCAGCAGTGGTTTTGTTATTGGATTTACAGCAAGAAGAGTAGATTTCCATCATAATCCTATATCAGAGGTAGGAGGACACTAGATGACTTCCTGCAGATTAACAAGACTACTGCAAGATAAATCAACTGCACTCTGCATTTTCAGAATATTAGAATAACTATAGTCAGTGGCAATGTTAAAACACTTGCTTAGCTAAGCTAAGACTTAAGGGAGCAATTTTTCTTCTCAAAGAAGTTAATTAAACTCCGCTAAATTATGAGCTGAAGTTTTTAGATTCTTTTCAAGGAAGATGCAATATTTACATCACTAAATGATTCCCCTGTATTATACACACCTATCATCCACATCAAGTAATTAAATTAACTAGTGAATAATTTCTAAAAAGGAAAAAAAAAAAAAAAAAGAGTCATTACTCATTCAAAAATAGGTAAATATTTCAAATGACATATCAAATTCTGCCTGTCACTCATACATGAGTATATAAGAAGAATGTATCATAGAGAATGATTCTCCAGTGACAAAATGAAAAAAAAGAAAAATGCAGACTTTCTAAAAAGACCAAAGTTTATTTCTCAGACAATGAAAAATCCTTTTATGCTTTTCTACTGCTCGCCTTCTCTACTCTAGAATATCATATTTAAATAAAACACTAATAAAATCAAGGGATGGAGAAATGTTCATACTTCTAAGGATTTTCTTTCGTGACAATCTTTCTAGAATATAGAGAGGTGAGAATATGCCTCTTCTGCACTTTCAGAACAATTTAATACTGGTAGTAGTAGTCTGTCATTCCCATGAACTCCCAATCTTTCCCTTCGGTCAGAAGAATGCACTCAATTGCCACCTCAGCTGTCTCATTTTACCAGCAGGTTCCCTTCTGAAGATTTCAGTCCCTTCTGTGACAGCGATGTCCCTTGAGCCTAACAAACAAGTCATGCCTCTTGGAGGAGATGCATTTTTACAATTCAGTGATCAAATCACACAAATGAACAATTAGTCTTTAATCATAAGACAGAGGCAGGATACTAAGAAAACTGATACAGGACCTTTATGATGAAATTTACTGAGCATGATTCAATCACCTAAAAGGTAGACATCTAGCCTTACCTTCCCATTTAGTTGACAGAAAAGCATCAACATCTCCAAGGGTGATTCATTCTACCTAGTTTAGCTATCTGATTTGTAACGAAATGAATCCTCTTTGCAAACACCTTTTGGGTGTGGCTGAGATCAATGCCATTTAAGGCTCCTAGAAAGTAAGCAATGTTTTAATATTGCACAGCATACAACAGAACTAAATGCAAATTCTTCATATAGAAATAGGTGTTAATTATTTAACAGCTATATAGCAAATTGTTCTTTCAGTCTGTGTGTTTGTGTATATATACTGTTCTTTAGATCTACGTGTTTATATATACCTCTACACATTTTTAAATCTAAGATCATATTTCACATTCATACATTCTGTAAATACTTACATGAAAACTTATTTACATAAGTGAAATATATTTGGAGCAGAAGAATAGAAATCCAACTTTTTGCTTCAGTTTGGTTTGGGGACTATTATTCTTACTCTTATTCTTATCTGAATTAGTAAAATACATTGAAAATAAGATCCTAGCTCCTAACCTAGTGGCATAATAGTCATGCCAGTCATCTCTCATAACCCTCAATTACTTAGAGATCCTGCTTTTACTGAATTTTTTTTTTTTTTCCTGACAGTGGAGTCCTGAAAGGGTCTCCACAATGCCTCAGGAATATTTCATACTCAGCAGTGGCAGTTCCATCACGACATTTCCTGTCCTGACAAGGTAAATTCTGGCTTTCTCATTTTTTCAAGTGATCCTAAGGGTGCTACAAATATGATATGTTCAGTACCCTAATGAAAGCTATACCCTGTATTTGAACTAAACAGTCACCGGTAAAGAGTACATCCTTTAATACAACTTTATCAGCCACATATGCATTCATGCCCCTGGGGGAAAGTGTTGCTGTAACATGAATCCAAAAGACATAAAAGTTAAAAGTACTACAATAAAGTAAAAGGAGAAACGTCTGTGTACAAAAATTGTGAATGATTTCCTGTTGTCTATAATCCGCAACACTGGTGCACAGTCTGAGCCCGGGGCTCATCAGAAATATGAGAGCACGCAAGTCTTCCCTGTTCAGTTCTCACCAAGCAAATGAATAGCAACACAATTTCACGCTTTTCAATAATTCAATACAAATGCTCAGAGTATTCATTTTTTCTCCAGTTTGTTTTCTATATTCCATGCTGTTTGCTTCACAGAGAAGAATGAAAAGCAAACAAAGTACAGGAAGAATAAAGTATCAAGGCAAATAAGCACAGCATAAAATCAAAGCAGAAAAACAAAATCAATTTAAGAATATGAAACAATAGCTTATGCCAATAAGAAGCATTTTGGAGAACATTCTTGAACAGATCTCTTGCATTTATGATTTAGATACTCTCAACCTTCTAATATGACTTTTTTTTTGTTCTAGCTGAAGAAAATTAAAGACTTCTGTCCAATTTTTAATCTTTTACAGCATTTGTCCCACAGTATGAGTTATGATTGATCAAAAACAAAAATATTTTTCAGATTATTAATCTAATTTACTTAAAATCTGCATAGAAGTTTTAGCTCCATTTGTTAATCTTAACTGCATTTAAAGAGAAATTAAAGGCATAACTAAAATGTGCTATCTAGACTATGACAGTATCTAACATATAAAATGTACTTCCTAAACCTATAAAAAATGCTTCTTATCACAAAATATATAGATATGAATATCTATATATTTTAACATATAAATATCAATACCTGTGATATGAATAAAGAAATGAAAAAAACAGAAAACAGTTTTGAACAGTAAAAAAGCAGAAGCCAGTTGCACAGGCTCGATTTGATGTTTAGTCACAAGTTGCTTTCCCTTATATATTTATTTTGGGTTTGAATTAAACACATTATTTCCACCTTCATCTGTCATAAAGCAATGTTTGTCCTAGTTTTTGTTTGTATCATTCTCTGTTTCCTCCACATAATTAGTGTTTCATGCTTCACTGAGTGGTCTTTTACAAGACACATATTTAAAGTAGTGATTTTGAAGACCAAGTACCCAACAGGAGTTCTGAGAGATATACTTTATATTTTTCTTTTAGCAAATATCCATGAGCCCTTCAAAGGAGAAAATGATGTGGAAAATCTTAGCATACAAATTCTTATAAACTGGCATTTTGCAAGGACAGGGAGGAAGAAAGTTTAACAACTGACATCACTGGTGAAGGATATACAGTTAACTAGAACAAGAAAGAAATACAACAAAGGAACAAAAATACCTCTTAGAGGTACTTGTAGGGGACACATATTTCCTGTAAGCCCTAATTAAAACACTCTTGAAAACAATTGAACACGTTATAGAGTGGGGAAAGCATAGTTAAATAAGGTATTTGTGTATATTGATTTTATTCTAATTGTAAAACGCAATTCTGAACTCTTGCTAGATTGAATTCTGTAGATCCAGAATTCAAGACAAAAGTTTCCAGATGTATTTCAGAGACTCTTGTCACCTTAATTTTTATACCTGGCAAGAATAGATTTGGTAAGTTATAAAAGTTTTTCAAACTTTATTTAAAAAAGTCAGAATAGCCCATCTTATCTATCAAGAAATGCATGTATCAAGAAATACGTGGTGTATTTCTTATAAAATTTCTACAGCTACTACAATCAAACTCATACACATGCTTCTATTTCAGAAAGCAGAATTTTTTGTTTACACACCAACTTTCATTTCTAATAAATTCCATTTCACATTATTTCAATTTTCAGGTATTTACTCTATCTTTGTTTTACTGAAATGACGAAGCTGAGTTACTAATGTAATAATACCAATGGAGTCAATAGGCTCTTCAAATCCTTTCAACTTAGGCAGTTCAACTGTGTATAGTATTTGACAAGCAACCTTCACATTTCTGAGATCAGTTTTTGACCATTCTCATTATCTAGACTGGAAAAAAAAAAAAAAAAAGTTTTTCCTTATGTCCTAAGGCTTAGGCTCCAAATTCCTATAGGATACCATTTCACTATAAAACCAAGATAATTTTGTCCCAAATCATCAAAAGCTTGTGATAGACAAGGCATCAAAAACCCACCTCACAAGGTGGTCCACATTCCAAGAACCTTCCATACTGTAGAATAACATTGCTGTTGTTTCCTTTTATCCTCTGAAAGACACATGACCTCAAGCTAAATGAATCTCATTCTGAGATTAAGATGAGCCAACGTGGCATGTGTATTCTCACTCAACATCAAAAAAATGTAACTGTCCAGTAGAAATTGTAAAATCAAGAGACAACTCTCCAGCAGATGAGTTAAACTTATGCTTCATAGGATGTCCAGAGGGATTACAATTTCAAAATAGCAGAGAGCTTAGCAGAAGAAACTCTGACTACAGTACAAACAGCATCTTGCATGTACTGATTCTGATCACAGATGATCAGTGAAAAAGAGAACTGTCAAGTACATGATTACAGTAAAAGTGCTCAAGTCAATTCTTCCCACAATCCCACACAAAACAAAGTACGGAAACTGAACAAGAAACACTGAAGGCTAATAAGCAGAAACAAGAACACCGACAGGTTCTGTGCCCACCTCTGAATCAAGACTTTATACCCTATTTGTGATTTGTGGTGCTTTCTCCTGAAGAGCTTCTGATGACTTTGGAGAGCCCCCAATGGCACACCTACCCCAGGACTGTATAGTTCTCTTACCCTCTCATGTAGCCGTGTCTGTTGTACTAGGACTTTGGGGAAAAAAAAAAAAAAAAAAAAAGCTGCATGGGTTTGGGGCAGATGGAAGGACACAAAATGTTAAGGTGACATAAAAGAAAAGCTAGATAGTCTTTAGATAATCAAGTGAGTAAGACCTTGGAGTAAGTTGCACATATTAAGCAAAGAATTCAGCTCAGTGGGATCAGGTGAGAACAGTTACAAAGGCAGCCATAATGTGCTACTTCCAAGTCATGACTATCCTACATGAAACACTAAGAGTCTTAAGCTTCATTCTTCTTTTCCTCTGTTCTACAGAAATACAATTTCTATGCTTCATTTATGTCTTTATGCTGTGGCCTTTATACTAACCAAGAACTAATATTGGGATTTTTAAACTGAGAATTTTGCTTAGGGAAATAAACTCTGAAAAATCCGCAGAAGCAAGATGGACCCACACTATTGCATTGAAAAATCAGGCTTCAGTTTTCTATGAAGGTACTTTTGTGTAGTTGAGATTGCACAATAGTTGTAATCACTTTAATGTTTCTACTTATTGTCTAACTTTCTCAAAAGAAAGAAAATTATATGTAAATTCTAATTCCTCTTGCTCTTAAAAATCCTACAATAATGCACTTTCCATTCATTGCGATAATTTCAAAGAGGTATTATGGCTGACCACTTGAATTTCTAAACTTCTCCTACATTCATGCTCACCTACAGTTCCAGCTGCTCATTAACAGTGTCATCTGCCAGGCAGGACCCTGCCTGATTGCCGCAGTAAGGACAGCAGACACAAGGCAGGGGATAGTAAGATTCCACAACGCAAGAGTTTTCATTTCATCAATTCCTTTTGTGTCCTGGGCTAGGATTTATGATTCTTGTAGTAATGCAAACCAAACATTTATAAATGGCAGACAGAAAGGGTAAACTATTTACTGCATCTTGATTTACAGTATCCCATCGGTTTTCTTAAGCAATTTACTATAACCAGGAATTTTTCAGGAAACACTGTGGATCAATCACTCAAGTCTTGTGTGATCAGAAATATAAAATAATTTCACAGCTAAAATCCAACACTTTTCAGAAAGTTAGTTTATCGTATTTACTCTATTTGTTCTTTTCTCAGAGCATGTTCTCTACTTCCAACGCTCACAAACTTAGCTTTAATAACATGATAGCTTCATAGAGTTCAATAGAATTACCCAAACACTTAATTTTAAGCACATTTGTAAGATCTTGTCACACCCCATCTAATGCATGGCATATGATAAAACATTCTAATAATGGTCAAGCCCTGCAGCAGTGGCCCTTTGCATCTGAGTTTTCATGCTGTGAATTGTTCAGAAGGCAATTCATTTTAAGTGTACCAGAAATGCTTCTTCCGTGGGAACAGATGCTTTCAATGGCTAAACTCTTCATGTTACATCTCAGACCCTGAGATTCCTACTGTGTTGAAGGTGCTGATCATATTAAGATTCTGTTATCATTAGTGGAGGACATTTAAATTAAATATTTTTAAAGGTAAAAAATGCAGTTAAAAATTAGGCATCTAAATCAGATCATAATAAACAAAGCTAGAAGTGCTTTCCTTGTTCATACTGCCGTTTTCTTTCTTTCTCTGCCTATGTAGCCTGCATGGTTACAAAAATATCAGATTTGCATTATGTTTGTATTTCTTGCAGTACTCCTAATTTGATTTTCCAGTCTTGGACTATTAAAAGCGTATTTTTAAGGCTTAATCTTGAAGATGATAAGTGAAGAAAAAGCAAACAAACAAACAAAAAAATCTAGAGTTGCTTCTCTCCTCTGCTAGTACATTTTTAGAGTGACAAAGAAAAAATATTGATCATTCTGTATGGTCATTTGTGTGACCCTTCTGTATTAACTATTCACAGATATCAATAGATATCAACTTGGAAGGTCTGACAAGTTGTTAAAGACACCTATGTTAATGTTGTATAAATGTTACTCTTGAGGTTATCGAAACTACACTTTGGTCAGCTCCTTTGGGTAGCTCATTTCCCTTAAATGGTATCATTTTGACTTGAGTAGCAGAAGTTATTTTCTCATTTCCATATACAAAGCCTTCTTTGTTTTCTGAAAATAGATTTATTTTTTTCCCTGAATGAAACTGGATGGAACTAAGATCTTGCAGATCTAGGGTTGAAGATAAATAATAATAATAATGTAGGAATGTCCCTTTTGTAATATCACTACTTAAATCTATACATCATTTTCATGCTTTGTTAGTGTGAGCAGAGAAGAACAAAGATAAAAAAGATTTTCCACCGCAGCATTATTATGGAAAAGAAAAAAAGGAGAAATGTAACATTCAAGAGTGTTATTGCAGCTTAGTCTCTTGGTAGTGGTATAATTTACTCTATTTGTTTAACTTAAAGACCAGGTCATTTCTTTCTGTGAAGTCTACTGTACTTGGTTATGATTTTTTAAAAATCAGGCAGGCTTCATAAATATAAGTAGTGTAACTGTGTATACCTTAGTTTCAACTTAGACATAGTTAAGTATGCTGTGTAGACTTAGACATTGCTTGTCCCTGTGCTGCCATTATTTTTGAATTTTCAGTTAAACTTGTTTTGTTTTTTTTTTTAATCAAGTTTAGAGGATTTCACAAAAGTGAGAAATTTAACACAGCTCATGGATGGTTTCCAAAGATTTCACTAAAAAAAAAATAATAATCTGCTGGCAATTGTCATGAAAGATTTTTTTCTTTCCTTCACTTTGATACTCAGTTATAATAAAGCTGAATCTTTACATGATTAACTCACTCACCTTCACAATAAATCATTAATTCATTAAACTATTTTAATCACTATTTGGAGCTTAAGTTCAAACTAATTCAACATAAACACATAAACATATACTTAACATCTTTTTTCCACAAAGTATTAACTCAGTTCAGCATACTCCTTATTCTGTGCATCTCTGTCCCTATACTTAACTAGTTTGTGATTAATACACATTATTTAATCTGAGTTTATGGGAAAAAAAATCCTTCATTTCTTCTTTCTAATAATTTACTGTATGGGTTTGATCAGAGATGTCAGGTTAAATCCTAAATTAAGGGTAAAACTGGATTAAGCAAAATGAAGGAAGGAGAAGAACATCTGGTTGTGATAGTAACTCTTTTCAGCTCATCTGACAATGTCAGCTATCACATGCGTAAGGTCAATGAAAATTTTATCACCATGCTAAATTTCAACTCCGCTGTATCCTATGCTGTGAATTGTGAACTCTAATTAGTGAGATTTTTATCTCTGATGCAACTTTACTACTTATTTTATATGAATGCTAGTTTATTCCAGAAGAATGAACGGAATTTTGAAATATTATCATCAGTCTCCAACCCTTACTCCCCTAAAGATACTACAGGGATAAGTATTATAGTTTCAGAGCTCAGGTCATATTCTATTATTTAAGCACTTTACTTCAATTTATAGAAAATTTCAGTGAGTCAAAGAAAGAACCTTATAACCTAGCTTTATTGAGTAGAAAGAGTTAATGAACAGCCCAAATTCAAACAGTTATAAAGTTAAGTCAAATATTAGGATTTAAAAAAAAAAAAAAAACTTTCTAATGCAGATCTTCTTCTCAAATAGCATTTTTTTTCCAATGATGATAAGGACAAAGATCAAAATATCATTTAAAATGATTAAAAAGTTTTGTGAGCAGAGAAAAAGAAAAGCAACAAAGCAACACCCTCAGGCAGTCTTGTTTCATTTAATCTTCTCATTTTAAGAGCTTCACTACTTTGTTTATTTTTCTTTCTTCCTACTAACTTTAATATTCATTTGAACTGGAATGTAGTGCAGTATATGGAAGGTCATGTGAGCAACCTGTAAAGTTGAAGAGCTTACCAAAACAATGACAATTCTTAAAAAAAAAAAAAAAAAGAATCCTGTAGTAACTTTTCTGCTGCAGACTTTCACCAATTAAACTACCAAAGTTTTTGAAACCAGGTGTAGTTACTTCCTGGAAAGACTCTGCTTTATGATTATGTCAGAAAAAAAAAATATATATATATATGTTTTAGTAATTATAATTTGAAATTTCTTACTTCTGAACAGCTTCTAATTTAGCGGGTAAATCTGGACAAGGAGTTGTACAGTGAAATTCTATATTCACCATTATTTTCAACGCTTCCTAAGACCACACAAGTAATTCTGGAAACATTTCAGTTTAGGACTCTGTGTTTACACAAGTTCTGATAAATTAGATGTGCCAAAGCCTGTTCTGTGGCACTGAGAGCAAGTAGTATAGCTTACATGCAAAATGTTAAAATCTCTTCAGTTTCAGAACAGAGGGCCTTATCAATGCTGGCTATCAGGAACAGCACTTGATCTATGCTAGTCCCTTGATTGTCCCTAAATATGGTTTAAGAAAGCATTAATTGCATAAACAAAAGCATTTTTGGAAGCATGCCAACCATTAAACAGCTGTTTGCTAATATATATTGCTTGTAGTCCAGCATCTTCTGAAGAATACAGCAATGGTCACTTAAGCACCTTGGGATATATATTGCATTTATCATAAAAATCACTGGGTTATAAAACCTGAAGTATAAGCTGGAAATTTAACAGTCTCTTCTTTGTTTGGGAACTGCAGGTAGTGCTGTGACCTTTTAGCAAAGATATCTTTACATTTTAATTTATTGTAATTACTATATTTTAAAGCAATTATTATATAGCAATATGACAATTAATATGACAGTAAATTAATTGAGCCAACACACACAACATTTTAAAACACTTTACAACAGTATTTCTGTGAACTTGATTTCAACACTGTTGTACTTATTTCTCTCTTTTACTCACACCTGATTTAAAACAAGTACAGTTTACGGAAATCAAAAGAACCTAATTTTAAACATGCTATTAATAATAATAATAATAAAAAGAGTTATCATTTGGAAATAACCTGTAGCCTAGTAAAAATAATGACATCCTGAAGGCATGGGTTGTTTGTATTTGCCATCACTTGATTACCACTGTAGTAACAGATGAACATGCTAACAGTTGGCTAAGGGTCTTTTACATCTTTTTAATGACAGATACATAAGAATACTAATTCTGTTACCATAAAGTCACATAAAATAGATGAGCAAATAAAATGAGCTGCTGCCACATTCTGTAAGAACAACGGGAAATTAGATTGCTGTCCGTAGATACTTTAATATGTACTTCAGGTATCATCTATTACAGAATTATATGTATATGCTATAATACAAAGAAGAGGCAATGGAGAAAAAGAAGGGCTCAGTATCCTTACTCAGCACCATTTCATAATCATAGAATCATTAAGGTTGGAAAAGGCCTCAAAGATCATCTGGTCCAACCATCCCCTTACCACCAATATCACTCACTAAACCATGTCCCTAAGCACCACGTCCAACTTTTCCTTGAACACCCCCAGGGACGGTGACTCCACCACCTCCCTGGGCAACCCGTCCCAGTGCCTGACTGCTCTTTCTGAGAAGAAATGTCTCCTCATTTCCAACCTGAACTTCCCCTTTATTTCTAGAAACATAGTTGCATATAAGCCAGTAGATGAGTTTGAGAGCTTATTGGTCACGGTCAGTAAGTTTATATTTTATTAGATATATTTGTTTTCATTTTTCACTAAGATTATATCATTTCACTAAGATTATTAGTTTTCATTTTAGTCCTCAGATGAAGGAGTGCATCACATCACTAGTTGGCTGGTTAGTCTGTATTAATCTACATTCTTTTCAGGTTTGATACAGTACAGTTTTACGTGTAGCAACTTCTATGGTTGCTAAATAAAACAACTTTTAAAATAGTTCAGAACTAGTAAGTCCCCCCTTTGTGAAGAAAAGTATAACATTCTGTTTACATGAGATATATGGTAAGTGAAGCTGGGAAATCTTGTTTGAGCATATGTTCATCTTTCCTATAGACTATAAGTGTTCAATTATTTCCCTATCTAGATTCTATAACAGGATGGAAGGCTATGGTGGTCTTGTTTTGGTCTCTACTAGGGCTTGTAGGTTGCTTTCTTTCTGACAAAAGTCTTCACATGGATTCTAAGTCAAAATGGATTTTTCATGTTTTATGTCCCATCTGACCCTACTGAGTACTATTTCTATTTGTGTTCCAGTGAGTAAAAATCACAGTTACCTCCACCTCCAGCTAAAACATCTCTAGATAATAACTACACTACTTCTTGTAAGCTATCCAACTGTTAACATAGTTAGACTAAAATAAACAACCATTGTTTATGTGTGTTATTGCTAGGAATTTGCTCCACTTTTCTTAGAGACACAGACCATGTGCCTCAAGGTACTCTTGTTTTTTTCAACAGTACTTACTGGTCTATTAAAAATATTCATTTACATTAACATATGAACTGCATTCAGACTGTTTAAATGAAAAATATACAATACCCCACTGAACATTTAGCTCACAGCTTTTCCTCTGTCATTATTAGCTCTGTCAAGCTAAAGCTTCTGCAGCACTTCTGTAGGTTATACTCACCATGCATAATCTCTACACAATGAAAATCAATGCTTTATTTCAGCTTCCTATCACAAACTTACATTTGAAGGCTCATACTGGTACTGTAAATGGCATACTGATCCTAACTCCTGGCACATAAAACCATTACAAACTGAATGCATCAAATCTCACAGACTGATCTCTGTCAAAATAAAGACTGAAGGTCATAAATTCTTCTTTCATACACTCGCTTAGAGAACTAAGCTTTTTTATCCTATCTTTACATGACTGCTGGATTCCAAGTGACAATATCTTTCCAGCAGTAAGTAAACATACAGTGACCTGAAGATCTGGAAAAGAAGATTTTGCTTGTGGTAACAGGAAACATGTAGCAACTTAGGACAGGTAATATTTAAACTTTGCAAAACTGAAAAGAAAAGTTCAATATACATGTCCTAGGAGATGCTACTACAGCATTTTCTAATGTCCACTGTTGAAACACAGGTTTAATTTTATTTTTTCATTTAGCTATGTGAAGCAAAATTTTAGCTATGACAACCTTATTGCAGTTAAATGGTTGTAAAAGTAAAGTTACATAAAGAATTGAATAGACTGCTTTATTATACACCATTTTGCTAAAATTGCCTAAATGTTTCCACAAAAAACAATTACAGATTAAAGCCTATCAGGTAGATTTACATCTGGATTGTCTGTTCTCCTGTCACAATTAAATCCTTTTCAAATGCAGTACAGATGGATTCTGCATTCATGAGTCATGTTAAAATATGCAAAGAAATGAAATAAAGGTCTGTCCTCAAGTCTAAATGTAAGGGAGAAAGATTGATCAGATTAGAAAATACAGTGTAGGAATATAGGACAGAAAAGACCATGAGTGTTAGGGTAAGACATCAACAGGGCAACAGCTGATGGATCCAGGAGAGTCCAATGATCAGCTGTTTGGCATGCCTCTGTGTACTACAGCACTGCCTGCAGCAAGGACCTACAGCGGTGTACTGGGCCTGGCTGACATGGGGTTAAGTTTCCCCACAGCAGCCCATACAGTGCTGAGCTCTGCACACGTACCTAGAACAGCCCTGGTATCACACCCATGTTTTTGCCCATTGCTGAGCAGTGCTGGCACAGCACCAAAACTCTCTCCAAAACCGCCAAACCCAGTAGGCTGGGGGTGGGCAAGACGTTGGGAGGGGACATCGCCAGGGCAGCTGACCTAAATTGACCAAAGGGATATTCCATACCATGTGGTGTCACACTCAGCAATAAAAGGTGGGAAAGGGAAAGGAGAGGGGGGAGGGCTCATGGTATGAAGACATCTGTCTTCAGACAGGAAGACAACAGGTCTTGACCAAGGTCAAACAGTAGGGAAATGTTAGGTGAAATTCACAATCTAAAGAATGACAGTGAAAAGAAAAGAAAAAAAAAACTATCAATATTATTTTCTCTCATTTGTTGCTATCTTCTGTTTGTTGGTATCTGCTAAATAGCAGGCAATTATCTCACAAAAGGAGGAAAAAAACTTTGCATATTACATATGAGAAAATTTAATATACAACACAAAAAGATGCTTCAAATACTCATTGACATACTGATTGGCTTGCATTATAACTAAGATTTCTTCACTGTACTGATAGTACTGTGAGATTTGGATGTAAATATGTACATTGTAGATGCAGCTTTGTTATGTTTTGTCTTGTTTTGTGAACTATAAATCAATCTGAAGCTTCCACTCAGCCTCTTACAGTGGAGGGCATCCAAGTACAAGGAGTAAAGTGAGTTTCCTTTTCCAATCACCTATGTCATGTAGACAGTACTGTGTGTCCATAGGTCACCTCTACAGACATAGACTAGAAACATGGTAAACCTTGACAGAACATTCAGGCAGAGGAAGCAAGGAACGTACACAGGTATCTCAGCTCTTGCTCTAATGTTAGGAAAACCCTTCTCCTCTGACAGCAATGACAGGTGAAATAGCACTTGAAGGTTATAGATGCCTCACCTCTAGGTAAGTGAAAGTAAAGCAAGCTGAAATTGCACATGAATGATAAAAACACTAACAAATGTAAATCATACAAACATCAAAGTCCTGAATGTTAGCTGGATTTTTTTCCACAGTTGTCTTATAGAATTGATGCATTTTAATAAGCATAGTAACTTGTATGTATTGTGAACTATTTTATGTTCATGTAGGTTTAGTACTATTGACAGGAACACAGTAATAAAAGCATCACCTTTTAATTTTTTCAGTCCTTGATGCAGTGATGGAGTGATTAGAAGGATTTAAAATAATAAAATATTATACACTTTCAGGAATATTCAGAATTTTTGAATTAAAACCACTCTTATACAAATGTCACAAAAGCTCTGTTCAGCTTAATTCATACCTTAATACTCTAAGCATCTGATGAAATCTAATGGAGGGTATTTTCTCTATTCTTCCAAAAATAATAGTTTCATGCAGCAGTTATTCTTTTATAAAACACAGGATCTTACAATGCAATGACAACCTTAAATTAGATTCTTCTTTATGTTTCCATGTGTAGGAACATGATGTATCCAAGACCACTTGAAACCAGTACCTATAAACCTTAAAAACAAAAAATAAAAAAAAATAAACAATTATGTTCCTAACTTCTTCTGTAAGTGACAACACTGCAAAATGTAGGCTGGTTAAAACACAGACTGAGGGCAATCTACAGAAAAAAAAAAAAAAAAAGCCTATTCCATATGGACACTAGACATTACATCAAAGCTGCAATGTCTCAGATCCTAAATTTAGGAACATAGCATTGACATGGACAGTCCTGATCATCTGATTCAAGTCTCTTACTATCTCAATCCATTTTGCAAAAGTGGTTTAGTTCAAAACGGTCAAGAGAGCATGTGTGTGGTGTATCTTCACGTGACACATGCCACAGAATGTTTTTTCCAAACTCCACAGTCCACTATGGCCCAAGGTCCCTGAATCACAACTACTTCCCCTCAGTATCAATACACACCTCGGGGATTTTGTTCTATTCCTGTGCCATTCCTGGCAGCAGACTACGGCCCAAACAACAAAGAAAATTAAAAGAAAAGACAATGATGATGACAAAGTAAGTTCACTGAGGAACCCTTCTGACCCATCAAACAGCTTGTAGTGGTGAGCAAAGCACTGAAGCCAGGTACTGGACTCACCAACACCTCTTTGAGGGCTCTATGGCTAACCTTCTTTGTAGCACTAACAAAAAACAAAACAAAAGAAACAAAATCCAAACCAAACAAAAAATCCTCTACCCAAATTAGTGTTAAACAAGATGTCATTTTCCAAGCATTGTTGTATCTGGAAGTATGTGTTCACCTCACCAGATTGTAGGATGTAAGGCTGACAGACCCCTCCTCAGCTCCTGAGTACAAATTACAGCAACCACAAAACACCTCTTCATATAACCTTATTTGTAAACACATCAAGCTTCACTGTATGAGTAATCAAACTCCTTGTTGTCAGTGCTTCTATTACCATGACTTTTTTGAAACATTACAATCTGCTATTTTCAAAAACAATTAAAAATACAGTGACAATAGCAAAAATTGATTCATATAATGAATTTCTCTATTAAAATGGATGGATATTGAGCTTTGAAACAAATAACTGAATCATTAGTATCTATAATGTGGAATTGATAACTTTATAATACTTTTGAAAGTAGTGAATATAGCTTATAATTGCACATGTTTTTGTTTTGTTATTGTTATTGTTTTTAAAGACAAGGCTGCCAATAGATTATTAATTATTCTTACAAAAAATGTAACATTTTTTGATTAATGTCCTAACAGCACGACACCATCTCCACTGGCACACCACATGCCATAAAATACTTCCAAAATGCTACAGTCCACTAAGACCTAAAAGAATGTTTCAGTAATGTAACTGCCTCTCTTCAACGCTAAGGCAATTTTATGGCAGAAAAAGCTAAGATGAACATGGAATGAAGACCACGACAGGTCTACTCAGGCAGCACAGAGTAGTTGAGGGGCAGGATGACTTGACTGCATTAAGCAACCAATCTAACTTTATTTACAAAATACCTTACTCTTTATTGACTCAAAAGACCCTAAAAAAATTGATCATATGTATTTCTTGCATTTCATATTCATTGAGTATTATGCTAAACTCACGGAAGCCATAAATATAAAATGTTAACCTGGGGGCAGGGCGGGGGGAACAGTTAACCACACATTCTGCCTTTTTTTTTTTTTTTTTTTTTAATTTTTGCCTTTTAAGCTGGTGTTCCTAACCGTTTCAGATAAAATTCTTATCATAGCATAAGCAAATAAACTGAATATTCATTCAGTCAACATAATGACATAATGGGAGATTGAGGACTTGATCATCACTCTCTTGCTCATACCACTTTGCAGGTAGGACAAGTATATTATTTTGCTTTGTCTGTCAGTAAAATAAATCTTTTCAGATAAAACAAACATGGCAGAGATATTACAAGCATGAGACGGTTCAAAAACAGGAGAAGCAGAGTCTTGCCCTTTCTCCCATAAATATACAAAACCATGACCCAGATCATATGCAAACCATACATTAGAACCATACATAATAGATCTCTTGCCATTAGTCACAGCAATTTACAGAGCTTGAAGATCAACTATATGTTAGAAGGACAAGGAAGTTAAGAAATTGAACATTAAAAGCTGATGTTATTGTAACATTTTTTTTTGTCAGGAAAGAGTCATAATACCTTAGGGAACCTCCCTGCCTGACCCAATAATTATAAGCTTCTTTTACATTTTTCACTTTCTAAGACTGGTACTTGTTCATAATTTTTTAAGTTGTAAAACATATAGTCTCACTACACAAAATATGTCTAATTAGCTTACACAAGGCTTAACTTGGGCAGCATTTTAATTATAAATCTATTATGCACCAGACTGGTTCATATTTCAAATACATTTTAGCAAGCTGAATTGTATTACATAAATGATCTTTAAAGTCAACCACTTCTTAGAAATGACTATCTTCAAGACTGATGCAAGGGAAGGCATGTCTACCAACAGATTTCACAGATGGCTCACAAGGCTGTCATAAGGCACAGGAGGAAGACAGTTACTTATTTCTTTATAGCAATGCAAGTGCAAAGTACAATCTGGATTTAATGCTAGAACTTGCTCATTTATCAATAACTCTTCTAATCCTTCTTCCTGCTAACTAATATTTCTGACATGAGAGAATTATTAAAACTTTAAATGAAAAGGCTGTAAGGAAATAAGTGTACATGTTGTTGATGAGACATCTAGTATTGCCTTACAAAAATGCCTAGTATGTGCTTTTTAAGTACAACCTTTAATGGACTCTGCTACACAATCTATAACTAAGTATATTTTGTTAGTATAAGTGAACACATGGAAGCACGACTGCATAGTCATGGGATACACTGGTTAGACCGTTTCAGGAAAAGAAATAAGTTTTTTCAAAAGGTCAGTATGGGTTATTGCTATATAGCAAATTCTTCTGAAAAAAATTATAATAATAACAGTCCCTTCATCAGTATGTGCACAATCACTAAGTTGTGAAGAGAAATTAATTCAGTCTCAACAAACTACACATTTATATGTTTTTATTTTTCAAAGCCTACCACACTCACAGTAATAGTCAGTTTTCCTAATTTTTAAGGCAGAGCATTTTTTTTTCTTCAGAATTGGCTTCCTCATTATGGAAAACAACTAAAGGAATTAATGTATAATGGATCATGCTGGTGTTCTTTTGTAACCTTCACATGGACCAATTCTTTTTTCAGCCTCCCAACAGCACTGGAAGAAATAACAATTCACAAAAACAAAACAAAAAACAAAACCCCAAGAACATAGAAAACAAATCAGGATACATTTTCTTCCCTACAGCTTTTGAAAACTCAACTAACCTGGCTGCAAGCATCTGGCACCAAGCAAGTGGCATATGTAAGTTGTTTACAGACTTCGAATATCTCTGAAATACAAAGCCTAAGGCTCTTGTCAAGAAGTTTCAATTTGCTCTGAAACGCTGTTCTTCTAAGACATCAGTATCAGAGACCTCTCTTCTTTTTGGTCAGCAATATTCTTTGAACAATTGTAACATCTCTGGTGGGGCTTGCAAAAGGAAATCACTCAGGTTAAGTGCATGTGCCACTCTGAAAGCCAGGGACAATTCTTGAGACACATTTGAAAGCCTTAAACTAGAGTCTGGTCTTGATTTACTGTATTTGTATTGTGTTTTTTCTAAGCTCAGCCCTCTATTATTTATTTTGCTGTGTCTTATGTTAAGGGTGGAGAATAATGTATTAAAAAAGCCTCATTACAAGAAGCCTTCACAAAAAAAACAAAACAAAACAAAAAAAAAAAAAAAACAAAAAAAAAAGAAAAACAACGTATCTGGCATTTTTTAAGTTTTCTTGACAGTTGTTTAATTATAAACTCCACTCTCATAACCAGTGTACACATCCAGAAATTACTCAAGATTGTAATACCATGGCATTTAACACAGCAGAATGATTTAACTTCATAGTTCTATAAAATGCTGAATGCACTACGGGAGCCTTACATATCTGTACCTCTGTGAGACTCTGGTGATGTATTAAACAGAGAGAAGGGGAAAAATTACCTTTTTTGTTGCATAAAACAAGATGTTTATCTCATCGCTCTGCCTACAGCTCTCAAACCAGAAATAAAGAGAATTAGTCCCTCTCTTGTCCTAGATGGTTCTATTCCACAAAGACCCATCACTTTCCCTTATAATATTCGATAACACAACTTATTGTTACTGCTGCTGTAGATGACATAATTATGTTGATGGTGTACTGGGCCTGGCTGCCATGGGTTTAACTTTCCCCACAGCATCCCATACAGTGCTGAGCTCTGCACATGTAGCTAGAACAGCCTTGGTATCACACCCATGTTTTGTCTTTTGCTGAGCATTGCTGGCACGGCATCAAGACTCCCTCCAAACCCCCCAAATCCAGTAGGCTGGGGGTGGGCAAGGGGTAGGGAGGGGACATCACCAGGGTGCTGACCGAAACTGACCAAAGGGATATTCCATATGGAATGGTTCACAGTCAGCAACAAAAGCTGGGAAAGGGGAAGGAGAAGGGGGGTTCTTGTTATCAAAACATCTGTCCTCTTGCTACACGTATTGAGGTCCTGCTTCCCAGGACGCAGCCAAACACTGCTAGTTGGTGGGAAGTAGAGAATAATTGTTTTCTCAATCTTTGCTTCCATACGGCTTTTTTTTTTTTTTAATCTTATTTTCTCCCTCTGTTCTTCTGAAAAGAGGGAGTGAGAGGGCAGTGTGATAGAGTTTAGCTAGCCATCAGTGTGAAACCACCCCAGATGGCAACAATAGGTGGACTTATATTCAGTAAGAAGCCTCTTCTTCTCTTCCCAGATCTTTCCTTCTACACTGCCTCTGATAAGTCCTTTTTTTTGTGTGTGTGTGTGTGACTGTATCATCAGTTTTCCTTTTAATCATCAATCTAATTTGTGTGTGAAATACAGTTTAATTTTAACACAATCAGATAAATTCAGGGGAGATCAACCATAAAGCATCAACATTTAAAAATGAAAACACCTCAAAACTCATTGTTTTGAGATTCAACCTTCACTAGAACCAGATAGCCAGACATTTCTTTCATCTTTATTACACCTGAACAAGTTATTTTTAGCTTTTGTGCACTGTAATCCACTCAGTGTTAGCTATGACAAGCATCACAAAATAATTAACTTATTTCTCCTAGCAGCAGCCATCACTGGACAGCTGGTTTAGTTATTCCTACTGTGACATGTAAGAAAAAGCATTTTCTTTCCTTCATGTATAAAAGGCAGTAGACATAAAATATCAGCTTCAATATATACTGCAGTTCTATCTCTAATGACTCACATATTTCATGTATTTTCCAGTAGCTTATTAATTTTTAGAAATCTATCTATAAATAGGTAGCTTGAGATTAATTTCAGGATATTTTTTTTAAGTAGTGTGAAGGGCTTACTGCTAGTTTGGACAACAGCCAGTAAGGTAAGGCACTGATACTATTTCATGATCTTGATATCATATAATCTTTACATCATCTTCATGTCACATGCATATACGCACAGCAGGATGAATACACAAAAGGACATGAAATTGTCCATACAACAAGAAACGAGAATTCTTAGCATTCTGACATCAATTTTGTAAGGCATCCAAATCCCTCTCTAACATAAGACACTTTATGTGCCTTTATTCAGTACAAACATATTCAACATGCTTTTTAAACAAACATCCATGTTACCGTAAAAGTGACAGAGATCAGATAAGCATGCTTTAATTTCTTGGGTACACATGGCAAACTACATCATTTCTATTATCATCTAGCTTACAGTTGCATATTTTCTCAAGCTTCAATTTTCCAATGAATGCCAGTCTCTTTCTCTGCCATCAAATAATTATGATGGAACTAAATACTGATAGGTAATACTTTTCTATATATCCGTCTCATGACAGCCACATGAGAGCACTCGAAAATCTAAATACTTCAGAAATGACCTTGAGATTTGTTATTCTAATGACAAGACTGTGACTTTTCTTCCTTACTCAGTAGGAAAGACGTCCTGTGCAAGTCATATACATCATGTAAAACAAGTCCAGAAAAAAAAAGTCTATCTAGAAGGCAAACTGAAGCAACCAAAACAAAGCTTTTCTGATGTCTCCACAGATGATCTATGTTTAAATAACATTGGAAAACAACAGGAGAACAAAATCAGAAGTGCAGGGAACAACAATAGCCTTAATTGACTCTAAACATGGAGATGGATATTCCATTCATCAGAGCTTCCAGGAACTTTAGAAGAAGATCTTGAGGTGACACATGGCTCGACAGAACTAAGCAATCTGCCTTGGAACCATGGCATCTATTCCCTGCCTGAAAACACAGGATCTCTACCTCAGTCTGGACAGACATCTGGCTACTGCAGGCTAAAGAGGAAGACTGAGAGAGCATTAACATTTTACCAGCTTTGAAATGCAAGATTCGAAATGTATCACTCCTATTTTTGTGCAAGTTCCCCACCTTGTTTTGATTAATATGTCTCCCTTCTCCGTCCCTCTATCCCTTTTCATTGTTTTCATTCAAAAGAGTTTACTTGAACTTGTATCTTTCATATGACTACCAGGAGCTCAGGGCCATAAAAAGAATTGAACAGAACTGCACGTCCAATTGTCCATAAGAGCTTGCCATGTCTCAGAGCAGTTGACAAAATGGTGTTGGACTCCTGAACATATAAAGTTATCGTTAAGAATTAGAAGGAGTAAAAGAAACAGTGTATTCCCTTTGCTGTACTTCTAACTTCCATTATTTTTGTCTTTTGCCTATGGATATATAACTAGAAATAATAGGTGTATCATATCTCAATCAACTTTCTAAAATGTGTGCCCAACATCTTCAACACCACTTGAAAAATTTGGAGTTTCCCTCATGAAACTAATTGAACTTAGAGCTAGTTTGTTATTGCTTTTTACCCCAGTAAAAAGTATAAAAAATACAGTCCTAAAGAGAACTTAAAAAAAAAAAAAAAAAGAAAAAAAAAGAGAGAGAGAAAGGAAAAGTGTCGAAGAACATAAACCTTGAGTTAGGTAAGCTGTGATGAATTTTTAATTTTTTGTTTTCATATTGCCAAACAAACTAATAAAAAGCCCTTGCTTATAAATAAACACATAAGTATATTCCTAAAACTCCAATTTCTTCCAGAGTTATTACTTACTAAAGGCAACTAAGCCTTACTTAGCATTCCAGATTCAAACCAACTGAAATACTTATTCTCTGTTTTTAATAAAAAGCTCACAGAGATTTTTGATGGTAAGCAGGCGGACATATCTGTAGGCTATATCTATGTTGACAAGCTTTATTCCGTCTTTGCTTGGGGTCAAGCATGACAAATTTCCAGCCAGATAACACTTGTCACATCTTAAGCCCATCCAGACAGCAATCATGCCTGCTGCTCGCAGAAGCAACATCTGCCGCTATGACAAACAAGAGCTCTTGATTCACTCTGCCTCTTGCTGAGCTCCCAGCTCATTAGGATCTCCTAACCGCTGCCTCTTACATAGGAAAAACACACCTATTGTTGAATAAGTGAAGTGTTTTGCTCCCTGCTAGACCCTTGAACACAGCAGCTCCTGATGAGCTTCAGCTTGACAAGAGCAAGAGCCCCCTCCACTCGCAGAGGCAAGATGTTGTCAGTCTGTCAGCACTACCTGATGAGCAAGGGGTTGTGAAGCTGCCCCCAGCCCCGCTAAAACCCCAAGTGCAGCACTGCTGGCTTTAGGCATGGCTCTACAGCCCGCACCTGGGCGAACACCTCACCTGGGAAGATATGCCTGAGCATCAGCCTAACGTTTACTGTAAAATAGTGGTTCCTCACGCCCCTCAAGCTTACCTAACTTCTTACAGTTGCACACCTGGCAGGACCATAAAAGCACATTTAACCCCCTACCTCTACTTACCCATCCAAAGGCACCTGCCCTCGTATTGCATAGAGATTAGAAACTTTTGTAGTCAGGAAGAAGATCTATATAAATTTGATAGTAAAAAATGAACAAAGAATTTCACATTTAGCCTGCTTGGTATGAAATTCATTTTCCCTTATGAGAAACAGTGTTAGGAAGAAGTAAGAATTCACTCAGGGAAAACTTCAAACCAGTAGCTTTTATAGGATTAATATCTAAAAGACTGCAACACTCTAATTTTCCTTTTAAACGATCTTATTCATATACCAGCCTAGAATTACAATGTCAGAAAATGATCTTTCTTTGAAAGAAAAAAGAAAAACATGTAGCTTCCCACAATTTGACAAATTTCTTTGAAAAAAAAAATACCTGGAGCAAAATTTAGCAGTTATACGTGGCTCAAATAATTTAACAAAACCAGTATATTCAGGGATTTGAGTTAGGTAATCTTTAAAGCATAAGACAAGTACTACTGAGATCTTGGTATAAAATCTTCAGTAGACATTACTAGATAGCAAGGATGTAAACGGGAATCTTAACAATGGGAGGGAAAAGTACTTGAGATAACCTTTGCAGAGAGAAATACCATACCTCGTTTTCTGGGACCAGTGTTTTAAAATTCCAATGACTTCACTTTTTCTGTAGATTGTAGATCCCTTCTGCTGTCTTGTCTTTTTATGCAGAAATAAATTATTATCTCATGGTTCGAAGATTTTAATTCCAAATATCTGTTTTTTGTTTCTTACTTCACCATAAACTTGAACTTGTGATCTTCAGCAAGTCCCAACAGGAAAACACATGTAAACTGGAACTTAGGATAACCATATTAAAGATGGGATTTCCAAGATATTGCTGTATGAACAGAAGAGTTCTGTTTATAGGAACAGAAGAGATTTCTCAGACAGTAGCAATCAAAATAGTTCATCTCAGATTTATTTATATACATATACAATCCCAGATCTCTGTAAATTTGACTTCTGGTTAATAAATAGGAATGACTTTATTTGTCCATTGATGGAGTAACATCTGGATGAACTTACAGCAATTTTCTCTGCACGGACAAATCTAAGCAAGAGGAAAATAAGAAGTCCATAATTCAAAACTGAAATGCATGTAAAATTGATGTTATGACTTCAATTGTGAGACATTTCTTTATACTTCTGTTTTTCTTCTTTTACAAAGCATAAATATAAATGCTAAAAAGTAGTTGTATACAAATAATATTGTAGCCCAAAATACAGCCTTGTTTTCATATCCTTCCTCTTTTACTACCCTTCTGCTTCATAATTTTTTAATATGCAATCAGAAGTTGGGCTTTTAAACAACAAAAGCAGTATTTTACAAGACACTTCTGTACCACTAAACTCCACTGAACTGAAGAAACTGTGCAAGTATCAGAAATTAATGAGCAACAGTGGATCACAGTCCAAGCTCCCAGAGATATGATAAAATAACTAGGTATTGAAATAAGTTTCTCCTGGCTGCTTTAGCTGGCATATCATAGAGTACTCTCTAGATGTAAACACAGAAATCTCTTTTTTTTCAGGAACTGTATGCCTAGTGTAGATGCATGATCTTCACCTTGCAGTGTTTTATACTTTTCATTTCAGTCTAGGGAGCCTGTTTTAATGGAAAGAAAATTTATATAATATAAACAAAAGAAAATGCATTCTTATGTATACACGGATTACAGACCCTCAGCTGACATACAGAAATATATTTGAGCTTCTGATTACAAACTCTTGAGATACTGGTTGTTTAACAAACTTCTTTTTGTGTTCTTACAATAAGAGAGACATAAATACTAAATTCTTCGAAAATCATCATAATAGAATATACTAAACACAATTATTTCCCTGTAGAAATGACTCAGTGTTTATGGCAATGGAAGCCATATAAAAACACAAAATACCTATCTGCTTCATTAAAAAAAAGATACTATTTTTCACAGCCATTTATTCTTTCCCACAAGGAGTCAGAATTTTTATTTTTCTTATAAACAAATAACACGTAGCTATGATTAAGATTTTGCTTGATAAATTGATATATATATATATACCCCCACACACATTTTGAAACTTCCTTTTCTTTATAAAACAGCTGGCCTAAATAATTGGAAAAGGGGTAGAACCACCTTCAGGAATGAGTTGTTATTAATGTCACTGCCATATTATTGCTGACTTCTGAAGATACATTCTTTTAGCTGGATGTTATTATTAACTTCCCACTGCTCAATAAATTTAGTAAAGAAAAGCGCTAGCCTAACAAAAACAAAACAAAACAACAACAACAACAATAACAAAACACAGGGAACTAATGGCTCCTGTTAATAATCCAGTAATCTACTAGTTCAAGACCATTGGATATTCATTAACAGCATAAAAAATAAATTGTTCAAAAAGAGCTATTTAGTCAACATTTTATTTACATTTTATGCTTAATTTTGATACCCTATCGATATGATCAATAGATTATATAATCATAGAATATCTGAGTTGGAAGGAACCCGTAAGGATCAACAAATCCAAGAACTGAGTGCCCAAAGGACCACCCAAAAAACAGGATCATATGTTTGAGAGCATTGTCCAAACGCTTCTTGAACTCTGGCAGGCTCAGTGCCATGACCACTGCCCTGGGGAGCCTGTCCCAGTGCCCGACCACCCGCTCAGTGAAAAACCTCTTCCTGATACCCAGCCTGAACCACCCCTGTTGCAGCTTCAAGCCTTTCTCTCAGGTCTCCTGATAGATACATTCAGTATTTGAAACTCTTATTTGGTATTTAACTTGTAACTACTGGTACATAGTTACACCAAAGCAGCAAGCATTAAACTGTATTTGTATTGTAGCTGGCAACTGATAAATTATTCTGATAAGAATCAGGTTTATGTTTGTGCATCTGCTGCAGCATTCTATACTATGTTACAATAACATAACAGTGCCTCACAGATAGCTATGGAGTGTTGCAAATACTGTAGTCCCAGGAGATCCATTTATGAAAATACTGACTGCTTTCTAATCAAGTCTAAGAAAAAAAAAAAAGTATTTAGAAACCAGATATTGCACACAAAAAGGTCTTCGGAGATTTCTGGTCTTGTGCCTATTCAGTCCATACAAAGATCTCTTTTTCCAGTTCTGTTATTTTAACTTCCTGGTGTTTGGAAAAAAAATAAAAAACCTCAAACTATGTGATGATTCCCCCCTCCTTACAAAATCTTCCAGTGAACTCAATAAGACAGACCAAATTTAACACCTTTGTAATTCATCTCTGATTAGTTTAAGTCTACATATAGAAGGTCTGAAATCTAATAACCTCAGTTTGAGTACTTTACCCTTAGACTTTTGACAATAATAATAATTAAAAAATAAATTATTCTATTGTGATTATTGTAGCCAGATAACTATTATTCATTATTCGTTATTTATTATTCATTATCTCTCTCAGAGAGAGCCATCCTACATCTCCTGGTTTTATAGCTTACTAGATGTCTTTAGAACAAAAGACAATCTGAACATCTGAATTTGTTAAATAATTTCAAGATACATGGAAATATTCAACTACGACCATCTGTGGTCTTATGTAGACACTGCTGGGAATGAAATTATACACTTCACTTGTAAGAGAGAAGCTGTGCATATTTATTGGTATAATGTAGTGATCTATCAAAGCTTAATCGTAAGTAAGACAGCAACTTAACAAGATTCAAGATGGCAAGGCACACTTGATTTTTTACTACATAGAGGACAGGGTAAGTCAGGTGTGTCAGGGAGACCCTTTGACTGAGTCCCAAGGTTCAGAGTGGACCCCCTTGCTTTCTGAACTCCTTGAATGGAAGAGGTGAAGAGCTTAGGTGCAACTGCATCCACTCCTAGTCCCACACTTAGTCTAAGGATTTTATCTGCACAGTCAAACTAAGATATATTCTTAGTTAAGCTCACGAAGTTTAGCCAGCTATTAATCACTTACTGAGGATCTGTTTCAAGGAATCTCTCTTGAGGAGTACGGGACCTCTGCAGCAGGCATGACCTTGAGAGGTGTCCTGACCCAAGGGAAGATCCTGTTGTGTAGCCAGGGGCCATGCAGAGAAGCTCCAGTGTCTCTTGGCCTGCTCACTATTTATGGGGTAAGATGATGGACTAATAGTCATACTGTTTTTTTGGTGCATGATCCATTGGCAACATCGTAGTCATTATCTGCCTGAGCAAGGCCTGGGGTGCAACGGCCAGACCAATGGCTGGGGGGTGGAAGCACACCATCACAGATACTGAAGAAGCGTAATGGCTTTTTCTAATCTTATACTGCGAGGGATCATGTTGTCTCAACAAGCCTCTGACACTCTGAGGATATTTGAGATTAGAGTTAGAAATCAAGCCTGGAGGTAGTGCTAATGAAACTGACTAGATCATTTCCAGAATACAAAATGGATTCTGAGAGCAGATTTTGTGATTGCTTTGTGTGATGGTTTCTACAGATAGATATATTGCTGTCATGTCCACGAACCCTGATCGTGTAGCTAATTAAATGTAATTAATTCATTCATTGTAATTACCTCTAGTTGTAAAAGTAACTCAGTCCCCTAAAGTTTCTTACTCATTAATCACCACATAAAACGTTTCTATAAGATTATTTTCCCTTGACAGCGTGACAATCAGATTATCATAGTAGCATTACAAAAACAGATTGAAAAGAACTACCTACTTAGTACATAATCAACATCATTACATCCTCAATATGATTTTTTCCTCTCTTGAAAACTAGGAAACCGGGTATCTATTTACATCTATCTGTCTAGAAATATAGTAGAACTGTAAGCAGAAAGTCTGAATTATTAGTTTATAAAGCTACTGAACACATCTTTCATATAATATGAAAGGAGAAAAAGAATGAAACTTCAGAAAACTGAAGAAAACTTAGATTAAAATAGAGAAGAGCTAAATGCATAAAACATCTACCTAACCACAGCGAAAGAGAAAAGCACGTAAATATAAAATGACTCATATTGAATCTTCACTTCTTACGTGAAGTTATTTTCAAGATTTTCCTTCTTTTAAACAAAACTGGCAAGAGTTTTAGTGCTCATTAAAGTGAAAAATGGCTATTGTTGTCCAGGACAATAGGCACAGCAAAATATGAGAAGCTAAAGCACTGCTTTGTTAATAGAAAACAAACCAGGCATGCCCTACAATCTTTCTCTCAAGGCAGAAAAATATCCCAGAAGAGGCTATTTATTTCACATGTACCCAGCATCAGTACTGCTGCCACAACCTCTTCAGATGGCAGTTCCAATTGCTCCAGCGTCAATCTCCCTATAATCCAGCATGCCTCCATTTTTGGGAGGAGAAAAAATAACAACAGAAAATCCACAACCCAACAAGCATCCTACATGGAAACTAGTTGCAAGACATAGCAAATAGCAAAAAATTACATAATGTAATTAGCATTTAGGCAAACAAAAGAATACTGTTTTACAAAATCATAATCTGTTGTTTTAATCAAAAGTGTTTTAAATAAGCATGATTTTTAAAAGGCTTCTCACTTTTTGAGTAACCCATTACCCCTCCTGGCAGAGGCACATGTTGAAGCTAAAACCACTCATCCTTTCACTGAGCACATTTAGGCGCCTCCAGAACCATCAGTGGGCAGTTGCACTGAGCAGCACCGCTGCACTCGCTCAGCTCAGCTGTCCTCTTTCACAAACATCACTGCCAGGGCAGTAAAATATTAATGACTTATTTTATCAGCCTGGTCAGTCTGGGATTCACTGTGTGCAAAGTTTAGTTACACATGGGTTGCTAAGGGTCACAAGTCTGGAAGGAATCCACTTGAACACCAAGTCCAGTTTCTTATTATGAGTCACCATTTCAAAAGCTTGAGCTTTTGTTCCTTCTCTCATTAAAACGTCGTTCCAGAACATCACTCTTCCACTTAATTTCTGGCCCAATTCCTTTTTTCTTTTCTTCTTTTTTCCCCCTATGTTTGCAATCATTTTTCTCATGTCAAAACCGGTTTGTTCAAATTCTGCTTCTCTGGAGTTACCTGATATATTTTATAAAGAGAGATCCTACCCAAGCACAGAACAGAAATACCAGTAAGCAACGTGTGACACATTTACACTCCTGTGGCGTCTGCATTAATCTCAGACCTGTACTTGACACAAATAACACCAAAAAAATATTTATTAATAATAATCAGAATATGTGCTACAGAGGTGATTTAGCCCAGGTCAGGCCCTTATCAGAGTTTGGCTGCTTACAGGTAGGAGCAGGCAGAGCTGCCTGACCTTCAGCATCTCCACATGGGCACCTCTGACTCAGACCTCTGCAGTGCATCGACAGTTGACAGAAACATCCCCTCGGATCTCCTCTAATGAAACAATCCCTTTCATTATTCTGGAAGTCTTTTCTCATACCTAGCTTTTACCCACTTGTATATGGTTTCCTACATTTCTGTGAATAGGAGAACTTGTATAATGAGAACTGTGTGAAGGACACCTGCACAGACATAAATGCTCTGACACAAAATCTGGTACCACAGAAAGTACAGAAAACTCTGTTTTGCTGTTATTTACCTCCATCAATAAAATACAGTCATATTATTTCTCCCATTCCAGCATCCAGTCCACTATTAATGGCTTCAAAAAATAAAAAAATAAAACAAAAAAACACACATTAAAATCTCAGCTGTCTAAAGACAGTATTTTTTTAAGTCGTACTCAACCTGGCTTCCAGGGATCTCTACGTTATTTCAGAAATCCTTTTCTTTGAAACAACTTTGCATCTTTTCAGCCCTGTTGTCAGATAGTGAGAAATGGAGACCTGAATTTGGAATTAAGATTCAAATACCAGAATCTGAAACTAGGTACTAAGGATCTTTTAAATTCAGTTCTATGGCTCGTTTTTAAGCTTCATAAAGCTCCACTGACCCAGTTTCACAATGACTTTTTTCTGTAATTTTGCCTCCTGCTCAGTGAAGCGGGTCCAGCCCACTGTATTCATTTACTGAATTAATACAGTTTTATATTAAGGACATCATCTCCCAAATACAGTTTTAGCATTTCAGTTACATGTATTTGCTGCTGCATTTGCATATATTCATCTGTGTTGCATCACTGCTTTTCCTGCATTTTAGGAATTTTCCTTGTATTTTAATATATATTAATATATGAATAGATTAATCTGTGAATAAAACTGTCTTTTTAAGGGGAAAGTGAAATGCTGAATCAGAAGCTTCCAAGTTTTCATCAACAGACAACCTCTTTAAGAATCATATCACAAAGAAAATATGCACAGAAAGCTACCTTGTACCAGTGCCTGAAATGTGGGCACTGACAGAAAGCAGGTGGCTTAAATCCAGTCAGACACAGTGCTGACTATTCATTTTAATAAATGTAACACAGAACTCATTTCCTTTCATCACTGAAATACTAAATACTAAAATACTTCATCAACATTTTCAATGTATTTAAAATTAAACATCTACAAACACTGAATTCCTGGTATTAGTATGATCGCTTGTATTTCTGCTTGAATCTGAATGAAAAATGTGTACTATACATTTACGTTTAATGTGTCCACCACAAAATATTGTTTTTTTTTAAAGCTAGTGCTGTAAGATGGCAACAGGACACTAGCATTACATATCAGTTTGAATATAGATTATTCAAAAAGTTATAATTTACATCATAGGGGTGTCAAATTTAAGGACAATAATCATGCAAGCATATTGCCCCCAAACTGTACAATGATTATGCTCTTAGTTACCAGGTCAGAAGAAGAGGGTGAAGGACAAAAGGATAGATGGACTGTTTGATCTGTGTTCAGCGGAAGTAAGAAATATCTCAGACATATACTTCCTAGCCCTCCTCCTGTTACATGCATCTGCTTCAGCCCTTTTCAGCTGGTACCACCAGCTGCCCATGGCTGCAAACCTGAAATATATACTGGTAAGTACTGTATATGAGATGAAACTTGGGGGGGAGTGACTGACTCACAATGGGACGCACAGTCATTCAGAGGGACCTTGACAGGCTGAAGAGGTAGGCTGACAAGAACCTCATGAAGTTCAACAAGGAGAAGTGCAAAGGTCTTCACCTGGGGAGGACCAACCTCAGGTACCAGTACATGCTCGGGGGCACCTAAATGGAAAGCAGGTGTCTACCTAGGAGTCCTGGTAGACACCAAGTTTAACATGTCAGCAATGTGCCCTTGCTGCTAAGAAGGCTAACAGTATTCTTGGCTGCGTGAAGCAAAGCATTGCCAGCAGGTCAAGAGAGGTGATCCTTCTACTCTGCTCAGCACTGGTGAGGTCATACCTGGAGTATTGGGTCTAGTTTTGGGCTCCTCCGTACAACAGAGACCTAGACATATTGGAAGAGATTTGAACAGAAGGCTACCAAGATGACCAAGGGACTGGAGCACCTCTCCTATGAAGACAGGCTGGGACTGTTCAGTCTGGAGAAGAGGAAGCTCAGGGGGGATCTTATCAACGTGTATGGATACCTGAAGGGAAGGTGCAAAGAGGATGGTGCCAGAGGCCATGGGCACAAACTGGCACACAGGAGGCTCCCTCTGAACATCAGGAAGCACTACTTTATGTGCAAGTGTGGAGCACTGGCAGAGGTTGCCCAGAGAGGATGTGTAGTCTCTCTCCATGAAGATCTTCAAAAGCCACCTGGACATGGTCCTGGGCTACCTGCTTTAGATAGTCTTGCTTGAGCAGGGGGGTCGGACCAGATGACATCCACTTGTTCCTTCCAACCTTAACCATTCTGAGATTTTGTGAAGTGTAAGAATCAGAGAAAAAGCATGAGAGATGTGACAGACCCAGACTCAAAGCAACCCTCAGTAGCCTTTTTATGAACAGACCTCCCTGCTGACCTTTTTCTCTTCTGACTTTCCATGTAGCCAAACTACATATCCGAGTCAGAGTCACATACTACTTCTGTTTTCTGTTCTGTTTTTCCACTTTTATTTTTTTTCTCGTTTATACCACTTCTGTTTTGAAAACTGGTCCATCTTGAAAACAATGCCATTTTATGTAACTAGTGATAAGAGAAGACTGTTCTTAAGATGATCTGACTTGCTTCTTTTTCATAGGAAATCTACATGACTGTTTACCAGGGTTGCAGGCCAACATATCCTGAATCTATCATTATGCTGAGCTGAAGAGGGAAAAAAAAAAAAAAAAAAATCATAGGTGTTTGGTTCCACAGCCCCAACACATACACATAATTCCCACTGCATCACTAGTTATACTTCTAAAAAGACATTAAGCAAATTCTCCACAAAACTTATAGGAAGTCTAAACAAGCACGGGTATATGGAAACCTCATTCATTTCACTGTCCAAATTCAACTGTCACACTTTAAAATTGATTGACTCTGTCTGAAAGGAGAAGAGTTTGGAAATTATGTGACAGTGATGTTAACCACAGACAGCAACAACAGCAGCCAAATTTGACTGATTTGGTCCAACAACTCTCTCTTTAAAAAAAAAAAAAAATATTTTGGTTAATTTAGAGTGGCTTCAATGAAAAGCAATGGCTTGTTTCCAGATTTGCTTTAAATCTAAATTTGTGTCTTTAACAATGGTCGTCTTAATAACATCAAATGATTATGGTCATGTTTCTATATCTCACTAAAAATGTACTTTCCCTAGAAGAATGCAGAGCTCGCTTGTTTTGGCTCAGAAGCAAGTGATTTACAGAAAGGATACCATATATTGCATTGTAATTTAATTTAGATTAATGATATCTTGTAATTACTGTAAATAACTGATAGCTACGGACACATCAGTAATAACACGTGTTAACATTTTGAACATACTTCATGTGCTTCTAAGAATTGTCTATTAAAATTGCTTTATGTGCACTGTTGGGATTAGTAATGGCAAACACAATTCCATAATGGTAAACCTTATTGAACAATCTGTAGAACATACGGAAAAACATATAAAATACAAACAAGACTTTTTACTTATTGTCCCAGCTATCTGCAATTTGGCACTTCATTCAGAACTGAGTCAGAAACACCCGTGTTTGTGTATAAGGACCTTTGCATTTAATATTCAAATATGGAATTTTCTGACACATCTTAGCATTTTTGAACTCACTTATGCTACATAAGAATAATATCTGCAACGATATTAGGCAGTCAGTGAAAAAAGATTCCCTTTATTTCTCAATCTATTTGCATCTGAAAGTATTACACATACTCTACTTCTCATCCAATCAGAAATAATACACAGTACTGTCCTACTAAACTTCCCAGTTCCATTGTAGAGTACATGATCATGTCCACATCCTGGGACAGAAGGCTTGAAGGACTGTCTGTTTTTTTCTGCTATGAAAAAATACCCATTGTTCTTCACCTTCAGTTGCTATCTTCTAACTAGTTATTAATCTGTAAGAAGCTTTTCCTGTGAATTCCAATTTAGTTCTGTTTAATTACAAGCATTTGTTAAGGGAATTTGTCAAAAGCAATTTGGTATCACTTCAAAGTGATTCTTCAACTGTTACATCTTAAATTTATATGAAGCTGTTCAGTATTAAAGCAATAGTATTCTTTTGTGAGCTCTTTGAATAGTTCCTTCAGTCATTTACAGCATACAACAGTTCTCTCTCCATCTCATTCCACATCGTCATATTCACCCAGTTTATACATGGGCAATCAAATTGTCTATTATTTTAGTCTATAGTCTATCCCAAAGTTGTTTCTCAGTTCCTGCAACCAGCCTTCTAGGCTGGTTAGTACTTTCCTTTTATGTTAATATTCTATCCTTTCTCCTTATGCCAGGAATTTCACCAACAGGGATTCAATAGCATGTGCTGATGCAGTTAGCCATTTGTAGTTGACACATTTGGCTCCACTTTTTTTTTTTTCTGTCTGAAACACACGAACTATTCTATAGCATGTGTAATGTGACAAACAGGAAATCCTCATTTCAGAACATAGGTTTCTATAATCTGTATAGAACCACTATACACGTGGTTTTCGAAGTCTTTTCATACAGCCCACTTAAGTGAAACTTTTTTCAATACCATTCTTTTGTCCTTTTTACTGGAATTCTATTTCTTTTTTATCCTATCTGGTACTACTGGTACACAGTATCCAAATCAATTCAGATTTCTTTTGGCACTGCCATACACCTTATAACAACACCTTTACCTCTTCAGTCCACCTCCTATGTGCTGGAATCAGTTTTCCAGAGGCACTGCTAACATCACGGTTGAAAGCGTACATAGCTATCTGATGACTTTTGCCGACTGTTCAAGCAAGCTTGGAAATTATGACATTGTAAGTAAGTTCATATCCCCAACTCAAGTCAGAGAATAAATGAGTTTCTGCTTCTTGTAACTCAGTTGTCCACTTTAACATAATGCATCTAGTATATCTGCCATCTTCCTTTGTCATCACAGCAGCCTCCAGCAGGGTCAACTAAAGATCACCTTCTACAGGATCTCTGCCTCTGTGCCTCCCATCTCTCAAGAGACTTAACTTCCTTGCATCATAGGTTTATTTATCTACTTCTGTGCCATCTGAAGTAGATAAATAAGTCTGCCTTGTTCTCCAGGATCCAGACCCACAGTACACATGGGCTGCCTACACCACTATATACTCAGATGACAATTTCCTACACAATGCTTTCTTCATGAAACGTTTCAACAAAGGTGTTTTTCCCCAGTCTCCCATCTCCCTCACTTTCTTTAAGCTGACTCTATCAAGGTACTTTCTTGCTCCACTATAGCTTTTAAAGAATAAAATCATGTCGCGTGTCTCCTACCACCTGTCCAGAACCAACTGAGGCTACATCTTTTGAAGTCGCTGCAACACGGAGCTCCCAGTTATATTCTGGGACCGTACTATATGTTTGCTCTAACCATAAAAATATCAGAAAATAATGTCATTGCATTTTATCTTTCTATATAGTATGTGAGGCCACTTAGTCTCTACGATAAATATTTTATTGTGGTAAAAATTATAATTATTCTCCAGTGCAAAATTACATTTTTTTTTCAGAGTTTTATCACTGGTACACTATTATCTAATAGAAGAAGGGGTAAGTCAAGCATGGAGACAGTACAACACAGACTATTACATGGTATCTTGAATGGCACCATAGATGGAAATCAGCCATGATTTAATTTCAAGAATCAAATTTGTAACAGAGATTAAGCTCACTCAGTGTAAATTGTAAGATTTATTTTCTTAGAAATCTATCACAAAATAACTGATTTCAGGATGTAATGTTTTGTTCCCTCTGCCGTGCATTTGCAACCAAGGAATTTGTTTATTACTCAAAAAAGTACTATAGAATCAAAATTCCTATACATGTAAACATATGGTAACCTTTCAGGCTTTTTGTAACTTTTTTTTTTTTTTAACATCATGAAAAGATGTAGACTGAAAGAGAGATTCTAGAGGTCTGATATAACCCTCTCTCAAAGGACGGACAAATACAATGTTGGATCCAACTTCAACTTTAAGCCAGGTTGTTTACTGCCTTGTTCAGGCAAGTTTTGGACATATCCAAGCATGAAGGTTCTGTACCTCTCTTAAACAAGTAAAAGTAAAAAGTACTTCTACATATCAAAATATGCACAGGTATAAAATGTTTTCATATTGAAACTGTCAACATTCAAAAAGATACCTCTCTTTAAATTTTTGTTTTGTTTTGTTTTAATAGAAAGAATTTATACTTAATGCTCTCCTGATAATACTTTGAGCAACAGGAAAATATTCGTTATATTTATAAAAATCATTCTTCAGTGAAAAAAAGAACTACTGCATAGTGAAACTCTATGTATGTGAATTGATTACAGTACTTGTATGGATATAGGAGACAAGCTATCTGTTCTTATAATCAGTAATTTCAGAAACTGTCTCCTTCACAGGACTGATAAAAACAACAGAAATTTATCTCAGAATCACAGAATCATCTAGGTTGGAAGAGACCTTCAAGATCACCTAGTCCAACCTCTGACCTAACACTAACAAGTCCTCCACTAAACCATATCACTAAGTTCAACATCTACACGTCTCTTAAAGACCTCCAGGGATGGTGACTCAACCACCTCCCTGGGCAGCCCATTCCAACGCCTAACAACCCTTTCAGTAAAGAAGTTCTTCCTAATATCCAACCTAAACCTCCCCTGGTGCAACTTTAGCCCATTCCCCCTTGTCCTGTCACCAGGCGCGTGGGAGAATAGACAAATCCCTACCTCGCTACAGCCTCCTTTAAGGTACCAATAGAGAGCAATAAGGTTGCCCCTGAGCCTCCTCTTCTCCAGGATGAACAATCCCAGCTCCCTCAGCTGCTCCTCGTAAGACTTGTTCTCCAGACCCCTCACCAGCTTCGCTGCCCTTCTCTGGACTCTCTCGAGCACCTCCATGTCCTTCTTGTAGCGAGGGGCCCAAAACTGAACACAGTACTCGAGGTGCGGCCTCACCAGAGCCGAGTACAGGGGGACGACAATCACTTCCCTAGCCCTGCTGGCCACACTGCTTCTTATACAAGCCAGGATGCTGTTGGCCTTCTTGGACACCTGAGCACACTGCTGGCTCATATTCAGCCGACTATCAACCAGTACTCCCAGGTCCTTCTCTGCCAGGCAGCTTTCCAACCACTCATCTCCCAGCCTGTAGCTCTGCTTGGGGTTGTTGCGCCCCAGGTGCAGGACCCGGCACTTGGCCTTGTTGAGCTTCATACAGATGGCCTCAGCCCATCGATCCAGCCTATCCAGATCCTCCTGCAGAGCCTTCCTGCCCTTGAGCAGATCGACACATGCACCTAACTTGGTGTCATCTGCAAAGTTACTGAGGGTGCACTCCATCCCCTCATCCAGATCATCAATAAAGATATTAAAGAGGACTGGCCCCAGCACTGAGCCCTGGGGGATGCCATTAGTGACTGGCCTCCAACTGGATTTGACTCCATTCACCACGCTTTGGGCCCGGCTATCCAGCCAGTTTTTAAACCCAACGAAGCGTACACCAGTCCAAGCCATGAACAGCCAGTTTCTTGAGGAGAATGCTGTGGGAAACGGTGTCAAAAGCCTTACTGAAGTCAAGGTAGACCACATCCACAGCCTTTCCCTCATCCATTAAGCATGTCACTTTGTCATAGATGGAGATCAGGTTCGTCAAGCAGGACCTGCCTTTCATAAACCCATGCTGACTGGGCCTGATCGCCTGGTTGCCCTGTAAGTGCCGCGTGATGACACTCAAGATAATCTGCTCCATGAGCTTCCCCGGCACTGAGGTCAAACTAACAGGCCTATAGTTCCCCGGGTCTACCCTCCGGCCCTTCTTGTAGGCGGGCGTCACGTTTGCTAGCTGCCAGTCGACTGGGACCTCCCCCGATAGCCAGGACTGCCGATAAATGATGGAAAGTGGCTTGGCCAGCTCCTCCGCCAGTTCTCTCAGTACCCTCGGGTGGATCCCATCCGGCCCCATCGACTTGCGTACATCCATATTCTTATTTGCTTGTTAATGAATACCATGTTACACATGTTAGATGAGATCTATACTGATGTAACTGAAGTTCACTTACAACTAAATGAACTTGTATGTTCATGTGTATATATTCAGATATTTACTTTTCATCAAGTTACTGCACAAAACCAGAATTTACCAGAATTTTGGAGTCAACAGCAAAAGTAAAGGCATTATCCAAAGAGGCCTGAGCTCCATACAAAATGGCAGCTATATTAATATGTGTCTTGCAAATTCAACTGCTTTTGCACTTTGAGTGATAGAATTTGACAAATGATCACTTTTGGGCTGTCAAGACAGAGGAATCAATCATTTGCAGCAACATGCAATGTTTTGGTTTTCAATTTTCACCTGTCTGTAAAGAATGAAATATCAGAAAGGAAATAGTAGAGGCATAAAGAGAACACTGCTACTAACATGTTCAACTAAATTCTGCCCAAGTCACATCAAAACAAAAAATACATTAATATCTAACAGCTCTTTTTTGTGGTAGGTGAAACGAGATGTGAGTTTTGCTCACTCACTAACACATTAATGTCCATTCTGAAATCACCACTATCCTTCTTGTTCTTTTAGGCCAGTGTTCCAGAGAACGATCTTCACCTGACTCATCACCACACACACTCATATGACTCATTTATTTTTTTCAGCGTTGGCCAGGAAAGCAAGCTAATTACAATGAAAAAAATAATCAAGGAGTAATTCTAGGCATGACAGAAATTCATGACACGAAACTTCAAAAAAAATATTAAAATCTAATTAAACTATATTTTACAATTTCAAGGTTTTGACAGAATCGAAATACTCTACACTCCTATAATACATCAGTTCTATCTTCCTCCAACTCTGAAAGGACAGAACAGACCTGGTTTCCTGAAAAAAACTTCCACAAACCCTGAATTTGCTACCAAAAATGAATAGCTATTCCATGAGGGAATTCATAAAGAGTAGGAGAAATGCAAAAGGTTGTATTTGTGTCAAGTTCATCCTAAGTTTTACCCATACTGCTTCTGTTTCAAAAGAAAAGTAAGTTTTGAAAATGGAAAAAAAAAAAACTTGTTCAGTACTCAAACAGACTTTACTTTAGCCTCTTTGTTCTGAAAGGAAGTTTGAAAGAGAAATCATTTTGATTAAAAAAGGAGGATAAAATCTAGGAAGAGTAAAACGCAGGGGTGACAGATTCTGCAGATGAGTTCCTTCTGGAAAAAAAAAATACATGGACTCATCTAACTGCAAAATGTCATAAAAATAACCACTCAACAGAGAAGAAAAGAAAACCCAAAATTTTTCAGGCTCGACTGTGACGTTCTAATAACTTCATGCAAAATTGGACTACAAATACGGGCACGAATGTTGATGTACAAAGCTGCTCAGATGAAAAATGTGAAGTGTTAATTTAAGGGCCTCATAACAGATATTAAATATATCAGATGACACAAATGACAAATTCAGCTACATCTGTATCAATAGATGAGCCAATCCCAAAGCTCAAACAAATCTCTTGGGAAGCCTCAATCTCTTACCTTTTTAATTTACATCTTTCTTTGTACTTAGGGACTATGAATGAAAAGCTTAAGTACAAAGCAGCAGCTGTTCTCATCACATTTTCAGCTTTGTCGGGATCAAGAGGAAACAAAAAGCTTATGAGACAGGTTCCTTTAACAAGACATTCTGCAGAGGTTGGCTAACTCAGAATATTTTGATGCTTTGGATTAATATAGGCGACATCACAATTTTAGACTAAATTGAGAATGTTTTCCAGCTTTCCCTTATACTATGACACCTATAGAATTAAAATTTTAGCTACTTTTGTTTTGCTGCTGTAGTTCACAGAATCATAGAATACACTAAGATCGAAGAGATCCACAAGGATCATCGAGTCTCACTCCTGGCTCCACAAAATTAAATGATATGTCTGAGAGTACTGTCCATACGCTTCTTGAATGGCTTGGTGCCATGATCACCTCCCTTAGGAGCCTATTACAGTGCCCCACCATCCTCACAGTGAAGAATATTTTCTTAATGTATAACCTGAATCACAGCTCCATGCTTTTCACTCGAGCCCTGTCACTGTCACCAGAGAGAAGAGATCAGGTCCTGTCTGTCCACACACCCTCGTGAGGAAGCTGTGGGCCACCATGAGGCCTCCCCTCAGTCTCCTCTTCTCTAGGATGAACAAACCAAGTGACTTCAGCTGCTCTTCATACATCATCTCCTATAGACCCTTCACCACCTTAGAAGCCTTCCTTTAGACACTTTCTAATAGTTTTATATCCTTCTTACCTTGTGGTACCAAAAACAGCACACAGTAATCAAAGTGAGGCCTCACCAGCACATAACAGAGCAGGAATATCCCTTCCCTCAACCAGCTAGCAATGGTTTGCCTGATACACCCCAGGATAAGAATGGTCCTTTTGGCTGCCAAAGCACACTGTTGACTCATTTTCAACTTGTTGTCAATCAGAACTCCCAGATCCCATCCTGTGGGGCTGCTCTACAGTGTCTTGTCCCGCATTATGTATGTATACTCAGGATTGCCTCGTCCCATGTGCAGAATACAGCATTTCCTCTTGTTAAATTTCATGCAGTTGGTGATTGCCCACCTCTCTAATTTGTCAAGATCTCTCTGCAAGGCCTCTATGCTCTTTGGAGAGTCAAAAGTCCCTCCTAATTTAGTATTGTCTGCAAACTTGCTTAGTATGCATTCAAGTCTTGCGTCCAGATAATTTATAAAAAATTGAAGAGAACTGGCCATAAAATGGAGCATGTGGAGCCCCACTAGTGACCGTCAGTCTGATGTAACCCCATTTACAAAAATTATTTCAAAAGGCAGTGAAATTTTTCCTAAAATTCATTCTTGCTTCCAATATTCTCCCTCTCCAAGATTTCATCTTAATGTGATATCGTAGCTGCTCAAAGCTGACATGAAGAAAAATTTCGAAAGCAATTACAAAACTGACAAACAAAAACATCCATAACTACACTATAGATGGTGTCTTCAGAAGTAGTGCAATATGATGCCTGTAAAACACTCCCTTTATTTAACCTGACAAACCCCTCAAAACCAGAAAACTTTCAGGATCACAATGGAACCAAACAAGCAAAGTCTAACTGTAGATAATATTTGGATTCTTTGGGTTTACAATTTTAAGACAGCCCAGTCATTCATACATGATGATGATGAAAAGGTAAGAAGGCAGCACGTGTGGACACCAGTCATTACTGAAGACATTTTTCTTCCTTTTGTTTAGGAAGATACCAAATAACACTGAAACCAGTATGCATCAGACTACACACAATTCAAAGGTGAAATATGAATAAGCTATAGTTCCCCTCTAAAGTAAAATGAAGAGAGAGGAGTTGTTCCAAAGGCCAAGCCAAAACAGGAACCCTATTTAGAAATTTAAATTTTATTGTGAAAAAAAGTTAAAAATTCCATCTCCTCGGAGATTCTTTCTGACATGTAGTTTCTATGACAACTTCTGTATCACCCAGACTCCCTCCTACTAGCACAAAAACTGGTAATACTTTTAATCTCCTTTGGGTCATGAGTAACAGACATGGGTTCAGCAGTTTTGTTCTTCTGTTGTTGCCAGGAACACAGGAGCACAGATCCAGCTATGTGCTGAGAGTTGTTCCATGTTCTCTTCTATCAGGGCTAAAGATCTGCATCATACACTACACTGGAAACCACACAGCCCATCAGTGAAAGAAAAAATATGCCAACGGTTCATCCAGATATAAAAGTAAAGAATGATTGAAAAACATAGAATATAGAGCCCTTAATGTCTGATTTAGGAAAAAGACAAGGAACAATTGTGTTGGAATTGTTTATGGAAAGATGTTAGTAAATACCACTGTGGAAAAAAAATCAAATAAAAATGAAAGCAGCTTAGTGGTAGATAAACATTTCAACATTTACATTCACTATAGCAACTTGCTGCCTCCCTTTTGGACATATGCTGCTTCTGTATCCACATGGCTTGTGCTTTGGTTCCAGAGATATGTCTTGAGAAGATTGAAAAGACTTCTCTGAAGTCACTGTTGTACAACCTGAGTCATACCACAAAACCTGGTGAATTGATGATTTTATATGTTATAAAACAACTGACCTTCAACAGCTCCCTGTTTATCTTCAGTGTGTTTGAACACTATCTGTCAACATCTACCACCAAGGATCTGCCAGCAAAGCTTATTGTGATGCTGAGGGAATTTATTGTCTGATCATTACTATGGTTACTAAATGCTACAGTGAAAAGATTCTGATAGAATTTACTTTTGTGTTCATATTGTTAAATTATCTATAGTTGTTCAAAGACTGTTGAGTGACAATGACTGGAAGCTTTTTTTTTTTTTAAGAAGTATTTTGCATTTTTATTTTTATTTTTACATGACCTCTTCTCTTGCTGTAAGAAATTGTAAGAAGTAAAACTACCACAGGGAACTGAAACAATAGTTTTAGTTGTACTGTGTTTAAGAGCTCAACTATCCTTTATTCCTTGCCTAGAAGCCCAGGAATAAGTAATTACTTGCTTAGTATTACCCAACACCAGAAAATTTCTGCATGAACTATTCTAACATAAAATACAACAGTCTAAACTAAAACTGTTCTTGAGAATCCTCTGTTCTATTATGATGAATCTTTAGACTTCAAGAGAAAGGTAACAAACAGTTCTATTTAAATGTTCTGTATAAACAGTTTAATCAAAAGGTTTATTTTAATTTGAAAACAGTTTTAGCTATTTCAGTTTATCTGTAGTTAAAAACTAAAGTTTGAAAACAAAATGCTTTAAAACTAATCTACTTTTTTTTTCAGCCAATTTGTAAAAAATATTCATGTCTGACATTTTATCTAGTTGAAATGTGAAAAACCTTTAAAGCCTTCAAAGTACTCAAGAAAACCCTCTGAAACTCAGGACTATCTAATGAGAGTTGTCTGAAATGAACAGTATCATGTCTTGCAGTACCAAGTGATTAACAGGTTGGTTTGAAAGGAGATAGGGTCGCTTGCTTTCACAGCTTTCCTTTTCACTGAGGCTTGCCAGAGACAAAACGTATTTTCAGCAACAGTTTTGAACAATCCTTCAATTACAATAAGCATATTCTATAGTATGGTCATTTCAGGTTTGCAAGAGCACCATGAAGTCATGGATAAATACCTCACTCAAGTATGAACAACTTCCAATCTTGTCAATAGTTGCAGAAAAAGAGAATTAAAGTTTTGTATGGTGGAGACAAGACTTACATCTAAAAGCAAGGTAATAGATAAAAAGTGTGTTTCAAAAGTAACCATTACAAATGAAAATTACTATAAATGCAGTCTGTTAAGCAGGTGAAGACAACAAGAGAAGACATACCCAGATGTTTAGGTTAACTGTAGTGCTGTCTCTCTTGCTTCAGTATTTGCTTCAGAATAATTTTTATTTCCATGGGATATGGTTCCTATTTTCAAGCTGGATCTTCCATGTGTCAACAAAGACTACCAAATAAGCATAAACAGCTTCTCTTAAGATCCTTGTACCTATATCCCCTGCAGAAAAATTGATGTGTTAAACAGCAGTGACATAATCTCTTTTAAACAAGTATCTCTATATAAGGGAAGATGGAAACTTTGTAATAAGATTTTTGTTCTCTTTTGTCTTACAAAGATGCACAGGTTCATAGCTGAGCTTCATCTTATTCAGGAACAGAAAACCAGATGGGAACGCTGCTCACAGAGACAAGACATCACTGCTGAGCTCCCCATGAGGGCCAGCACACACAGTCCATCACATGCAACATCTCAGTAGGAGCCAGGCACCTGCCTGGAGAGGAAATGAGGCCAAAGCAGGTCAGCATTTGAAGCAGGATTACAGGGACTGGAGACTGGGTGTGATGGGAAAATAGTGAATGACTGTAAATCTACTGGGGGTATTGGAGGAGGTAGACTAATGGGAAGAAAGAAGTCATAAAGTCCCATTATACTTAACCTCAATCTTGATACAAATACCATTAATTATCTGTTTATTTTCAAAGGCAAATCTGTATTCTGGTAAATATTGTATCTCTTATTAGCTTAAAAATAAAACGTATCAGCAAGCAGACATCTCAATACAATAAATGCAGTAATACTGAAGCAATAAACAGCTAGCACAATCTAGTTTATTAGATGGATACCCACACTCCTTTGAGGATCCTGGTAGGTCTAACTTTCGAACAGTCTACAGTATGCCTCTCCATGCTACTATGTAGCACAGCACAACGGAAAAGACACTAAACAAACTTATGGTGTGCTTGGCCATAGCAGGTAATGGCATGCTCAGGAAATTTTTTTCTGTGTAACATGAAGCTCTATCATTTGTGGGCTATAGTAACCCCAAGGTTTCTCTACTATAAACCACAGCACAGACGTGCTGTATGTCAGCTTGCCTATGTTGGTGCTACCAACGCACTTGGAACATCTCATAGCAAGTGATGTACCTGTACCCTTTCCCCTCTAATACTTCTCACTTCTCACTCTACATTTGATCTTCTGGCTCTAAGTCCCGTAAAAAAAAAAAAAAAAACACAAAGGAGTTACTATACATGAAAAAATACAAAATCTTAGGACAAAAAAATGTGTCCTTCACATTCCTCCTACAGCCAGTCAAGCACGCTTTGGTGATGACTGCCATATGTTGTGTGGCTCCAAATATTTTACATAGTTTATTTCGATTATTATTAAACATGACTATCCTTGGATAATTACAGCACATATCCACAGTTTTCAACACAGTTTTTGGCATCTACCTAATTTAGGTCTAACTGGAGCAAAATTGTTCCCTATCTGCAGAAACAGCAGCAGAATCATTAAGAACAGCTCTACCACTGCATGCATATACAACCTTATTGTGACTCGACTCTTGCAACATGCATTTCTATCCCATTTACTCCATCATTAAGTACTGCCTCTACTCTTTTTGACTGCACTTTCTCACGTTTTGGCTGTTTTATCATTAGACTGCTATTTCAGTTGTTGTTTTGTCTACTTAGACACACCACCTTCAAAAATTAGTGTTGTTTTTTTTTCTCCACCACTACCGTCCATGGCTTTGTTCTGGGGGAGGTATATGTCTCACTGTTCTCTGCGTATTCATTACTGTACATGCCAATATCGCCATCTTAACAAAAGCCGTTCGATAACCCATGTGCAGCTGGAGGTCACATCAAGAAGCCCTTTGAGAAGGGCCTTCAGAGAAGATTGATTTTTAAGGTGTCAAGGAAAAACAGTTTCAGGTAGTGAAATATCTTTCATAACTTGTCATTTTACTTGCACCATGTGAGGAATTACACTTCCACTAGCTAAATATCGATCACATATTTCTGCCCTGGTTCAGAGTTATAAACAAATGTTGTCTAATCTAAACGGTCATGCTGGAGCACTGCTGAAGTATTTCTGATAACATAGCCACAATGAAGCCTGACATTTTGCATCTGAAAAATCATATGATGGTTTTTAAGAATTCCCTTGCTATCTCTTTTACAGGCAAGATTCATTTTTGTGTCCTTTTTACTCCCCCCATCCTTCTCTTACAGCCCTAGCTAGTAAGATCCCTATAACAGAATTCAGAATGGAAGGAAATCATGTCATTTTTGCACTTTTCAGCATGATTTGAGACTGAAGAGGGTCTGCTATACTGAATTTGTTAACAGCCTCCCCATCAGACTGCAGAAGCAGAAGTTTTCACCTCTACGGATGGTTTATCTCTTTCTTATTGTTCCAGAAAGCACTAAGCATGGCCATAAGACCCGAGGGCCTAGTTAGCCTGTTAGAAATATGCTCACATGCTGGCTTGCTTTAGAGACCAGCCTCAGAATTCGTTCCTCAGATGCCTTTGATGGAGCAAACCGTGCAGCATGCAGGCTGGGGTGTAGTAGCAGGTGCACAGGAGCCAGGGCTTGGGCAGGTTCCCAGCCCATCTGGTGGTGCTCCTGAGGTCCAGCAGGCAACGTTAAGCTCTCTGGCAGGCCATACTGCTTTGCTCTCCAGGGAACAATCGGATCATTTATTCACGATCTGGAAGCAGGGAGAAAACACTCTCCTGCACCTTCTCTTTCTCCTTACCTCACTGCAGGCTGGACAGAGTTTTATCAAAAAATAAAACAAGAGGTAACAGTGAAGGCAAGGCTCATAGAGCAAACAAAAATAGTCGAACCCAGGAAAGAAAGCAGGCTCAATTCACATGAAGAGGTGTGTGCCTAATATTCTCAGTTAAATTAGAAAAGCAAGCAACTTAACTTTCCCAAAGAATACCTAGGAAGTAAGATACATGATCTCTTCACATTTATTTCTGGGGGAATAACTCAACCCCTAGGAGTAGCACAAAAGACTGTTGGTTACATTATTATGTAAGTTTAAGTTTCTGCACTACATAGTCATCTCTGTGGAAGTCTGAGGTCTGCCATCAATTAATATCAACTTGATGGCAAAAAATAAGGTTAACAAACTCTTGGCATAATCCAAATTCTGTACTGCAATCCACTAACTTTAGTGGCAATAGAGAGCACAGCTAAAATCCACTGAAAAGTGGTTCTCAATAGCTCTATGCCTGCCCACCCCACAGACCTTTAAAGGTGCACCCAGTGGTGTCAAATCACCTCACTGGAATGGCAAACAAAGAAGAAAAAAAGAAAAAGAAAAGACTTACAAAGCTTTACTGAAGAACTGAAGATGCATATTTTTCTTTTGCCATTTACAAAAGTTAGTCATTTCTGAATATAGAGTCATTTTGGACAAGACTAATCTCTACAGCCCCTGTAGCATTTCAGTAACCAGAAGAAAAAAAAAGAAAAAGAGACAATTATTTTAATTGCAGTGTCTTTAAGATTTAATCTCTAATAATGTGATAGCCAGCTGTTTCTGTAATCTATCTCACTTAACAGAAATGGAATTGGTCACAAACAGCTGTTCTTAAACAGCAGCCACACAAACGTAATTGAATATTTAAGGTCACAACATACAAACTACAGAATTGTGATTTGTGGATAATATCTTTATCTACCTTTCATAAGACAATGCTGAGCCGCCTGAGGACAGATAAAGTGTGTCTAGTAACTATACAACTGACGTTAATTTACTTTCTAAATATAAAATATAATTATCTGATAACCAGTAAGATACAATGTCTGGGAGTTGGTGTTAGACAAATTCAAACAAAAAATGAGCCTGTTGAACTATGAAGGAAGTAACTAGCAGCTTATCAAAAGTCCAATACAGTCCTCATTCTAAGCCTTTGAAGCAGTATTGGATGTCTTTCTGAAATAAGCACTCCTTACCAACCTGCCATTACTTCTTTGATTCAGGAATTATTGGTTAAAAATGCCCTCCACTATCAGGCAGAAGGTAAAACAAATCACCAGTGGTTGTTCTTGCAGTTCTTAAAATATCTGAAAATAGCATCACTAAATAGGTCATATGAATATGGCTGTATTAAAAATACCTATAGTTAACGGAGACACTTATTTTTCAAAGACTCTCATTTACACTGACCTATGCACACTTAAGTACCTACAGACATTGTTGCTCTAAGTACTAACCACAAAAATAAGTCAGTCTTCAAATTAAACAGATATTTTTGCTTCATGCCTGACTTTTCTATTCAATTTTAGCAAAATAGCTGTAGCTTGCACAAAATTTTCATCAAAGCCATCAAGAATGAAGGGTGGGTCACAGTAATCTACTTCGTCACCAATCTACAATCACATTCCGATGATATAGTCTGGAATAAAGATCTGTTTGTCTCCATCTTTTGGCTCCAACAACAAACTGAACAAGCAAGCACAATCAGTTAGATAACATCTGTTTTATACAGAATCAAATACCCAAGTGTTAGTAGTTCTGTCAACAATTAACTGCACCGACAATAGGAATGTAGAACTGTACAACTGCCTATGTACCAGATTTTGTAATAGCATGCTCAATATTTTATACAATTGAGAGCATATTCACAGAATCACAGAATGGTTAAGATTGTACGGTCACCCTGTCCGATCCCCTGCTCAAGCAGGGCCACCAAGAGCAGGCTGTCCAGGCAGCTTTTGAAGATCTCCAAAGAGGGAGATCCACAGCCTCTGTGGCAGTGCTCCATCACCCACACATACAGAAGTGCTGCCTGGTGTTCAGAGAAAGCCAGTGCCCCTGTGTTCTAGTTCGTACCCACGGCCTCTTCTCCTAGCACTGGGCACCACTGAACAGAGCCTGGCTCCATCCTCTTTGCACCTCCCTTCAGGTATTTGTAGACTTTGATGAGATCCTCTCTGAGCCTCCTCTTCTCCAGATTGAACAGTCCCAGCTCCCTCAGCCTCTCCTCACACAAGAGATTCATTCCATTCAATGTACTCATTTATTTAAGTGTCATTATGATCAGTCTGTTTATATATCTTAATCATATATTCAAAGGAGCTATAAGGGCTTTCTTTTCCTTAACCAGTATCTTAAGTAATGTGAGTATTAGTTAATGTGAGCAATGAAACTAGCAAAAGGACTCTTTTTTCATACTTGACAAAAGTAAGAGTTCATTCTGTTGTAATCATGTCTTTTTTATACTGAAACACACGTGGAAAAAAAGACTTCCTAATAAGCTTATGTTGAAATACAGCTAACATGAAAATTTGTAGTAGTACTATTGTGCACAGGAAGATACTGTAATAGTAAATTACTTAAGGAAATAAAAATGAATACTATAAGGTTCCCACCAGTCTTCAGTGAGCTCAAATCATTCTTCTTTTGGTTCTACAAAAGTTGAATTACTTCTGGAGTTAGAAGTGCAACTGAGTAATTTTTGAGACTATCTTTAAAATCATACTTAAATTTTCTGTATTACCAGGCTTACAAATGGGGAGTGAAGTAGATTTTAAAAGTGATAGCAAGCACCTAGTTCTGTAAGTAGAGTCTCTTCTGGTTATTGCACTTACCATGAGGGTGTGGAAGGAACATCAAGGTCAAAGGCGCTGACAGTGAAAACAGACAAAAGCAGTGAAAGACCAGGAATTAAAGAGGAAGGGATATGTTAGAAAGTTTGAAAGCTTGGCTCTGAGAGGTCTGAATGTGACAGGATCATGAGATTAACCTCCAGAATGGGCACAAAACAGGCACTGAGGTGAGGAACAAAGAGGACCAACACTGCTTGGCATATGAGAAATGGCACAGTTGCACCACCAGGAAAAGCCACAGAAGCCTCTCTCGGCAGGATACAGACTGATGCCTGGGGAAAAACAAGCTGTGCTATAACCTACTGGCAATTAATACAAACCGATACATTTCCATTGAAGCAAACTTACTCTCGGAACAGAAAAAGTTCATTTAAAATCTTCAATAGCGAGCAATAAATAACAAAAAACTACCATTATTAGTGATTTCCTTCAGCATGTACCCATATAAACAGTTAAGTCTCCTTGTCCATTGGAAGTCTTTCAAAAAGGAAGTCTGTATGCTGCTCCTCCACATCAGCTGTCATTAAGGACTGCACTGCAAACTGCAGACAAAGCCAGGACTATGGTAGATTTGTTTGATCTTCTCAAAGCAAGCAGTTCAGGAATTCATTCAGAGAGATTCTTAAATCTATACTAGAGTAAGCTCAGATTTGTGTGTAGCTCTGAAACATTCCTTCAGATCTCCTCCCTTCTTCTCCAATTGCACAGCAAAGAGTCATGCAATGAAAAGGACAGTCCAATATGAGTAGCTCACACATTTTTTTTTGTGGAAAATGAAACACATGGAAAGAAGTTTAAAAAAATTACTCTAGAAAACTTAAGATGCCATTTAATGCTACATATGACGTTTTCAAACTATCAATTACATTTGCGGAAATAAAGGTAATATTGAACCAGAAGTAAAGCTTCTCTAAAACAGTTTATAAAGTCCCTAGATACAACATGCCAGAAAGACTTGTGTAGAACATAAGCAGCACTACAGTGCTTGCTCATTTGACTTTAGTCCAACAGGCAAGGGGATCTTGCCTTAGAAAACATGATGAGTGAAGGATACAAACACACCAAATAATGTAATTAATATAATTAATATTTCTGCAAAATAAGTTGGCTTATCCTGAACGTTGAAGGTCTAGTGGTTTTCCAGTCCCAGGCAAACCACTAACTGAAAAGGCCACAAGTATGGCCTCTTAACAGAAAATATCAATTCAAAGAAACACGAAAAAAAAATTACACTTTCATAAGGAAACTGTTACAAAAATGTTGGTAATAATTGCATTTTGGTAGGGTTAATATTTTTTCATCAAAAATAGGAAAGCAGAAACAAGGTAAACTCATTAAAATTCAACTTTTCTGAAATAAATAGGTTTCTACAGCTATTTTTATATTCTGCCAAATTGTGGTGAGATATTTTATAGACATGACAATTGCCATGTAAAAGCACTATAATTATGGCTAAGAAAACTGGTTCAAAGGTTACCTTTTACCTTAGGAACATTTCTCAACTGAAAATACTTAACGGTGATGGGCTAAACAGGGATAAGGTAAATTACAGTATAAACAGTAATATAAACAGTAATAAATAAATAAATAAAAGGTTTGCTCACCTTTTATCATGGAAAGTTTCTAAGCAAACTACATATTCACTGACGTGAATCATATAAACCCTGCCAGACTGTTCCCACTCTGTGCAAGGAACCTCTGCGCATACATGTAGAATCTGCATTTCTGCCCTATCTTCCCTTTTCACCCCCAAAGACATATTTTATGAGACTGACATATATAACCTTACACTGACTACATGCAAGTAGGTCTATTACCATGAGTAAACCTGTTAAGTAGAACTTTCATTTAGCCAAATGGATAAAATATTTTCTCTTCAGCTATAATATATCTTGTCAGGTGCCAGGAACAACAGAACTGAGAAAATATTAATTACTAAGAAACTGCAAATATTTAGCAAAGGATGGTTCACTCTTGAAATTGCAAACAAGAACACCTCCTATTAATAGCTGTTTCAACATTTCTCTATAAAGAAAAGCTACTCTAAAACTATTTTTAAAATCACTGCCTTTCCATAAACATATATTTAAGGAATTAATGAGTTTGCATCACCTAATAACTGTAGTACAGATAAAAAGCTTAGTGTCCATACTATAAAAGCTATTAATGGAGGAAGTGTAACTATCCCAGTCAGCAACATTCTTTCATTACAAATGATCTGAACACTGAAAGTCCATCACTGCAATAAGAAAACTGAATGTACACAATTCTGATGAAGGTGAATGGGCGTCCTTGGGCAGAAAAATATTCCTGAAGCTGTACCTTGCAATACACTTTTGAATAATACAGATAACAACAGGCAATGAGGTAAAACCTTAATATCAGAACTTCCCATTCTGTGAATGGTATTTAGACAGCCCATCACTGTTTAGTATTTTCAGTTGAGAAAACACAGAACTTTTCATCCTTGGAATGCAACATTGGCTTGAAATGATCAGTAGTATGAGAAAATGTTATCACTAAAAAAAAAAAAAAAGAAGATTTACCTGAAATGAAAACAAACTGGACTGTGAAAACAAATTGTTTACACACAAAAATTTCAAGAAGTTTTGCACATTTGAAAGCATACGCAGAATCATTTTTCACTGATGCAGTGAGACCTATATATTTTTGTCATTACCAAAGGGACAGTTTCAAAAGTCATACTGTTTCCCCTGATAAGGAAATAAAGCATGTCACTGCACATATATAATGAGGGGATAAATATCACTTTGGTATACTGATATAAACTGAAATACTAAATGGTTACAGAACTGGCAGAACAAGTGCATTAGAGAATGCCTGCAAAATGTGAAAGTGAAGCCAAGAGAAATTGTCCAGAGATACTAAAAACTATCTCAACATTTTGACACTCAGAGTCTTCAACACAGATCTTCATTCTCCTGTTTTCTGAGAGATCCACCAGCACTCAGAGGCAAGGCTAACAATACAGGCAGAGAGCGACATGCTTTTCACTAGCTCTGTGTCACCTGCATTCAAAACCAGAGGCAAAAACCTAGGAATAGGATTAGTATCTCTAGAGCAAAAATGCCTTTTAAGTGATATTTTTTACACTAATTGATGGCTTTGGATCACAAACTTAACTACTGTGAACTGGATTTACCACACTGCTTGGCAACGACAGCCTCAGTGAACTGGATTTACCACACTGCTTGGCAACGACAGCCTCAGTATGATCTTTTTCTTTAGTGTTTGTTTAGTGATTACCAGTAATGTACTCTTGACATAATATGACAAATGGAACAGAAAAAAAAGAAGGAAGAGCAGATTTGAAAGTTGTTAAATGTGAGTTGTAGTGTATTTTAAAATGGAAAAAAAATTAGGCAGCACCTATAAAAGATTTCTGGCACATATGAAAGATCAAACAAAAGTGAGGTAGATTAAGCATCAACTTTGCTTGAACTGAAGCTGCCAACATATCCCTAGATGAACTACACAAGTTCTTTGAAAGTAAAATTATAGAAGTATGATAATTTCATGCTGTGTGTCTGCAAGCTAGTAAGAGTCTACTATTACAATAACATTACTGACTAGTTTTTTGTAAAATATTTTATATATTATAAATTATTATATTATATATTTATGTATTTATAATATATTTTATAATACATTTTACATTTAATAAATTCTGTATTTTTCTTGAATTTAGAAGATTAAGCTAATCCTGGGTTTACTGAGATATGGCAATTATGCTTCATCTCTGTCTTTCAAAAAACACATCCTGTGACATACTCCTCATCTCAATAGATGACTGAATTATGGTTTAATGTTTGACTGTTCTAAGTATGCAATGTATCAGGAATGGACAAACCAGCTCAAGAGCCAAATTTGGCTTACTACCATTTCAAATGAAGCTTACTTACCAGTGGCACAGCATGGGTTTTAACACACCTCATGAGAGCACAAAGAAAACCTGTTCAGAATGTACTTTAAGCAGGAAAACTTTTAAAGAAATAAAGTGACAAAGTATTTGAGCTATTAATCAAGGTATCCCACTGTCACATTTGTTGTCACAACACTCAAGCTTGCATAAGATCCTCCTGCTCTACGCTGCTTTGTGCTGCATAAAACTTCCTACCAAAGGCTGTCCTTCCAACTAAGAACATTGAAAAGCGGCATCACTGGGAGACTGAAAGTGCTGGGTTAAGGAGATGCATTACATGATGGCAGAATATGAAACTCAGCATGAGGTTGTGGCCTGTATTTTGGGCATTAGGATCTCCCAGGTGGTAAGCACTCAGAAACCTAGCTGAGGTATCTTAGCATGTATTTGAGACATCACAAGTTTGGCCATGCCTGGTATATTTAAAAAGTGAAGAGGCCTGAAAATGTCCTACAATGTAGAAATACTAGTTTTAAACTAAGAGGAAAGAAATAACAAAAATTACAGTGTGAACTTCTTACAGAAGACCTGTCTGGCTTACAAATAATAAAACATACTGTAAAAGGAATAAATTAACATGAAATGCTGTTATATTCAACAAAAGCAAAATGAGGGGGAAAAAAAAAGTATGGAGTTGTATCTTTACTAAGTTAAAAAGCTTTGAATAATATGACTGAAGAAAAAGAAGAAGATACTACTATAGTAAACAATATGCAGGCTGCTATAGCTATGCAACTAAGGCATCTACTTATCGTGTACTGGCTATGTTTCTTTGAGCATCTTCCAACACTTGCCATTACAAAATGACAGTGCAATATTTTCCATTGCCCGTGTTTATGGAATTGCAATGACTTAGTTCAGGTGAGAGCAGTCTGATGGGCCCCATGAATGATGGAATGTGAGAGAGTAAAACTTTCGCTTATGATCCATCCACAAGACTCACTAACGTATTGTAATTCCAAGCCATACATTAGGGAAAAAAATAAAGAAACAAAAAATAAATGCAGGATCGGCTTTAGATTCTGTTACCAAGTATGCCAGCAAGTTATAAGCATCTCTGAAACAGGACATATCTGTCCTCTTTTCTAGAATCTGTACTGCTTATGGGATTTCTCTGAAGGTCTCTGTATACTGTAATAAATTTGAGACAAAAGAGGGAAGTTTCAGATGTTTGCTCATTAATATAAAGACCCTTAGGTCTAAGAATAAATGTTAAGTCTTGCCCTGAATGAAAATCATGTCTATTTTAGCAAGAAACAACACTTTTCCTTTAGTACTGACAAATCTTTCATAAACCTCAAGAAAAAGCCACCTGAAGGGATGCTTTAGCCTTTACTAATGCCTTTGTGGAAAGAGAATTGAGCTCTAGAGACAATTCAGATAGAAGTAAAACAGTAAAGTGTCACCTCGTCCACCTCAAATTAACATGGTGACTGATACAGCTTAATGATTTTTTTCAATTGTAGGCCAACTAAGGGATAGATCCTTCTGCCAACACATACATTTTAGGTTATCATTGTTTTTTTTCATAGATTTTGCAGCTTATTTTTAGCTTGCGTTAACATCAGCAGTATTACAGAATTCTGAAAGAGGATGAGTATAATAGTCCAGCTGGTGTAGGGGTTTAAGTAATGTTAGGCACATCGCAAAACAGTTCATATAAAAACTGGAGTGGATGATAAGTACTTACACTTGCCAGGATTAAATATCTTCTGGTTAAAGAATGTAGTAAGGCTTCCAGAGGTCTAAGAAAAAGCAGTTGCAAATCTACTACAATTTTTCTTGAGCCATTTCTGCAAACCTTTTTCACCTTCTTGAATAGATTCAAGTGGGAACAGCTATTAATGAAGCTTGTTTGTTAGGAAAATGGAAACTAAGACGCATTTTTTGTACTGCAAAGACAGCTAGATCTTATTGATAAATTTATATCTTTCTTTGACAACCTCCCTGTAGAATTGAGTGATGTGCCATCTGCAGGCCCATTCTAAAGATGGCCTAAAATGACTTATAATTTCAAGATGGCAGATTTGCAGAGGCAAACATGATACATGTCAGAACAATAGAACAAGACAGAACAATAATTGCTTGAAGCCAGGTCATAACAAATAAATGTAAATAGGTTAATAAGTAACAATTCAATGTTACATAAAAAGCATGTATCCTTTCAAAACATTTCTAGAAAACTAAATTTTAAATGGTAACCTGGTTCGCATTCAATTTATAGAAAAGAGAATGGAAGCACAGGTGATGTTAGTCTAGTTAAGCTGAATTATGCACATTTCAAATTACAAGCATTCCTTTTTAGAGGAGGCTGATAACTTCCCCTACCTGCTGTGTATGACCCCCTATAAAAGTGATTCAGGATATTCAATAATTTACATCAAGTACAAAGATAACAAGGTTTTAGTACAATTTTGTTCCATAATATTTCATTAGTTACTGGAGTCATATTGATCTGTAATTAGATAATGTTTTGCCACATCAGGTAGAGATTCTGCAGCCTCATTCAGGTCCTGTCAATAAAATGAAGAATCTTCACTTTGACAGGCAAATATATTCAAGAAGATACAAAGGATTCAGGATATATTAAAAGAAAATAAATAAAATCTCACAAACAAACAAACAACAGCAAAAAAAAAAAAAAAAACACCCACATCCAAGCATCCAAGTTATAAGAAAAGAAAGAATAATAATAAAAAAAAAAAAAAAGCAAGGTTGATAAAATGCCTCTTCCTTCCATCAACAAGCCCCTCAAGAGTCTGGAAGGAAAATCTGGGGATCTTTCTCTTTTTCTTTTACCAGCAGGGACAAGTGCTACTTAAGTCTATATAAATGGCTAAGCTACACTGCCCTAGTCATCCTGAATACAGAAGCTCTATCCCTTCCTCAGCCTTTGTTTCCTACCTAGAATAACCCAATTCTGGTTCCAGTAGGTACCCTCTTACTACAAGCCCTTCTTTTAAGAACAAATGATGCTTGAGTGGATTACAGTCAGGTGATGGCAGGAGAGGACAGATGGTAGATATGGGGAACAGCTGCCACTACAAGCAAAAATGGAAGGGCAAGGTCACTTTAGAACTCTAGTCATAGATAAGAAACAGGTGGTTTGTTTGCTTTCACGTCTCTGAAATAATCCTGGGCAGCACTAAACAACAGATATTTTAGCCTATATTCTCCTAGAAGAGAATAGAAATCAACTATACTCAAAAGAGCAATTTGTTAGGTACACAGTTGTAGAAGGATTCTTGTCACAACAGGAGACTGTACCTGACTGCTAAGAAATACTAGCAAAGCCACAAAAATTCAAGTCCTTTTCCCCTGAAATGTCTGCCTGTGATATGTGACAGCAGACTTATGCAGTACATGACCCAGGTGACAATCCAGAAAACCAGATGCCTGTCTCAGGCATCTGATTTGCTAAAAAAGAAGTTATGGAAAGGCCACTGAAAACAGGCAGGCTTAATGACTATATGCTTGTATGACCTGAAGTTGATTACAAAAGTACCGTGTTATAAAATGTACACGCAGCTACATGTATTAACAAGATGCCTAAAGGCATAACAATGTGGTCAAAGCACGGATCGAAATGTCTTACACTCCTTACATACTTGTTTCTGCTGTTTAATTTCTATACTACTATGTGTTTTACTTGCTTATTTTGAGTACATCATAATAATAGCAAATAACTGTGTATGTCCCAAACTTTCCCATGAGGTGCTCAGCAGGCTGAACAATTGATATGCCTTACTGTTATAAACAACACACTACACAAACAAAGTAACTAATGAAATATTAAAATACCAAGGCTAGCATGACCATAAGCAGAGACAATGAGACACAAGGGTGCTTTAGCAGCCCTTTTTCAAAGGAGGTAATGGACCAATTTTAACCAATATTGTTCCGATGCCTACCCTATGCAATGGAATTGTACACATATACTAATTATTGTTTCTCATTTCTGTAGATTGCCTTTCTGCTACAATAAAGCTGACTTATCGTTAACACTGATCCCTCGTAAACTTAAACATCCTTAAAAATGAAAAGGGAAGTAAAAGAAGAATGATGATGATACACCTTCATACTAGACAAAATGTACACAAAACCATCTTCAGAATAGTCATACACAGTTACGGAAAGGAAGATGGTTTATTAAATGAGGCAGGCCTTTTAAGTGCAATATGGTATCAATTAGGGATCCATGGGTATAGCTACTATGTAATAGATCCAGGGTTGATAAAAATCTATTATATCTGTAAATAACTGGCATTCCAGCACCAAAGGAATATTGTTATATTTAAAGGAATCTAAAGAAAAGTAATAAAATTGAATTAAAATATGCTGGTTTTAACTCTGAAGATTTCATAAATTACAGACATCTCAGATAAAAAGAATACATAATAGCAAAGAACTTTACACCCCCCCCCCCCCAACCCTCTAAAACCCCCTTAAGCTTCAGAGCTTAAGTCAATAATTAACAGTTAAGGTTTCTATTTGGTATTTTTACCTTTGGATATTTTCACAGAATTGCTGAGGTTGGAAGGGAGCTCTTGAGGTCATCTGGTCCAACCCTCTGCTCCAGCAGGGCCACCCACCCACGCTGAGAGGACCACAAGGTCTGCGGAGTCCCCACGGGTATCTGAGGGTGTTTCAGGGCCCTGACACCCTCGGGCTGTGCATGCAGAGGCAGGGGCCGGCAGGCAGCAGCTCTCACAAGAGGGATAGGCACAAGTTGTGTGGTGCCTGGTGCCCCCACTGTCAGCTCAAACAGTGGGGAGCTGCAGAGAACCATCCCCTAGTGAGCACCATGACAATGAGATGTGAACTGGGGGGGGCGCACTGCAGCAGCAGGTGCGCGGCCATCTTCTCTGTTCAGCAACAGGTTTGGGATGTGGTCCCTGTGGTCCCCTCAGCCAGCTGTTGGTTGTAAAAACCTACACAGAAACCTGAGGTCTACAGGGAGTTAGCAGAGCTAACAGAGCTTTGAGATCATTAGAAGCATGGTGGTCAAGACCAGGGTCCCATGGCATGTACCTCTAAGGACCACCAGCTGAAGGCTGTCAAGAGCAAATAGAGAACACCCTGGGGAAGGTGTCATGGTCTCTGGTAACTTGCAGCAACAGGATAACACTTCCTCCTATTTCCTCAAATGTAGGTACACCAGCTGCACACACTGTAAGCTGCAAAGGGATGCAGTGAGTGCTAATAGTGGGTGACTCTACTGGAAGGCACTAGGGTGCCCATCTACTGGCTTGAAATAGTCAAGGGAGGTCTGCTGATTGCTAAGGCCCAGAAACTGGGTTGTCACAGAGAGACCACCACAACTGTTGGCTACATGGTTGGTATTAATACCAGTTACATGGCTGGTATTAATCATCAAGGCCAGGGCCTTGACTTTGATGATCACAGAACTTATTTTGATGAATACAGATTACTGGGAGAGATGGGACCACAACTATCTAGGAAAGGAAAGAGAATATTTGCTGGAAAGCTGGCTGATCTTTTGAATTGAGCTTTAAACTAATGAATCGGGGGGGACAGGACCCCAAGCCATGACACTCATATATTTGCAAATGACAGGGTGGAAAAGTGCACCTACCAGAGTAATGAGGAATGTCCCCCGACCCTCCAAAAAGCTTTTGCCAAAAAGATTAGGCAGTTGGTAGTCCAAATGAACAGTCCCTATACTAATGTATCAAGGTAACAAACAACAGGAGCTCGTAGGTGCTGTCCAGCTGGAAAGCTATGATATGATCAGTATCACTGAGACTTTGTGGGATGAGTCACAGAATTGGACCACTGCAGTAGAAGGCTATGAACTGTTCAGAATGGACAAGCAAGGAAGGAAAGGTGAGGTGGTTGCCCTCTACACAAGAAAATGGTTTTGATTGTACAGAGCTGTCTCTGAAAAAAAAAAAAAAAAAGAAAAAAAAAATAATGCACAGGTCAAGAGCTTATGGGTGACAATTTAGGACCAAACCAACAAACGAAACTTGATGGTTGGTGTTTACAACAGGCTGCTTGATCAAGGGGAGGGTATTAATGTGGAGTTCTTCCTTCAGCTACAGGAAACATCACTCACAGGCACTGATTTTGCTGGGGGACTTCAGCCACCTGGACTTCAGTGAACATGCCCCGGTAGATTTACAATCTCAAGGGATATAGGCATGGATATTTCTAAATCATCCTTATCTCATGGTCCACCCTAGTTTCTTAAATCTGACCCCAACTCCTTCAGTAGTCCTAATGCAATGAGCTATCTTCATATTTATACTCAATCTTGCTTTGTCTGAGTTCATATAAAAAGGATAGTCTAAGAAATAGAGAATTGTGTAGTTTCATTAGTTTATACACTGATTTGAGATACAGTCTGTGACTTCGAATTATTTTACCCATTGCATGTATTTCAACACCTAATTACAGAATCACAGAATCATCTAGGTTGGAAGAGACCTTCAAGATCACCTAGTCCAACCTCTGACCTAACACTAACAAGTCCTTCACTAAACCATATCACTAAGCTCTACATCTAAACATCTCTTAAAGACCTCCAGGGATGGTGACTCAACCACCTCCCTGGGCAGCCCATTCCAATGCCTAACAACCCTTTCAGTAAAGAAGTTCTTCCTAATATCCAACCTAAACCTCCCCTGGTGCAACTTTAGCCCATTCCCCCTTGTCCTGTCACCAGGCGCGTGGGAGAATAGACAAATCCCTACCTCGCTACAGCCTCCTTTAAGGTACCAATAGAGAGCAATAAGGTTGCCCCTGAACCTCCTCTTCTCCAGGATGAACAATCCCAGCTCCCTCAGCTGCTCCTCGTAAGACTTGTTCTCCAGACCCCTCACCAGCTTCGCTGCCCTTCTCTGGACTCTCTCGAGCACCTCCATGTCCTTCTTGTAGTGAGGGGCCCAAAACTGAACACAGTACTCGAGGTGCGGCCTCACCAGAGCCGAGTACAGGGGGACGACAATCACTTCCCTAGCCCTGCTGGCCACACTGCTTCTTATACAAGCCAGGATGCTGTTGGCCTTCTTGGACACCTGAGCACACTGCTGGCTCATATTCAGCCGACTATCAACCAGTACTCCCAGGTCCTTCTCTGCCAGGCAGCTTTCCAACCACTCATCTCCCAGCCTGTAGCTCTGCTTGGGGTTGTTGCGCCCCAGGTGCAGGACCCGGCACTTGGCCTTGTTGAGCTTCATACAGATGGCCTCAGCCCATCGATCCAGCCTATCCAGATCCTCCTGCAGAGCCTTCCTACCCTCGAGCAGATCGACACATGCACCTAACTTGGTGTCATCTGCAAAGTTACTGAGGGTGCACTCCATCCCCTCATCCAGATCATCAATAAAGATATCAAAGAGGACTGGCCCCAGTACTGAGCCCTGGGGGACGCCATTAGTGACCGGCCTCCAACTGGATTTAACTCCATTCACCACAACTCTTTGGGCCCGGCTACCCAGCCAGTTTTTAACCCAACGAAGCGTATGCCGTCCAAGTCATGAGCTGCCAGTTTCTTGAGGAGAATGCTGTGGGAAACGGTGTCAAAAGCCTTACTGAAATCAAGATAGACCACATCCACAGCCTTTCCCTCATCCACTAAGCCTGTCACTTTGTCATAGATGGAGATCGGGTTCGTCAAGCAGGACCTGCCTTTCATAAACCCATGCTGACTGGACCTGATCGCCTGGTTGCCCTGTAAGTGCCGCGTGATGACACTCAAGATAATCTGCTCCATGAGCTTCCCTGGCACTGAGGTCAAACTAACAGGCCTATAGTTCCCCGGGTCTACCCTCCGGCCCTTCTTGTAGATGGGCGTCACGTTGCTAGCCGCCAGTCGACTGGGACCTCCCCTGATTGCCAGGACTGCCGATAAATGATGGAAAGTGGCTTGGCCAGCTCCTCCTCCAGTTCTCTCAGTACCCTCGGGTGGATCCCATCCAGCCCCATCGACTTGCGTACATCCAAGTGCTGTAGCAGGTTGCCAACCATTTCCTCATGGATAGTGAGGGTCACATTCTGCTCCCCATCCCCTTCCACCAGCTCAGGGTACTGGGTATCCAGAGAACAACTGGTTTTGCCGCAAAAGACTGAGGCAAAGAAGGCATTAAGCACCTCAGCCTTTTCCTCATCTCTTGTAACTAGGTTTCCCCCCGCATCCAGTAAAGGATGGAGATTCTCCTTAGTCCTCCTTTTTGTGTTGATGTATTTATAAAAACATTTTTTGTTATCTTTAACGGCAGTAGCCAGATTGAGCTCCAGATGAGCTTTGGCTCTTCTAATTTTGTCCCTGCACAGACTCGCAACAGCCTTATAGTCCTCCTGAGTGGCCCGCCCTCTTTTCCAAAAAAGAAACCCTCTTTTTTCTCCTAAGCTCAAGCCACAACTCTCTGTGCAGCCATGCCAGTCTTCTTCTGCGCCGGCTTGTCTTTGGGCACGAGGGGACAGACCACTCCTGAGCCATTAAGATTTCCTTCTTGAAGAGTGCCCAGCCTTCCTGGACTCCTCTGCCCTTCAGAACCACCTCCCAAGGGACTCTGCCAACCAGTGTCCTGAACAGCTCAAAGTCAGCCCTCCGGAAGTCCAAGACAGTGTGTGGAAGAATGTGCCCGTGGAAGAATGAATTATCATATATTCCTTCCAGAAACAATATTTATGGAAAAGTCACACTTTTTTTTTTCCTGAATATACAAGAAAAGGTGAATGCAGCTGTACCAAGACACAATGAGATACCAGGTATCTGAATAATTATACATTTTCATTCAAGATAATACCTGTGGATCATTTTAGAAATACAGTGACATTATAAAGCACCCTGTATTTCATTTCAATTTTTGTTTGTTTGTTTGCTTATACATGTATATTTATAATTGATCTCAATTCCCGTTTTATTTCTTTTATATACTTACAAGCCTCAGGTAAAATGAAAAGGTCCTTGTGCATTATACTCAGCAAGACTTTGCTACACACCATGGACAGCAATCATAACTATCTACAAGATTACTGGTGATTGTCAAAAAATTAAACAGATAAATTTTGAAAATATTTTAGGATGATTTAACAAATCCATAAAATAAATGGCTCACTGTGCAAACCAAGTATCACAGAAAATAATGGAAAAAGCAACATGGGGTGAAGTTATCATCACTGAAATGTATGAAAGGTATGTAATAATGGTCTAACTTACATGTAAACCAGAAGTCTAAGTACATGGTAAATACATACATCATTGAAATCCACACAGATCTTACAGACTTAAATAGCTACAGAAACAGAGCTTAGAAATAATCAGAGAAAATTCCAGATAAGACAGGCATACTTATTTTGATTGCACATTGTTTTGGTTGTCAAGCAAACAATTTAATAGAAAAGGATAAAAATCATCGTACTTAGTATGAAAACTTAAAAAAAAATCTACTCGGTTTCAGGTCGTTTTGCTTGCTGCACAGAAAGGGATGATCCTGCTCTAACTAGCTTATTGCACATTGGTGACCTGATTAGTGTTTTGTAGCAATATAATAATAAATAGTAGATGCCACACAGATCAAAATTTTAAATGGACTTAACAGAATAGAAGTAACCTCATTTACAACTATTCATTTCTTTCAAAGATGGAGCTTTTGGTAAGGGTGCATCTCTGCCTCTGGGGAGCCAGTGTGCCAGTCCTTGTCTTAGACACAGGACAGCTGCACTGTAGAACTTAGCCTTAAGTGAAAGCAGAAACATAAGGAAACCACAGAGCCAAATGTCAATCAAAAGGCACAAAGAAATGTTACTAGTAGCTGCACTCTATTTATATGCATATTATTCAGAACAGTGGGACCCACACCACAGAGCTAAGATCTCTCTATACCTACAGAACTCTGAACAAAAGTGCTGTGTTCACAACATGAAAAGCTCATTCACTTTAGCTCCACTGACTTGCTTGACAATAGCAGAAGAAAATGCTCCAGAAGTTTATCTGAATCTTAGTCTATGTTTCTCACAGTCAGAGTGCTTCTAGTCATAAATGTTGTCAGATTATGACTCCTCTGTCCATCACAAACTGCCACTTTCCTTTCCGAATCTGCATCCTCCATCTAATGTGTGAACTTGCCGAGAGCATAAATGAATATCCAAAATCCCTAGTTCCCTAGGGTCCCAAGTAATCACTGTGTGATCCATGACAACTTTATTATATCATCGCAGATGGATTACAAATACTACAAACATATAAACTGTGGTGCAGAAGCACTCTATAGAGTGATTATTACACAGTCCTGGTACCTGTATTACACCTGTTAGCTTCCTCCCTTCTTATGTATGCCAGTCTTCAAAGGGAATCATAAAGCACAAGAAAAACATGATGTGTACCTGGAACTTATCCCAGTACTCAGTAGGAAGATGATACACAGATGATATTCTAGGCTATGAGAAATGGGTACCACTTCTGTGTGCAATGATTTAGACATGGCAACAATGAAACGCTGGTGATTTATGTACATGTCTAACTTCACAATGAATTTTCAAATAAGTTAACCAATGTTCCTTTGCCAGCCTGAAGGACCAAGAATTTATCCCACCCTCTACTTTTACATCTGATCCCTGGACTTGAAAACACAAGGAAAAACAAAAAAGAAAAGAAAAAAAAGAAAAAAGAAAAAAAAAACACGAAAGCAGGTGTATTATTTTCACAATGGCTTTCATTTAGAACAACACACCATGCTAATCTATAGCAGCCTAAAAATTAGAACTCTGTTCATTTATTATTTCAATTATCCTCTGCTGTTGGTTTCCGTTTGTATACGGAGAGTGCGCGTTTTGTTTTGTTTTTAACCACCAGAGATTCACCTAATATCTATCCTGTCTCACCGAACAAAGATTAAGAACCAGTGTTTGAAAGATAAAGTATTGTGTTTTTTTTTTTTTTTTCTTAAGGACTACACACAAGTAATAAAGGGATGAGGGCCCTAGGAAAGACATTTAGAGCATTTTAAGCAAAAGAAGTATAGAGAGACAAAGATTTCTGATGGAAACAAGTCACCACAGTTACTTTTATTAGCAGAATGTAACTAAAAATTTAAAGACTATTTTGTCATTATTCTTTCTGTCTGAAAAGTAACCGATTAATAAAGATGACAATGAGCTGGTTGCATTTTATGTATGCCATGGAATACAGGTCATATAGATCATTTCCACTAGCCATGGAAAAAGCATCAGCATCCAAACACAGGTTGCACATTCAAAAAGCACACACAATACTGCAAGCACAACACAGAACTGCATGTTTCAGTCCAGAATAGACAAAAATTTTGAGACATACTTCACTTGGTGTGGATAGAACACCAAAGCACAAATACCTAGAACAGCAGCAGGTGATGACCTTAGGATTACAGTTGTATTATTTGTACTGTATTCCACCAAATATTCCACCAAAGGTCTTTACCATCCAAATCACGCAAAAAAGTTATTACAAAGCAAGCTAGTCCACCCCTTATAGTGCAGAGTGCCACTAAGTGGAAATACAAACTCTAGTATTGGGTTTACGTGGCAAGGACTTGGTACCAGGGTCCTGCAGGTGTGGCCTCTGTGAGCAGAGCCCAGCAGCTGCCCCATGTCAGCCAAGGGCCAGCTCCAGCCTGCTCCAAAAGGGACCTGTCACTGGCCAGAGCCAAGCCAGCGAGCGATGCCGTTTGCACCTCTCTGAGACCAGATTTAAGGAAAAACAAACAAATAAAACAACAACAACAACAACAACAACAAAAACCTGCTGTGGAACAGCAGCTGGGAGAGAGAGGAGTGAGAACCAGCCCTGCAGACCCCCAGGTCAGTGCAGCAGGAGGGCAGGAGGTGCTCCGGGCACGCAGCAGCAGTTCCCCTGCAGCCTGTGGAGAGGCTCCTGGTGGAGCAGGCTGTCCCCCTGCAGCCCATGGGTCCCACATGGAGCAGATCTCCACGCTGCAGCCCGTGGAGGAGCCCCCGGTGGAGCAGGTGGATGTGGCCTGGAGGAGGCTGCGGCCCATGGAGAGCCCCCGCAGGAGCAGGCCCTGGGCCGGAGCTGCAGCCCATGGAGAGGAGCCCACGCAGGAGCAGGCCCCAGGCCGGAGCTGCAGCCTGTGGAGGACCTGTTTTGGAACAGTTTGCTCCTGACCGACAGACCCCGTGGTACGGAGCCATGTGGGAGCAGTTCTTGAAGAGCTGCTGCCTGTGGGCAGCCCCCACAGGATCAGTTCGGGAAGGTCGGCAATTAATTCGCACCCTAGTAAGACTAAAATGTCTTCATTTTTTTAATTCCAATTCGTATGCCTTCATTGCATACTTAAGCTTCATCTGACTGCCAGCTTACTTATTCACATTTGCACCTTGTTCCACAGTATACTAGGCAAACTTGGTAGTAGCTACTGCCATCTGTCCTATTCCAAAGCCATTTCATTTAGTCTGTCTCAAGGAGTATGGATTATTGTGTTTCAAGAGCTCCAAGGGCAAAATCCTCTGGGAACAATGGAAGGAATTGGACTTCCAATGCACTGTCCTTCAAGACGGCCCAGGCAATATCAATATGATGAATCACACATTCTGGTGACTATGCCATGCTGCTTTGAATTATGCATGATCGCTAGTTCACAAATACACTATGACTCAGGCAGTTTTAAGGACAGAAAGATCATCTTCCTCTGTGGGAATGGATCTGTTAACACTGGTTTCAAGAAGTGCTGAAAAAAGCCCTTCCTAACCTGAATCCTTAAGGAAGACAGGGAGAAAAAAAAAAGAAAAAAAAAAAAGGCAAAATTTTACCTTATTTTCAGTTGAGAGGGGAGGAGGGGCACTGTATCCAAAATAAAAGTATACAAAAGAGAACAAGTACATATTTTGCAGTATCACTAATACTGCATTGTAAGTTAATTCTACTTCTTCTCACCTTATCCTATTAGACTCCCTAGCTCTTCATCATTTTGTTGGCCACATTTTCAATATATTCCATTGGCTTTACTTTGGTCAAAACAGTTCAAGAGAGACACAACGAAGGGGCTTCCGCAAAAGTGGAGGGCCACCCAAATAAGTAAAATATTGAAGAATTCAACCATAGGTTGAAGTAGTTGGGTTTGTTCAGCCTACAGAAAATATGACTTCTAATAATTAAAAAGTAGTTGATAGAGAAGATGGAGAGCCATTCTTCATAAGGATATATGGTGACACAACAAGAAGCAACAAGTAAAAGCTATATCAGTGGAAATACCAGCCTGATATAAGAAAAAAAAATCCTCACCGTAAGGGTAACTGAACATTGGAAATAAGTTGCCAGAGAAGTGGTACAATCTCATTGGAAATATTGAAGATTTGGCTTGACGGGGCCCTTGGTAAACTCATCTAAAACCCCACTTTCAATATTAAGTTGGAATAGATGATCATCAATCTGATCACAGTCAGAGTTCTCTTTCAACCTAGACTTTTTTTCACTATTACATGCTATTAAAACACTTAATTCTATGATGTATGAACCCATTAGATTCTACCTTAAAAAACTGACTCTGAGAAAGCTGACATACTCCTTATTCCATTTGAAAAGTTAGGAGTCATTCATGTTCCGCTATATATTCATAAAATATAAATCCGTATGTTATACACATGCATACTCACGGAGACTCTAAATTTGCTGCTAAAGAAAAATACATTTGCTCTAAGGGACTTCCTACTGAGTCCAAGTTCCCCGAGCATCTCATCATGCCTCTCTTACTTGGCATCAGTGTCTCTCAATGCATTGCTTTGATCAGTTGTAGCAGCTGTCTCCTGCATGCTCTGTTTCATTTGTGGTGCTGGGGACAGACCTGCAAGAAGCCCTACCAAGTGCAGGACCAACAATTATGTATCTCCTCTCAGACCTTGAATAGTGAATGTCTTCTGGTATGTGCAGAAGAGGATAGTGGAAGATGAGCAACGGAGGACAAAAGAAGGGAGAAGTGGAGCCTAAGGGCAATGATGGAATTCAGAGCTAGCCATCCCCATCTGTCATTGACCACCAAGGGCTGTAAGAAGACTCCAGGCAAATTTGAGGAACCACAGCTACTACCTCACCCAGCTCCTGCCCTGCTAGCTCACAGACAGGCATCAGAGCACCTGCTGACATTTCCAGCATAACAGCCAGCACAACACATCTCAACTGTACAACCATGTGTGGTTATTCTATATTAATCTTTTGAACTCTGTTGTCCATATTAAAAACCTCTGCAGTATCTGGATAATTCTCAAAGGAGAGTGAAATTAGCCCGCTTGGAAAGGAGCAAGAGAAAGAAGAAAGAAGTAATTTTCCTCAGAAATGCCCAATGATATTAGAAAGTTGTCACAAAACCAACTTTCTGTGAACCACTCAGCAGTTTAAAATTCACCCAAAATAATCTCTACACAAAATTAATTTATTTTTATTTTTATTTTTATTTTTATTTTTATTTTTATTTTTATTTTTATTTTTATTTTTATTTTTATTTTTATTTTTATTTTTATTTTTATTTTTATTTTTATTCTTTTAAGTAAGAAAGTGCAATTACAGTTGTGGTACATTGCTGACATATTTCCAGGATTCTGAATAAAGTTTCAATTATCTAAACAAAAAAGCAATTCAAAAACAAACAAAAAAAAAAGATGAAGAATGACACCTGGATTGTGAAAGCTGAATAATAATTATGTCACTTCAGTGTTTTGCAACTGCATTTCAAACCTGTAGTACTGATGAATTTCATAAAACCAATATTGGACTTCACAAAGCAATGACTTATTCTAATCTGGTACTTGGTAATTTTATACAAATCATATTTTATAAAAACAGGTAAAAACAAGCAAACCAATCTTTCTTGCTTGATCCAGAAACATGAATAACTTTCTAAGAGACCAAAGGCAAAAGCAAGCCCTTATTTTTCCTGCACATATGCACAAACATAAAACATTTTCAGGTGGAAGCTATATTCCAGTTATAATGACTCAGAACAGGCAGTTCTTCTCACTCTACTTCAATATAGCTTGGTAAACATACTTACAGAAACTGAACCTCTATTCAAAGTAATTAGAAATGTTCTTATGCAGTATTTACATCTTCAACCCAGATTTTTTTTTTACTTTTTTACTTTTTTTTTTTTTTTTTTTTTAACCCATGTATTAGTGAGATGCACAAGACAGACTTGGTTGAAAAAAATCATGAAAGAAATTTACAGTTAAGTAAATGAATTTGCTAATAATTACCACAAGGGAAAATGCACATGAAAATGAAAACTATTTTAAAAGATCAAATAGAATTGAATATACAATATGTTATCCAGAAATGTAATCGACATTTTAAAATGTAATAAACATTTACTAAAGTTTATCAAGCTTTCCTGGGAAAAACAATAAACACTTCCAAAACATGCAAGTGTTCTCAGATGTATCTGATAGAAACAGTTCAGACTTCATAGCCTCGCTAGATAATTATGGGTATTTTACTGCATACAGTTCTTAACAGTGACTTTCTAAAGCAGATGATCATTTATAGACTTAAAGAACTATTATGTTATTTTTCATGAATGTTGTTGCAATACCTGGATAAACGTATAGTAGCTACTTTTATATATGTTTGTAAATTCTACACAAGTAACAATACTTCAAAACTTTTCTGTTTGTACATATACATATATTAGCATGACTTTTAATTCATGAATAAGAAAAAATCCCCATCAACATCTTTATTTGTTTCTTGTAAAATAATCATTCTAAAATGCTGTTTGATATGTCTTAGTATACTTCTATTTTTTTTTTCCCTCTTACATATCAATAAAACTCATTACATGGTAAAAGAAACCTTAATACAGTAGAGGCAACATTTTGCTATCTGAAGTAGGAGGTGTTTGCATGAGTTCTTGCAATGTGGGACAATCTTACTTATTAGATCTATCACGACAGAATCAACATTTAGCTCTGAAAAATCCAGCAACAGTTGACAGACAAAATTCTCTGGTGATAATACCTTCCCTATTTTCTATTTATACAGAGTACTTCTAATTATCACTTACTCCTACACATATTAACTGAGTAGTACATCAAAGCCCTTTTTATCAGTCTGTCTTTCCCCAGTGTACATCCGTACTGGCTGTACACAGAATCCACTAATTAATCGCTTATTAGCAATTATGTTTGAGTACTCCTTTCCTTACTTCTCATAAATAATCTGTAGAAGTTTTAATTGTGTTTTTCAAGCTTTGTGTGCTTTTCTGCTTTGTTTTCCTGGAAAATGTGCCATAGTACCTTTTCATATAACTATCTTGAATAATTTTCCCCATCACCAAAACACATTTTTTCCGCCTCAAAAATATTCTTAGAGTACACAGAAAAAAAAAAAAAAAAAAAGGCTATTTATACTTCTTATGTCATCTGTGAACAAAGGAGATAGTTGCTAATATTCTGGCTTCAATCAGATGACAGACTAAGTGCCTGTAAAAAGTTTTTTTGATTTCAGAATACTAATTACATGTGGTGTTTCATCCATATATCTGAAATGGGTCCATTATTTAAAACTGAATTTTTGAAACTGAAATAGGCCATACAAGGCACTATTTTGTGTTACATGCTTTTCTTCATCACAGACTCATCTATACCCTGTAATGTTGCTCTTTGACCAGATCCTCCACTATTACTTAATGAAGGAAAGATGATTTACACATTAAAGAATCTAATTTATTAGTTCATATACATGTAATAGAGGCAGTACATTTCCATGCAGAAAATCTTATTGCCAATTACTAAAACAATGTGCGATGTACACACCTAAGTCATGAATTTATAAGTTCCACAGAGGTGTCTGGAAAAATATATTGCCTAGTTTAGATTTCCCTCACTAAACTTTTACAAATCTTTAGAATTATTTTTTAACAACAACAACAAAAAAATAATATTACAGTAATTACCTAAAATGTATTTTTTGGAGTTTTATTTTCAAATTTAGTTGCCTTTAATAGTTACTGATCACAATTCTCTTTTAGCTTTGCACTTTGTTTTCGGATTATTTAATCTGCATGTGAAGAAACAGGATCTACTTTGCTTATTTTAAAGTAAATAAACTTAACAGCTATATATATATATATATTTTTACCCTTGAAATCAACTGTTGAAAAGACTACAACCCAGTCTGCCACTCAGCTGGGAGGAGTACAAATTCTCCCTGAAATGCTATGGAATGCCGAAGGATTTAAATGGGTGTATAGTAAGAATTTGTTTGTGTTTTCCCACACACAAAAAAATGGCTTAATTATGAGGTTAAAGATAGGCATTTAAACATTCTGTTCAAACAGTGCCCAAAAAAATATGGTAAGAGTCCTATCCTCTCTAGTATCACTAAGGAAAACTGTTTTTACTACAGAATATTTTAGTACGATATGTGTAAGAGTCTACAGATGAATAACTAAAAGTATTCATTCGCAATAATGCTGTTCTATCCCATTAGCTGGATCATTACTCATAAAACCAACTCATCCTCAGTCAATATAAAGCAGCAACTAGGAAGCACTCCTGCATTTTTGTCCTTAATAGATGACTGTAATTGATTGATGATGCATTGATAGTACCTACAGCAAGTACTTTGTTGCTTATGCTAGCTTTTGTGTTGCGGCTTCATTAGCATCAATATAAACTCAAATATTAGTATGCAAGCTCTGTTACACTAGGGACATCATAATTTCCACAGCAGTTTAAAATGCCTTCAATTTCTGAACTCCTGATGTACCCTAACACAAGGGATTGTGAAGCCCCTTTTTTCTTTTCAGTATCCAGCCCATAGTTTGCTTCATTTATCTTTCAAGAAAAAATACCGTTTTATTATTCGTGAATTCTGATATTTTTCTAAGATTGCATACAGAAAATGCATCTCTGAACTTTAAAAGTACTGACTATTTGAAGACTTTACGATGTGATTAAAAATTATGAAAACGAATCAGAATGAAAACAAAATCATAATTCTCATCCATTTTTATTTATACTGCAGTATTGTATATGAACACGAGCCATACTTCTGGGACTTTACAAAATGAATAAAGACACCATCTACCTGCAAGCAATTTCACAATGTGCATGTGTCACTCCTGCCTGTGTCACTGAATGCAGCACACCTTACGAAGATGCAAACCAGTGAAGTTAGATCAAGGGCTAAAGCAAGTTGTTAAAAAGAGATAGTCTTAAAAACAAAAGCAAAACAAACAAAAAAATCTCAAAAGACAAAACAAAACAGGAAAATAATGTTGAATTCCATAGGACATACCTTACATATAAAATCTAATCCAAACCCTCAATGATTGTTTTTTCTCTTTCAGAAAAGAACCTTTTTGTTTATTTCTGGGATTACAAGACAAGTTTTCATGAAAGTTTCAAATACGATTTCAATTTTTAAATTTTTAAAAAATAATCATTTGAAAATGACGTTTGCAGTGAATGTGTTTCCACTTGAAAATATTTAACTAAATCTGGTCTTCAGAGCACAGCTGTCTGTGACATAACATCAATCTACGTGCTATACACATCACAACCATTTGAATCTACTGAATCAATAAAAGTATTAATATACCAAACTAGAGGCATTATTTTAAAAGAAATATTGAAATTATTATAGAACTATAAATATTATCCATTCATAAGTAATTTATTAATATATGAATTGCTAATTCATATAATTCATTGATAATCCATTCTTAATTAATGTTTTATTGTTTTTCCTACATTTAATATTCATTAAATTAATAATTGCTTAATTTCATAAGCTTTTCATTAACATATTTTAGTTTATTGCTTGTTACATTCTTATTTATTTATTTATATGCTATTTGTTAATATATTTTTAAATAAAAATTTAAATTTTTGAATTACATAAATATAATAGATAACTCTACAAATTTGATTACAAGTCTTCAGCCTGTCTACCTGCTAGGTAATCACTCCAAATGGTGTAGTCTTTCTTCAAGTCCAGATATCTTGAAGAAAACAGGAACGTATAAATTTAGAAAAACTGTCAACACTTAAAATTATTGGATATCATAGCACAACGTTAATACACTTCAGTAGAATAAAAATGGAAATCCTAAAGAGAGTGATGAATGCTGTAACACTGCCAAAAGACCAGAAGGGACCTCATACAAGAAGCTTACTAACGTAGGAGTGCCTTTGCAAATATTTATTTAATATTAGGATGGGAGAGAACATATACTGATGTCTCTGTTAACAGCTCTAAGCATGCCTAGCAAAAACCAACTGAGCAGACTCAAATGTGAAACAGAAGGCAACTTTACAGCTACCAACTTAACTCTAGAGATGGGATCTTTGTAAGTCTTCCTGTGATACCCAACACAGTTGTAACTGAGAACCTTGCAAGTATTCTGAACAGACAATCACAGTGGCTCACTCAACAGTTGCAAATAAGTACCCAAAGCTATTTAAAAATAAGTAGTGCATGCCAATAAACAAGCCAGGATCACTAATAACTTTGATGTTAACCTGTGCTTCATCCAGTAATGTTACTTTCAGTGAAGCGTTAGTACCTGTAATCCCAGATTAAACTATTTTTTAAAACACATTTTCTCATTTAAAGTGTACCTTTACTTTAAACCCCATTTCCTTAAAGGAGTGTATAACATGCAAGGTGGATGAGACCAGCCTGAAGTAATGGAACTGCTAACAAGTTAGGCCAAGTAACAGGCAACTAAAACCTTCTGATGAGACATTTAATTTGACTTAACAGCCACCAACTGCTGTTGCATTACACGTTTCCTCTACACTTAAACATGTAATAAACCTCTACTTGAGTGGGTCACTTGACATCAGCACAAAGATATGGCACCTCCCTTAAGATGGGTTCGTTATTCAAAATGTAGAAGTGAATTCCAGGGAAAAAGAAAGCTTCTTTTCTCCAGTAAATGGTAAGCTAAAGATTTCCCAGGCTTCAGTCATCCTCCAAGGTTAGGGAACTTTAAACTTGAAGTGATGAGGCTACCACTATGAAGAGCTTTAGTGAAAACACTCCAAGCCCACAGGCTATAGGTTGCAGTAGTGTGGCAAAGGTCAAAAAGGTGCCAGAATTTAAAAAATAATAATAAAAATAAAATAAAAATAATAAAAAGCATAGGTCAAATTTGTTCAGAGAAGAGCCAGTTAAGTCACAAATATGGAAGGCCCTTATAGCCTATTCTGCTGAATCCAGACTTGGACTACAATGAAGTGCAATACAGGAGTATAAAACAGAAATAAAAAAGAGAGTATGAAACTCTATTTCAGACTTTGATGTGAAAGCAAGCTGTTCCGTGGTAATATTATTTAATAAAGAGTACAGCTAAGTGAACTTAAGTTGTCACAGTTGCTTTCCTACATAAAAGCATGCACCAAGAACAATGAATGCTAAATATATATATATATATATATATATAACATAATGGTAAGCACTGATCTACAATCCTAAAAGCACCGAAAAAGGAACTTAAAAAATATTTCTGAAAATGCAAAGAGCACAGTTATTTTAACATTCGTAATACCTGGTACTTGCTGTACACTTTAGTATATTTTCACTAAATGGAATACTAGTATGTTTAAATACTTTTTCATTGTAAAAGTTTACTTGTCAATATATACTTTGCTACATTTTAAAATGGTATTTATATATGCACATATACATACAGAAGTGCTTGCACAAAATAATAAATATGTTCAGTAAGCAAAAATAGAGTAGAACAAAAATACTTGTCATATTGTCAACACAAGAACATCTCTATGGCTTCTCCTGCAAACTGTTTTTCTGAGACTGGCCAAGAAAACATTAAGTAAGGGGTTCCATCATGTAAAACCAAGTATTATGTCAATTGCGGGCACTCTGATTTTAGAAACACTATTTTTCAAACCAGAAATAGAAGAAATATCAAAAATATTCTTGTATTTTCATGTGCAGCATAGGTATAACAGGGTATGTGCATGACCACTATAATTACAAGATTTTAAGCTGTCACAGTTTTTAAAGTACAGCTTGTAAAATAAGGAAGTGACATTATTCTGTTTAACATTATTCTAATCAGTCAAGAAAGTGAACATTGTATCAAAACACTTGTACAAAAGTACAAAGAAAACTAGTCAACTCAACGGGCAATAAATTTCGGCAAACACAAATACAAAGAAAAGAAACTACAAATGACAGGATCACTGTACCATAACTGATCAATAAGAATTTCCCAAGTATGATCATATCTACTCATTAAACTCCACAATATTATTAAATAAGTATCAATAAATTTGCCTGGACTCCTAATGCTTGCCTTCCCCTTTGGAAACTTGGGAAACTATATGCTTTTGTTGTTATTGTTTTGAGTTTTTGTTTTTAGGCAAATTGCTAATTGAAAGGAAAAACGTTCCTCTCCCAATCTCATTTCCTTGAGCCCTGCCACCCCAAGTCAATTCTGTCACTCAGAATTGATGACACAAGTCTTTGCAAAACAATCTCCTTTTTCCTTGTCTTCCTATCACCTTGATGAACATAAAAGGCTAATTTAAACCCATACACAGGGAAGCTCCAAACTCAAGCGAGCAGTTTTCAAAGTACTTTTTCAAATCAATGCAATCACACTTAGCTACCTAAGTAACCTTCATAGTGTATTCAATGAAAACAAACTTTGTAGGACAAAAATCAGATATTGCATAGAGATTAATAAAATATTTTTTCAAGTACTGGCTTGCTCTGAATCTGAGTACAATTTCGCATCTATTTTGTGTTACGATCACAATAACAAAAGCTGTCAATCAGTAATTTAGCAGAAGCATTTTCATCTTTAAAGCTAGGCACGTATCTCAGTCTTTGACTGAGTATGAAAGACTTCTAAAAAAACTGAACATTTTCTTAAACGAAAAGTATCATGTAGCCACACTGGGTACTCTAAGAAAGGTCTTAACTTTGATCATTTTACAAAGCTTCCTATTAAGAATCCTCAGAGATGATCAGTAACCATCCCCAAAACAGGTCCAGCCCCAGAAGCAGGTTCAACTAGTCAAGAAAAATGCTGGTCAGTTTGCAAATTAAACAGAGAATATTGGTGGCATATATTGTGTGGGATGCAGGGGAGGCAGAGTGACCTTGCATGCATCTCACAGGGTTTAACTGCAATATAACTGCAATATTATATAATAAAATATACTGCATTTAACTGCAATACACCACAAACCTGGGTAGTCCAGTCTTGGCTCTGAACACCTCACTTAGAAAATAAGATTAAATTTTGCCTACACAAAGACTGAACATCCTAACTGAAAAGAGAATAGTCATGTCTAATAAAGCCCCTATTCTCATGTTGTATTAGTTTGTGTGTACCAACTGGTATTTTGGATCTGTGGGACAAGTACTCAAAGGCATTTGAAAAATATTCTCCTAAAAGAACAGACTGCTGTAAAGGCATGAGCCTTCTATTCCTACCCATTGATAAAGCCCAGATAGGCATCTGCATATCATCTCTGCTTTCCTTTCTTCACCTATGTATGAAGGATAGATCATTCAAAGCAATTGCACTGCTGGGGAATGGTCAGAGGCTTTCTTGCATGTTGGATCAGGTCCATGTGGTCTATAAATTTCTCTGTACTTCACAGAGAGGTAAATAAGATTATGCTGCTCTGGCTCCTTCTGTATTTCCAGCTGCTAACCTTCGTTAAAAACTCCATAAACTAGAACAAAGACATCCCTCAGGAATCAGTTGCTCTACTTCTCCTGGAATATATTTGCAAAGAAGGGGCAGGTGGCCCACACAGCAGTCTGGATGGAAACATGATCAACCATATCAACATTTGATAACCCATGCTCACAAAAATGAATGGGATTTGGCAGGTATGAGAGGGTACATTATATACCTTATTCTCATAGACTGAGAGCACTTAAAAATTATTAGTTCTCCATTGAAAATACTTAAAAGGAATTAGTAGACATGGACTTTGCCAGAGTAACAATATCCATTGTTAAGGAGACTGAATTTGGTAGCTTAGTCTGATTCTGCCAAGCCAATCATATCTCCAAAGAGCCAAGAAATTACCGGTGTGATCTGTTCTCTGTTGTTTATTACCGGGAAGTAATCCATATTTAATTTGGAAATGACAGATGTTTGTAAAGATACTCTACCATACACACCAGACACTAAAACACTTAGGAGGAAGCATGGGAAGTCCTTCAGCACTGTGTTTATGACAACATCCTTTCAGCAACCAATATGAGCATGCAGAGCAAGAGCTTCATGCTGCCGTTAAGGTACTGTGTGTAAAACACAGGCAGCAGATTTTCTGAGTTAATGTAGTTCTAAGAAGTTAGAGCTTCTGTCATTCAAACTATTTCAGGAAATTCAATTTCCTCCTATAGTAGTGCTAGAAATGTCACTGGCATTATTAAGGAGTGAGCGATTTGCAAGACAGGTAGACAGACCGCAGTTCAACTTTTTCTCAGTAGTAATATTATCATTAGCTTATTCAACACAATCAAACTGAAGCTGTCATGCATTATATATATAGTTACTCATGCAAATGCAAAAAAAAATAAAAAAACAATAAAAAACCCACATCTTTTTAAAATTGAATTTACAGTTTAACACTCTTGTCTTGAGAAAGTGCATGTGTTAAAATTTGAGGATTGAGTTTTTTCCCAAATTAAACTTATCATTATCTCAAGAGACACTGATGAAAACATGAACTTTCCCAGATTTTATGGGATCTGTATGATTCCTGCAGACATCTGATTTGTAGATTGACAGATTGGAACACTGCCCAGTGCACTTTTATTTAAATGATTTTAGCCAGTTTTTGGTTATTCAGCCAACCACATCTGTGTGTCCTCCACTCTCACGGGTTCTGTTCTTCCTTGTTTTCTGCCCTAGATTTCCCATTGTAACTAGTGCCATTCTTCTTGGATTGTATTAAAACCAGACTTGTTCCAAATACTTCTGAGCTTGTTATAAGTACCAGTACATTGCTTTTCTAACAGGAAAAAACATATACATCTGTCGGTTTACCCCGTTCAGTGTTTCTCTCTGTTCAGGATTTTTTTGTTTGTTTGTTTTTTAATTTTACCTGTGTTGCTGTTATGTCCTTTCTAATACAGGCTTTTTTTTTTATTTTATTTTATTTTACAGACAATTTCTTGTCAAATAACAGTTACAATGGCATTTACTTTATCCTAATATAAAATCTCTGAATTGAGGTGATACATGAAATTGCAGTGTGCTTTAAAGAAAAGGTTTTTATTACAGAACAACCTCTACAAACAGGACAAACAGGTTCCTAGCATATTTAAGTTCCAAATTTATCTTCAGATATCAAACCATAATCTGGTATGTTGGGTTATTTTACCAGCACTCATAAGAAAATATATGACAACACTCATGCACTCATGCCCTCAAACATTAAATATGCTACGTGCTTAAGCAGATTATTATACAGTGCAAGCTTTTTTTTTTTTTTTTAATAGAGATATAGAGAGATTGTTTTAGAGTTTATTACAAATAAGTTTAATTTAGGTTCTCTAAATTGTCCTACCACAGAAGCCTATACTTATACACTATTTTGAGAAGAGGTCCTGATTAAGGCATCTAAATAACATCCAAAGTCACAACAAATAATATATGTTTAAAAAAAAAAAAAAAAACCACCCCGTTACCCAATTTGTATCTTTAAAACTGTATACAAAAGTACTTGTGGTAGGAATTTGTAAAAGTTCAAAAGCAAGAACAAATTTAGCTAAATGTTTATTAATAAATTATGTCAGACTAGCTTCTGAAAGAGTACAGGCTTGTTTCCCACTTTATGTTAAATTGTGAATGAGATCTCCATGGTGCCCCGGTTGTAAAATGCCAAGTACTGTGTTAATGCAATCCTAAAGTCACATACAGTCCAGATGGTGCCTAATACAAAAAGCCTATAAATATGCTTTTGTTTTTGTATTCAAATAAAATACTGAGTATATTGTGCATTTTTTGTGACAAGCTAATAAAAAAGGTATTGATTATATTGTTCTTGATTTACCCTTTCAGAAAAATGGGTAGCATATATGTCTCTGTCCTCAGCTGGTCTGCAGTGAGAGTGGCAGGATGCAGACCTTACCAAGCCTCGTACAACATACACATTACATAGATTACTATAATCAGTAAACCAACTGGACATTTTCAACTTGGTGCTCTAGGGTACATCCCTACCAGAAACAACCATTGCAATACAAGGCAATATCTATTTCCCTTAATAATAAATATTTGTTCTTAAGGCCTCAAATACAGGAAGATACTTAACCAATATAGGCACCTGTTAGATTCTTTTCTCCCCTCTTCCTTTATGCATGCTAATTTAACTTCACCTAATCTTTGCTACACTGCCCGTAAGCACAGCCACTAATTCATTTTGTTAGATTTATTAGGCAGATATTTACAACTGCAAATTTTCAAGTTCTTATTGCATTGACATTGGGTGCTGATCTCTCCCAGATCTGTTTCCACTTGACTCCATTCTAGAAATACATTGTCTTTCCCAAAATTACTCCACTGTTTCCAAATATTCTCAGAAGACAAAAGTATTCTGAGAAACTGGAAACACTGTAGACATCTGAGTCCCCATACTTTGGGGCAAAACTGTATACTTTCTTAAAAATACCAACATAATGTATTCACCATGGCACCGCTTGCAGACTGAATGGACTTAAGTTGTACAAAACACACAGAAACGTATATGACAGGTATATAACATATATATACAAATGTAGTATATATAACATAACTTTCAAATACAAGAAAACCTAACATCAAAACAGCAAAATATTAAATGTACTCAGCAAAAGTAACTCAGTTTGTATGAACACCAGTATTTTCACAAACTGAAAGAAATGTATGGACAGCCCATAATATCCCAGTTTGACAAAAAAAATAAAAAAAGCACATTAATGGATGGAAAACAGAATAATATTAAGCAGTTTTGTTCCCCAAAATCTCTGACATCTGATGCTGTTGAAAGTAGCCACAAGAATATTAGCCCTTATGGAGTAAGAGTTGGAAAAAGAATACATAAATAAAAAGGGGAAAAAAATTATCTTTACAATATATATTTTCTTTCAATGACACAAATTAGGCTGTTGTGTCATACAGTATTTCACCTACATCACTGACCATTCAAGTCAGTTATTGTATGGACAATCTCTAGAATTACAAATATTATATGAAGTAAAATGTTGTTTATCTGGTTAAATATGAATTTTTTAATGGACAAGTTTTTGCTACTTAGCATGTAAGGTACTAAAATAATTTGTTGCACCAGTAAAATCAGAACCTACCTAACAATGCAGAAGTAAGATTTTCCTATGAAAAAGGGTATGATCAGTAAGTATTTACCTCTTTATTGACCATTTCTTCCTCAGAGTTTTCTACATCATTAGGCTGTCAAAGCAGCAAATTTATATTCTTTACTGATTAAATTGTAGCTTCAACCACGGAGCAAGATTCTGGCTCTGAACATAATAAAAATGTATCGAAGCAAATCACAGATCGATTGTTCTTTGTCAGTCCTACTGCATAATAAATACTAGTTTTCATCTTGTTCTCAAAAAAACATGACAGGAAAAATAATACTCCACCAGGATTATTTTAAAATCAGCTTTAAGGCTCTTTAAGACATGTAAGTCATTCGTAATGTATAATTTGCTTCAAAATGTTTTTTTTTCCTTATAAGAAATATATATATATATATTTCACTACAAATATGAAGTATGCAAAACAGATTTTTGAATAAGGTGGATGAAAGTCAATGAATGATTTCAGAAAGGTTTTCCTATTTTACCAGAAACAACTTGAAACAATCTTTCATCAGCAAAAACAGAATTTTAAAACATTGCTAAAGCAGAAATGAAAAGAAATAACCAATAATCACAAAACTCCAGCATATATATAAATCAGTCTCACTAATTTCATTCATTACTCAACCAGAATATTGCCTGCAGAAATATGGAGCAAATTGTTTTGTTCAAATGTCCTCACAAAACACTGTGTAAAAGCTCTCACATGTGACTTTAAAATCTTACTTATATCTTATATTATTGCATGGCCAATGTGCAATAAAAAATAAATACAAACAGAAAGAAAAAAAAAGTAAATAAACAAACACACTCATCCTACACTAATAGTATTTTATCATCATTATCTCAGTCCTTTTGAAGAAGACATGAATGTTACAGCTTTCCTTCAAGATCCTATTTATATACCAATGAATCTCGGAACATAATCCAGTTATAAACTGAAAGCATTGCAAAATCTCTTTCCATAGCATAATCTCATCAATGGTCTCATGAGTGTTTCATCACTGTGAATTGCAGTGCAGTTTCGTTTCCGCTACATGCTGAATAATGTGAATGCTCCCCTGTAATCTTGTCCTTGATGGATACTACTTGCATTCTGTAATAGTCAAAACATCTCCCTAGAGACCTCTCATACTGCCTGCATTACAATGGGGCCTTAACATTTTTGGTAGTTGCAACCACTACCTTCCAAAACTCCTTAAATAAGTAGGAAACATTAATTTTTGTTTCATCTCTGTTTCGCAGAGCATACTTCAAATATTATGCTCCTTTGAAGTCTAAAGTACTTTCAAAATAGCTATGTGCCAAACCAGTAGCCAAGCTTGAAAGCAACGTTTATCTTATCTTTTAGTAATTCTGCTGTTGTGGAGGATAGAGCAGGATAGGAAGGAGTTGCTGTTTGTAAGCTGCAATCAATTTCTACATATTTAGAAGCTTATTTGCAAAGCCAAAAGAAAATAAAGAGGCCTGAAGATTTCAGCCTTTCAAATAGGCATAATAACGTACAGATTTCTTGCAAAGCATGTGAAAAAATGAGGATAGTGAGAGGCTAGGTGAGGCCTACTCCAGGCCTCATTTGAGGGAAAAGAGCTGGCAAAGCAATACAGACAAACGGAGGCCAGCAAATAAAACAGACCTTCAGCACTTATTCTCCTGAGGTACAGGTCCCATCTCCCTGCTCTGCCCAGAGTAGTTCTACAGAATGAAGGCCAGTGCTCCATCTCACCCCCTTCAAAGTTTTCTCACAAAATGAAAAAATGCCAGTGAAATCTCACCCAGTGCTGAAGCAACAAGAGCACTTTCTCTCAGTGGCAAAGAAGACTCCCTTCACGGGGTTGCTCTGCATGAGCAGAACAGCCAAGATCTGAGATGAGGGGCAGTAACAGCATCTTGTTTTACAGGGATGCTTAAAGCACTCCAACAATGAGTAAGTGTCTTCAGTCTGAAATAAATTGCTTTTCCCCTGCTAATTCCCACACAGGAACCTTATATATTCAATTTATTCTGTTAATTCACGGGCATGAGACTGTTTACAGTCACATACTGCAATCAACTGTTTGCTACTTCTCTGCAAATGTATTTGGAATTAACTAAATGTGGGCAGCAGGCAGCACCAAGTCATTCAGATGGGATCTGATCTGTTCTTCCTTCCTTCCTGAAATAGGTTAAGTTTCTATTACATCTCCTGGAAGCAGGGGAAGGATAGTTTATTGTATTGCCATTCTGTGGAGTATCATTTAAATAAAGAAATTAACGGCTTGAAGTGGTGCCTTTGGTAATCATGGTTAAGCAACAGAGCCTTAATGCCAACACATGCCATCACGATTAAGCTGTTTTAGCAGCAAAGTCATCCTTGACTGGGCTTCAAATTTATGATCAAATTATCCAGTATTACTGGTTTGTTTGTGACAGTCATTGAATTAGTGTCATGGTCGTGGTAAGATATTTTAAACATAATTTTGGAGAACATTTACTTGGTCAGTTGCTGTGGTTCATGACTTAGTTATGAGAAACCAATGACTTGGCTGATTCTCTATATATTGAGGATTCCCAGCAATTATTTCATGAAGGAGACAGGAGAAAATAATTATCTGATGCAAAAGCCAAGGACTACATATTAAATTTATATCCAGTAAGATTAAGTTATATTTAAGAAATTATCTATTAAAATAAATAACCTAGCAAGACAAATAAATGTAACTATTTATTTATATAGTGTCTGAACATTTAATCAATCAAATATTACAAATAAATCATATAGTATATTTAATTCTGTGTGGGCTAGGAGAAAAAAAAATATATGACTCTAAAAAGAAGCTTTTGCAGACTAAATAGTAAAGCCAACTGTAAAACCTACAAAGACACACTAATATTTCCAGGGAGGTTTCCTTTAGCCGGGGTTCTCCCTCATACAGACCTCTGTGCAACAGCCTTGCAAGACGTCAGAAAGACTAGCCTATACCCCTCTCCCTTCATTTTCTCCTAGAGAAAACCAACACTCAATTGACCAATATTTCCAGATAAAGCAAAAGACAGGCCATGCTTCAAAGCAGCGGGATACAGAAATCTTGAGAGAAGCAAATAAGTGTTGTCCAAGAAAAACAGAGCACTTTAGTTCACAACAAAAAATAAATCACTGAGGCCCTGTCTGTTGGGAAATGCCTCAAAAATCTAAGAACAGATTGGAGTTGACGTTGAAATCAATTCATGAACATGAAAGACGCCATTGGTGGATAGATGTATTTGATTTCTATTTCCTGAATTGGCACATTACTTTCCAGGGGATCTCTGAACAAGCTTGATAGTCTCTATGTGCCTGACCTAAACGAGTCAGCTCCCAGCTTTAGTCATTTATTGTAACTCAAAGCTCTTCTAAATGGATATTAAACTGTTGCTCTCCATAAAGTTCAATTCTGGAATAATTTTAGTTGTTGCAAAGCTTTCATTTCAGAATGATACAGGGAAACACACTGTAACTGTGCAGTAGCACTATGTTAAAAACGAAAAATCTTGTCTTGCTGTCAGAATTTAAATATAGAAATATATTTAAAATAGAAGGTTGTACTGAACTAAACACAGATACAAAAACAGCTGCACCACAGCAAAATGGTGTATTCTTATTTTAATTCACCTGAATTTACAGTATAGCCATGTGCAGTAAATACCTCAGGAACCTTCACTAAGACAAACTAATTACTACTTGTGTGAGGTAATTAAGGGTATCTGTCAATATTTTAGAGTGGAGGGAGCTGAGACAGATTAACAATTAAATCAATCAGTGGAAAAATCAAAAAGAAAACAACAAAACTTCTCCTTCCCCATTACCATGGATGTTGCCTGAGTCCAGTTCCTGGCCCAGACTTCCTGCTTGTTAAACTTTGTTATGCCTGTCCTTGTTCTGCTGGTTTGCCTCCCCTGCATCCCCACGCAACGTTTCTCAGCATCCTTCTTCAGCATCTTTACTTGCTGTGTTTGTTTCCTAGCATTTCATTTCCTGGATACTGGCCCATCCTTGTCTAGACTTTTCCCTTCTAACTTCAGCTTGCTTTAGTATTGGTATTAGGCTCCAGCAGCTGACCCTGGACATTAATCTGGTTTTCAGGGTTGTTTTTTTTTACATATATGAGAGAGGGAAAAAGACGGTATCTGAATTTAATCTAGTATGACAAATAGAACTGTTTAGTTCAAACATTCAGAAGAAAATATTGAAACAACTTCTGAATGCTGGAAAAGGCCTCCTGAATCAAGTTCATTCACCCACCAAAAAAAAAACCAACAAAAAAAATAAAACTGTTAATGTAATAAATGATTACTCAGAATAGGCAGTGCTTCATTTCTGCTCTCTGATTTGCCTTGGAAAGACAATATTACACAGACTTATCTTATGATGAAAGAACCCAGTGTACTCTTGAGTTATACTTCAGATTTGTAATACATTAAACCACGCTCCAATTCACAAGTTTGTTTCTTTCAATATAAATATTTATTGCCTTAGATTGCATTAGATGTCCTCATTTCATTTATTTTGATTTTTAGCTTGCTCCAATACTATAGAGAGGGTAGTGTTTACTACAGTAGGCATCTTTGCATGTTGGAAACCATGCAGGAAATCTTACAGCACATAGCTTTTATTGTTTGGTTGTAAGGCTTACATATATATATATATATATATATATATATATAAGGTTATAAGGCATTTATAAGGTTATATAAGGCGTATAAGGTTATAAGGCATATATATAATGCATATATAGAGTGTATGAGTCATTTTGGCTCTTTAAATTCCCAGTGATAGATGCTATCAGCTATTTTCTAAAAATACCTGGGGAAAAAAAAATATATTTATATATATATATATATATAAAAGTGTTTTGCTCTTGTACTGAAAAACTGCCTGTTACCTAGTAAAAATGAGAACAGATTAACAAAACTGTCCACTTATTCAATGAAGGATTAAAATGACAGTCTAGGCTGTTTAGCCCACCTCATATATAGTTGTAGATGGTAAAACTATCAATATAAGCTTTTGATATTCATCCAGTCAATCATTTATCCTATTCCCTATATAAAACATGCAAAAAGCATACAAATGCTACTGCCAGCCCTCTATAAAGAAATAATTTCATGTCCTATATCAAACTGAATAAATAGAATATATATAAAAGGTCTATAAGGAACATCCATATCTTGTATGCATACATTAAATGAGAAAAGTTAGTCCAAATGTACTTTAGAATTAAAAAGTCAAATGTTACTTTTTCACCATGGGACATTCAGGTCAGTATTTGTGTGGGGTATGCAACCAGTGTTCATTACTTCATTTTACTGTTTTCATCCACATTGTGGCCTGGTACCTTCTTTTATCTGCACCATCATCCTAACCCCAAACTAAATATAAGATTTCTACTATTTTTCTTGGTCTTTCTATCCCTGTAATCATGCTGTCTCACATCTCAGAATATTGACGAACACATCTTCATGTCTCCTGTACAAGGTGGGAAATTTATTACTCTATTTCTACTCTGAAGCTGGAGAATTGTGACAGAGCTCATCACTGAGCTCTGTCATTACCGAAGTGCTGTGCCACAAAGCTTAGGTATCCAATTAAAATAATAATAATAACAATGTTAATAATAAAAACAGAAGGCAATATTATTGTTGAGATCCTGAAGAGCCACAAACCATAGCTTGTCACATCTTTGGGACTGAACGTCAGGTGGTACACAATTAGTGTCCACCTATAAAAGTCTTGTCTGAAACACTCCTGACAAAATTGCATCTGACTGTGTGGGTGGCATTCAAGTAAGCAGCTATCCACTCTCTTCTGACAGTGTTCAAACCTACTTATTATGTTGCAAATATACAACAAACCCAATTCATTCATTAACACTCTTCATCTATACAGTGAATACTGCAACTCCTGGTGGAACATAGGTACTGAGGACATAAAATGCCAAAGTGGAAGAACATATATATATATATTTGCTGTTTTCAACACTTGATGTTGCAATCTTAAAAACTTTATCAGTTCATTTAAAAATAAATAAAATAAAATAAAATAAAATAAAATAAAATAAAATAAAATAAAATAAAATAAAAATAGAGAAAAAAAAGACAAAAACCTAAAGCTGAAAAACCACCTCTCACCCTCCCCAACTCATTCAACAACTAGTGAGAACAGATAACCAAAGTACATAGTGCGTGAACATCGGTGTACTGTAAAAGTCAATCTACAAAGGAAAAGGCAATCACACATATACTTATTTCTGGCATATGGTAATAAAAGGAAGGTAGCCAAAACTTATGATTCACCACAGTTTTCTTCCAAAGAAATTGGAAGGGGCAATGCACCTTCTGGGAGTAGTTTGTGAACAAGAACCAACCTTTTATCTGCTCTTGTGATCAGCCAAAAAACATAATCTGACTTTCCAGGTGTCAGAAGCAGTGCTAATATACAATACATGGTTGGAGAAACATGAAAATGACTATCAATCATCAACAGAAAAACAAAAGTAAGGTGAAAAATGTCATTGCCATCAGCAGAGCTACATTTTACTCAAAAAATAAATGCAAGGTTTTTAAAAATTGTAATCTTTCCAAAACTATTGAAAAATAAAGTGCATAGGTTTTCAATATGCAATATATCCAATGAAATTTCAAGAGAAACAAAATATTATCTTGAGGTTTTGCATATTTCTATGCAATATTTTAATGACGTGAGTGTGAAGGACTTTCATTATTTCTTAAATGTTTTTGAAAGTATTGCAGTGAAGAAAAGTAAAAGATTTGTTTTTATATTTGTCTCTCTCTGGTGCTGTATTCAGTTAAATTCAGAGGAACAAAAATCAAACACTGAATGCTTAAATTAGTCACACCCTGCCCTTTTCCCATGAGAATAATATTGGAAACAGAACAGAAGGTATGTAATATCAAGTTTTATTCTCAATGCATAATGTCAAATTCAATTCTCAATTCAAAGTTTAAAAAAAAAAAAAAAAAAAAAACTGCATCTAATACAGGTATGCTACAGCATTAAGAGACCCATTTCAAAACTGTAATCTATTAGTCATTTTTCTTGTTGGACACACGTGCACAGAAAATATGTGTCTCATGACAACTGTAATGGGGTCTCACAAGTCCCCCAATGCCAGAAATGCTTAGTTTTGCTCCATGAGCCTCTTCTTGGAAGACCGACAGAGCTTCTGTCCACACCACAAAGTACGCTGGTATGTCTTGAGCACATGTGGGTGTCTGAACAAAAAAAGTGGAAGATTAATCTTGGTTATGAACAGAAACAGAATGAGGAACTTCAGCAATCCTACCTGTAAACTAAGAAACTAATTCTCCCAGATGGAGAATCCTGGGATCTGGCGATAAACTAATTAAGCCAGCTGGAACAGAAACAGATGAAGATTATGGAACTATCAAGGGTTTGAACAGTTTTTTTGCTCTTTTTTTTTTTTTTTTCTCCTTAGAACATGTCTTCTGCTGGTGTTAATTGCTCAGAAGAGTGGAGATTTACGAAGAGCTTGGTTTATTAACGTTGGCAGGATTTCTTGACAGCCACTCAATTGACAGCTGTTGTACCTCCTTCAGTGTTACTCTTGGCATTTTTTTCTTTGCAATGTTACCACCATTTGAGAAACAATCTTGTTTGCTGACAGGTTTGGAGATCAGCTTGGGTGAGCAACCAGTGAGAGACCAAACATGGAAGAATTAAGTTTATCTGAAATACAAAACTCAGAAGGTGGCTTCTCTACAGGGAAAGCCGGGGGCAGTCTGTGACGAGGCATGCACGGGAGAATTGACAGGTGACTACAGTCATGTAAAACTTTTGGGAAAATGACATTAAGATTATATTCTGTTTAAAAATGGGCTTTAGTTGACGATATCAGTATAAATTTAAGAGAAGGAAAAATGGAAATCCAAGGGGCATAAGAGTGTGTCAAGGCACAGGGTTTTACTGAGAAAGAAATCTCTTGATATGCCAAAACACATGTGCAGAAAAAAATAATTTCAACTTTTCATTTCATTCCTGAAGGCATCTGTGTTTCCAGAAGCTGCAAATTTCCTTGTTAACATTTCTGTTTGGTTATTGTTAAAACTAAGACAGTTTATATTTTTAAAAACTGAAGTTTGTTTTCTTTTAAGGTGCTTTTCCTTATCTTCTATGCTACTGACACATCACAAAACTGCCTGGCATAAAGGACAGGCCTTGGGCACATCTTCTGAGCATGCATTAATTGTGCCTCTGGCTGTGTAGTGCATTCAAAAATCCAACCTGTTTCTGTGCTGTGCAAGTGGAGTAAAAGGTTGGGGACGGAAAAAAAGGAGGAGGAGAAAGGAAAGAAAGTCTAATGACAAAATGCTAGGAAGACCTGTTAAGGTACAGCAGTGAAAACCGTCTTGGTCAAAGACCCACTCTGTATTTGCTGGGTACATGTAAGTAAAACAGTGACAGTATCACCAAGGCAGCCCTCTTTCCTAAGACTTGGTGTTCTCATTCAACAGCTTGCTGTTGGGCTGATCAGCAACAACCAAATGATCCACAACCTTATGATACATCCAGGTCAGGCTCCATAAAACGTTTATTGGAATTTCAGAGCATTTTCCAGGCTAAAGGTGTGGGGAGTTAGCTTATTTAATTGATGCATTCACCCACCAGCTAATATAGAGAAGAAAATCTTTTTTACCATATGTATGCCTTCACTGACAAGTGAGGCTATTTTCTGGAAAGGAATAAACTAGTACCCCAAAAGCAAAGCAGCTGAGAATCATGAACAACCTAATATCATGGTTACACTAGTTTAAAACCTGCCTTAAGGCTAATGGTAATTCCTCCATTGCTGCTTAGACACAAAGCAGCTTAGAGTCATTTTACATATGCCTCAACATTTACTGTTAATGCAGTATTTTGCATCATCTTAATGAATGTAAAGTTAAAACACATGCTTCAGTGGGTATGAATTATGTGCAGAAAAGGCTTCCATTTTTTATCTTTGACTCCAAAACCAGAGAAGACAGTGATTTTGATGAAGCCAGACTATAGACTGGAAATTCTGCTTAGATGTCTGGTTAAAAGAAAAGAAAAAACAAAACAAACAAACAAAAAAACATGACAACTATAATAACAACTGTTATTGATGTGCATTAAATATAACGAGACATTAGTGCAACAACGGTCAGAAGGACAACTTGATACTTTGACAACCAGCAGTATTGCAACATGCAAGTACATTGATTATCACCAATCATTCAAAGAAATCACAACTTGCTATTTTCACATTACTTTGTAGAAACCAAAATGACTGTTGAAATGTTCAACATAACTGATGGCGATTCACAAAACATTTAAAATAGGCTGTACAAAGTTCTGATCGAGACATTGAAATAACCGGGACAAATGAGGAACAGGTTATACTGAGTAGTCTTTCTAACATACTGAGTTTCCAGACAGCTTCACTGGTGACCTCTCTCACTTACTCTGCACTCCGGCTCTTTTATGCTGTCTTCAGAATTGAAGGAGTCCTAACATTTCATCTGAAGTGATTCAAGTTTGATTAGACAGGATTCAAATCTCTTTTTACTTAGAAACATATAAAAGTGGAGTGAACCCACTGATGCAATATCAAAACCTGTCTCTTTTTGTTTTTGTTCTTGGACACAAGATAAATATTTTTTGAAAGATCATAAATTGTCAAGGTGAACATTTAAAAAAAAAAAAACACAAAACAGAATCACGCTTTCATCTCAATTTCTCTGCAAATAAATTATTTAGAAGAACAGAATGTCATGCAGTACACAAAAAGATGTTAGACAATTCATCATCTTTGTTTCAGTAGGGTTGCCAAGAGGTTTTAAAAGGTCTGCTTACAGCATAACCAGGAAATCCGGAAAATAAGATAAGACCACACACATTAAAAAAAAAAATGTTTATTGTGAATTATGGACAATATTAGCTTACTGCACAAAGAGGCCACGCGACAGCCACTGATCTATATTCCAGCACAATCAAGTAAAGGAGTGTATGGATGTATGCAGCAGTCAGCCCTCACGCACAGCCACCTCAGCAAGGAGGGAAGCCATGCAGATGGCCTCAACGTCAAGATCAGACACATGCCCAGTGCTTCCCACGTGTCCCTTGAGCTGGCAGGACTTGGAGGGCAGCACAGCAGGCCGGGCCTGGTGCCTGCAGTGTCCCCACGATGGCCCCCACAAGATGGGCTCCGCCTGCCTGGTGCAAGTATGGCTGGCAGGGATGAAGCACAGTTGCAGCACACACTGCTCTCCTGGTACCACAGCTCACGGCACCTGCCAGATCAGAGCAACACAGCCACCTCCTCCTCTACACACTGGCTTTTACCTAAAATACTGCCTTTCTGGTGTCAGCTCTATGCCCCATTTCATAGAATCATAGCATGGTTTGGGTTGGAAGGGACCTTAAAGTTAATCAAATTCCAACCCCCTGCCATGGGCAGGGACACCTCCCACCAGACCAGGTTGCCCAAAGCCCCATCCAGCCTGGCCTTGAACACCTCCAGGGATGGGGCATCCACAGCTTCTCTGGGCAGCCTGTGCCAGTGCCTCACCACCCTCTGAGTGAAGGATTCCCTCCTAACCTCTAATCTAAATCTCCCCTCTTTTAGTTTAAAGCCATTCCCCCTTGTCCTATCACTATCTGCCTGTGTAAAAAGTCACTCTATTTTATCTTTTTTATAAGCTTCATTTAAGTACTGAAAGGACATAGTGAGGTCTCTAGGTGACATTTTTGCAGTCTAGGCATCATTTCTCAGTTACGAAAGCTTAATGAACCTCATCAGTCATGAGATCTGTCAAGAACACATTTTATCAATCACTACATGGAAATGGACAGCAGGGATAAAATGCATTATGACTTCTTTGGTCTTGGGTGTAACTCAAACTGTTCTGAAGTGCTGTTCATAATAGCCATCCATAGCACACAGCAGCACACCTGACATCATATGCACGAAACAATATATGCAGAGGAGGGCTAAACACTAGTATTCTGTTGGGATAATTTAATGTCACTTAAAGGCATTGTTTTCTATATTAATTAATGCTCAGGAACTCATAGGCAGAATCCTAGTAAATTCCTTCACTGGAGGACAAAAAAAAAAAAAAAAAACACAAGGATTTTGATCAACCTTAATCTATTTTAGCACAGATGTTTAAAAATGACCATGTCATCATTGCTCAGCTGGACACTTATGTTTCATTTGTTTTATGATCGAGGCTAGATTTCACTGAATGAATCTATATTTTCCAAAAAGATAATTACCCACATCAACCAATGAATGCTCATTATAGTCAAGATAGAACAATATGCCTGCTTGGTAATATTCTGCTTTGTTTCCTTTTGAAAGAAAATAATTTCCTAATAATTGCAAGGAAAAGAAAAAGGGTAAAACTGCTACTACACTTAATGCAGTTATAATTCAATCTACTCCTAGCCATCGGCATAATTGTTAATATGTTCTACCCTCTTATTCATAAAGCTACCCCTGGAAATGATATCACAGTGCATTATGCGTTCCCTGTAGCACTACTCTTGGCTTCAGACCCAGTGAACTTATCTTTTTTTCAGTGAGCTACAAATTTATTAGACACAGATCGCTATTTTCATTTGTGATATAAGCTTGTTTGATTCGTTTTCCAACTCTAGAGAAGTGATTCGTCAGCCTTTGGTAAATTAAAGTTACTTTAGCATAGAATAACAGTTCTAACTTACTCAATTGGTTGCTGCCATCAGATAAAGCAAAATTATTATTTTCTTCTAGTTGAGTATAAGGTACATTCAGTGTACTAGAAGGATGAAAATGTAAGAAAATGAAATCATATACTCAGCAAAACAGGTTACTCATATGTGAATACATAAAAGGAATGTAACTCCACCAGTATGTTTTGGAATTGCACATTAAAAAACAAAGATCTTCTTGCTAAAAAATAAAAATAAAAAAGCTTTTTTTTTATTGACATGGCTGTGCTCAGATTGTCTGAGTACTGATCCTGTTATTTGTTTAGAACAAGCCTTTAAGATCGGCAGTCTTGAAATGTATGAAAAAATTGCACAGGATCACATTCCTTACCGTTCACATTTTCTACTTTACATTTGTATTCAGTTCTTCCATGGTACTCAAACAGCCAAGGTAATTACTTATCTTTCAGATTTCTTTTTGCCCTTTACCCAGACTTATAAGATCTATTTGGGTATTTCCCTTCTTGGCAGGGTTTAAGAAAATCCTCTGAAGCACAGGCAATACTGACAAATTTTTTTTTTTATTTCCAAAAATTCCTGTGCACAAATTTATTGCAGCATTCCCAAGTCTGATGCTGCATAGACTTTTTAGCACAGGCTCTCAGCTTTCCAGGGATACATAGCATGCAGGCACTATTATCTTGCCAGAAGCACAATTCTACTACTATTTATCTTTGTAAAATTTTAATATTTTTACATCAAATACACTCAGCCAGACAAGAACATTTTACACCTTTCATTTGCATAGAAACTAAGAAGCCAATTTACAAATTGCACCATTTTTTCCATCAGTGAGAAGTTTTTCCCTCAGCTCTAGTGTTAAATTGTTTAACAGAGTTCCAAAATGCAAATCAAGTCTGAATCCTACACTTAATTTTCAAGGGCACTGCATGAACACTAGAGAATCTGAGTAACTTTAGGAACAACCTTTTCCCCAAAACACTGGAGCAATGAACTTCATAATTTTGTCTAAAACTCTTCGTAGTGTCTGAGACACCCCAAGAAAACAGTAAAGCTCAAAGTGCAAAAATTTGTAGTTCCAATCAGTAAGCAAAAAATTCCACTACATAATTTCGTGTGTTATGGACAAAAGAATGAAAGAGTACAAAGTGATACTTCTTTCCGTACAGTGAGGTATGGTAACTATACTTTCAAAGAGTGGAAATCTGGCATGAGTGAAAGACATATGCCAATTAGAGGAAAGTAGAAAGTAAAAAAGGTAGTAAGTTTAATCACAAATAGGGGCTCTGAAAGTTTATCACAGTGCATTTGAATCAGGTTTTAAGATACTTCTGTGCCTTGAACATTTTGTTGGACAGGTTTGGTTTAAAGCTTCTATTGCTTTAATCTTTTTAATGGGATGATGATGAACTATGGAGCCCAGAATTATGTGGCAGAAGGTTTTTAGTCTTTCATCCAGAGACTTTCTTTGCAAAATGCCTATTGCCACTGATCACAGCATCCCTTAGCCCATTTGCTGAATACTAGAAAAATGTTCCATAGAACCCTAACCATAACTTAAAAAACAATCAGCTAAATTGATGAAAGCCTATGTCTCATACCCCCATTTATGTTAATAAACTGTTTTCCCCAGTTGTATCACAATTACCAATTTGGACACAAAAAGCTTTAACTAGGACCCACAATACATTTTCTATAAATACCCATTTGCTTTATTCTATGAAATACAACATAGAATGCAAAAGAAAGTTGCAGAAAACAAACGGACATGTCAGTGTTGTCATCATTTCGTAATTTGATTGTCTAAGAAAATTAAGTTAGTGTTATTGTGCTGCCTGTTGTTCAGCCCACACACAGCTGAACGACTGAGAATATACCTGCATGTCTAAACATCTCCAAAAGCATCCATGAGTTTGCAGTCTCCTCCGAGTACTAAGATTCAGCAAAATTGGCCGTAGAGGGAGCAGTACTGGCAATAGAAGTTCTTAAAGATTTTGTGCAAACACATCACTGGATAAAACAGAGACTCCATTAGTAATCACATTGGCAATTAACTCATCCACTAGGGATGTGAGCTTATATTCTTGATGGATAACCTACCACCTCAAAATAAAGCAAAGATAAATGAAAGTGCTGCTTACAGAATTAATAACTGCTGTGGAGGAACAGAGATACCACAATGGTGGGACCACAGAGCTACTTACCTAAATGTAATACGCGCAAGACCAACATGGATTATCCCATTTAAAGGGAAAACATTACACCATCCACAATGCTTTGCCACAATACTACATTGAAACAGAACCTTTTTATTAAGCAGAGTGTGGCCTTCAAGGTGAGGCAGTCTGAGTATAAACTACAGTTGAAGATTTATGATAACAAGACTGCTGTGGAAGACAGAGGCAATGGCACTAGAAATCTTGGCTAACGAGTCAAGTGCGTGCAAGGATACCAAATCCCAAGTTGTAAGTGGTTTAATATCTCACATCAGTGACTAATACACTGGCTGGCTGGTTCACCCTGCAGAACCAGTCACTAACCAGGTACTGTGGGGGAGACAGGATCACGATGGATGGCTCTGCTCTCCTTGTTAAGGGACCATGTTACTACTGTGTTACTTACACAGTGCCATTGACATCTACAAATACTGGCCCAATACATCAGAAGACTTGCCAAAACCACGAATATTTGGTGAGACGGTGAAGCCATCCTAGCCCCCTTCTGTTTCTTATCAAAACATCTGGTTCTTGTAAATAGCCATTTCATTTCCGTAAACTAGTAACTTTCTCTCAAAATCTTATGCACCAGCAGACAAAAAACAAACAAACAAACAACAACAACAAAAAAACCCTACCTAAAGCAGTAACTATTAGGAAACTGGGAATTCAGAAGCTTATGTGGCAGAAGGGTGTATGATCTGGAAGTCTTGTGGTGACCAACACAAAATCCACAGAGGCCTGTGCTAGCACAAGTCTGCCTACAGCGAGGCTGAAGCAAGTTTAGTTGGTTTGACAGCACTACCAGCTGGCTTCATGCTAAGCTACCTCTTCACTTGCATCCAGATTACTCTGATATTTCAGTTTTAATTCTTTCCCATAATGGGAAGAACGTAACATCGCATCAAATCCACATGCAGATTTGCATGCAAAATTAGAGGAGTTTTGAAACTTAAATACTAGGGTAGGAAAAGGGGGGGGTGGGAGGGGGTTGTTCCTGTTACAACTGTCAAACTGTACGCAGAAGCACAGGTTGCTAACCCATAATTCAGCTGTTTGTTTTAACACAAATTATAATTTATTTTGGGAATTTATAGTTCTCTAAAAGAACAAGTCCACTTTTTACTTCTACAGTGCTGTAATAGAAAAAGAATAAAATTAATTAGCAGTTGTGATTCTACAGACAAAAAGGTCTCAAAGAGATTTCTTCAAGTGCTTATTACAGTACGTGAATACTCAGACCTCCAAATGATTTTCCTTACTGTTTATCAATTAAGACAGAGAGTGGAAAATGAGCAAATATGACTTTGTATCAAATTTAATTTATGTCAAGAGTAGATTTAGACAAATTCATTTTAAATGCACATACAACAAGTCAATTTATTTTACAGGTTTGCATAATGTTCTTCCAAAAGATACATCAGAGAATGACTTCAAGTAAACAGAAATTTGCTACTAGATCATGCAAAATACTCTGAGAAACCAAAGATGTATGTAAATCAATATCTAACACACTATGTGGCTCCACTGTCTCTAACTAATTGAATAACCCTTTATGTAACCACTCATTAATGAAGTCTCAAAGTACTAACCCATGCGCCCACGAAGTATGAATTTAAGCTAAATGGGATAAATGAACCAAAAGAAATTCATGTGACGCACTCAAGCCTACGTGGTGATCACAGAGCAAATCTAATTCAGAAGTTTCAGTTCCAGTTCCCTTGCTCTACTCAGTAGATTTGGCAGTGCAAAACCGAGATAATGAGGCTTAAGTTAAAATGATTTACAGTTTTGGAATTAACTGAAAATTCAGTAAGAAAAAACACTACACAGAAAGAAAGTAGTTTGGGGTAAAACTTCAGTTTTCACCAGGATCCACACATCTTCTTTTTGTGCTTCCTCAAACTCCACATTTTTGCAGTCTAAATTCAAAAGTAACATTTTCCTTCACCAATTCACTCTTTATTTTTTAATTCACTGTATGGTCAAGCTGATGTGTAATTTCACTTGTTCAAGCTGTTCACTCTCCAATCATTTTGCTGTATTTTAAAACTAAACTCTGAACACTAACTCTTCCAATTTCCTGTTGCTGAAACAGCAGAAATTGGTTTAAATCCAAGAAATCTATCACTAACCACTGTCCTGACTGCCATCAAATGTTAAGAGTTAAAAAACAAACAAAACCAAGGATGTTTTATCAAGCTGAAAGTAAATTTCCAGGTAATCTGTCCTTGTCTGATATGTACTGCCTCAAGGCAGATATCTGAAAACATTCACTTCAAGAAGGCTCGACAATTTCACTGAATAAATGTATATTAAGTAACTGTAAATTAAATATTCAAGTGTAGCTATTAAAACAAGAAATACTATTTTCAGGCTGTGTGACAAGATGCTTTATTACTCAAGAGCATACAGTAGGTAGATTTTATTAAAACAGAAGGAAAAAAATGGAAAAAGGCAAAATTTAGGTTGCTCAAAAATTAGATGTTAAGATCTCACTGAATTGTATGAAACTATTAATATAAAGCTATTCAAAACAAAGTCCTGAATAAAATTTCTGTTTTAGGCTGGAAATCAGCTCCATATGGAAGTTAAGTTAGTTTACAATTGAAGGTTATAAAAGCAGATATGCCAGTTGTAGGTAGAACATTTTTACTTTTATTTGAGACAGGAAGATATGTATTATGGAAATTTCAAGGGGCAGAACAGGCGACTCAGTGGTGGACTGGTGGCAACAACAACAATCTCAGCAAGCTGCTGAATATAAAACCTAATGCACAGCTTTCCTATGGAAAACCCTGGAAAACAAAAAGAGAGCTTCAGCTTGATGTTAGGGAGGAGAAGAACCAGCAGAGGCATTTAAAGAGAAGATTTAACATATTCAGGCCTGGAAGATGACCTTCGGCTGTGACTGTGAATGGGCTTGAGGATGGTATGCGGCATGGGAAAGATTATCTGAAAGAGAGTCAATTTCAGTACATGCACAGGCCTGTATGTGCATTATCTAAGTCTACAACAAGCCACGTGAACACCCAAGAACACAAGCCCAGTCACGTACTGTGGCTGCTGTCACAATCAGAAATGGGTTTATTACAGATTTTCTAATTCCAGTGCTATCAAGGTTGACAAGGTTATCAGTATATACTGTTTAACACAGACGTATAGGTATCTATCTCTTACAAATGTATGTGTACACACACGTTAGAAACATATACAGTCAAATCACAACAGACATACTGAAATATATATATATATAAATGTGATACCCTAACTAGACACCATCCTCAAAAATATTGAACATGAGCTGCTACCAAATTATCATTTTTGTCATCCCTTTGAGAAAAAGTTGGCTGAAAAGCAAAAATTAAACCTCATGCAATTTAAGAGGAATATATTTACAATTTAAGACAGAGCTATTCTCTGTATGGATGTATCTCTAACCAGTCATAGAAATAAACATTATACCTGAAGTTTTATGGACGAGTTGACAAGAGTCTTTGTAACTCAAGTTGCTTTCACTTCTATCATGGCAGCACCCTGTACCTCATTAAAAGATGCTTTACACGTGAACAGTAAAGAAAATTCCTCCACTTCAGGCACTTACCATTTCTTCTTCAAATTGCTTACTTTTATATCAGTGTTATAATTCTATAACTGCTGTTATAGGAATATTATGCTGAAGATCTCAAGGCTTTCTACCAAGTTAATCTCAGAACTACAAATCTCTGAAACGTTCAATAGAAATCTCAGAAATATTCAAGACCCGAGAAGACAGACAGTAAGAACCCAGTGCATGGCCTTCCTGCTGCTAACTGCAAGCACGGGAGCTAAACGCTTGATGGGCCACAACAGGTAAGGAACGCAAGAAAAAACATTGCATCAATCATGGTTGTGAGAGGAAACAGGGCTCTGAGTGGTGCAATGCTCACGGCAAATGCAACAAGTGGGTTTCTACCGCAAGCATCTATCTGCGGCATGTTCACTGACATAGTAAGAGGAAACGTTAGAGCCAATCTTTGTAAATAACAAGGATGTCACCACAAAAATCTCTGATATGCATCATCTACTTTCTTTTAGCGGGAGCACTCCAGTAAGGCAGAAGATAGCAGGTGGCTACTCAGACGGAAGGGACCGACATATAAATCATTTCACACTTCAGAAGCTGTCTAGTGTATTTCAGTAAATCAAAGACTTCCCAGAATGATGAAAACTGAGCTTGCTGTAGAAGAACATCCTCTCTGTGGCAGAGGAAGACAGAGCTGATTCAGTCACACGTCATGCCTGCCATGTTCTGACAAAACATCTGCATTCTCCTTCTAAGCAAGCGAATCAAGACTGCTAGGGAAATCTGCAGTAAAGCAGTGATGAAGAATATCCCAAGAAACCACTTCTGTATATATAGAGCAACATGCAGTGTCTCCTTACAGCAACTACAGGACTGAGGAGCCTTCTGATTTCGAGAGGCAGTATCCATCAACTTAGGTATCTGCTGCATGTAGCACAGTAAGTTTTCCATCTTAAAACAAAGCAAAACAACAACAACAACAAAAGAAAAATTTGTCTTTTATAACCCAAAACAACCTTTTAGTTAAATACACAAGCTATTTCCTGGAGCCCAGACTCAAGCACCAAACCTCATTCTGGCTCATTTTTTTTTCTTGTCTCTATTATCAAACTCTGCACAAATAACGTAATGTGCACAGATAAAAAATGAGAATCACTGTTTTCATAAAATATGAATTTTTACAGTCTGGGAAGTAAGACTTTCATAAGAACCCACACACACACAAACAAACAAAAACACTGGAGTTGAGAGGAAGACAAATATTTGGTCAATCACCTATTCATTCAGTTCACGCAAACAAGATACCACTGGAACCAATACAGCATTTCAATGAATATTTAAATGCTAGATCCTGAGATTATAGGTCCAGAGCTTTAATACATCCTGAGGTATGGATCTATTAGGTGCATTAATAGTAGAAGGACAAATAAGAATGTAACTGCTGTCCCTTCTCAATTAGCTTTATTGAGTACGTCATGGACTGTCCTTTCTGCGTATTTGTGACTAAGAACCTGGCTATGCCAGTTCCCCAACATAGCCTATGGCTGCACATGGCGCTGATCTATGATTTAGACTACAGTAATTATTTTTATAAGTTACTTCTTTATTGATTTTTTGCTTTACTTTATTTTACAATTTTAAATGATACATCCCTCTGGAAATCTGACTTGCAGACTCTAGAGGGACCCACATCCTAAATCAAAGGCTGCACAGATAGGTGCTATTTAGTATATACACTGTTATTCCCAATCTAGAGCTTCTTGCATGTATACTGACTGTGCCGGATTTGTTTGCAGTCAAAAAATCAAAGGGCAAATACTGCCCCCAATCTACATCCTGAATGTGCCCCAGTACTGTATATACAATTGCCTTGTATAAGAGACCGTAATTATGGCACGTTTTCATTTTTTCTCATCATTTCTGTATTTTAGTCAGATGGTGTTAAAAAAATTCTTTTAAGTAAAAGATGGTATTTATGTAATTATACCTTCTTTTGAAGCTAACAAAATGCTTTGACGAACAAACAGATGGGTGTTTGGGGTAAAACGATAGGTTTCAAACACACAGCAGGACAGTTTATACATTTATAAATATAGGTTACTACGACAGATGTATATTTTTAAAAATAAAGGACTAGCTTTCCTCACAGTATCATCTCCAACTATTTACATGCTATAAATCTGCAGAAAGCAACATTTAGCTGTAATTGCAGAACTTCAAAGTACAGTACGGTTTTCGTGAGCTTTTGTGTAGATGCTTTTTCCTGCACATTAAATGTCTGCAGAGAGATTCTGTAGGTAGAAAGATCTAAAATATTTTTCCACCATTCAGAGAAGATAATTCTGGTGACATAAAATGAAGAATGCAGTTAATCTTGTGTATCATTTTCTAACTGGAGTAATATTGACACATGATCCATGAAGGCAGCCTCCTTCTCATCTAAAGTCTCAGAAGTAGAATTATCATTTAGAAAGCTTACAATCATAATTTTACACTTTTACAGGTGCCTTTAGAGGTGGTTCCAGCTATTTGTTCCAGCTCTACTTGCTGGAAAGGAAGGTGCCCTGACAATTTTCCTAAGGAAATTAGAATTGTGAAATGAGATACATAACTCTGTTTAGTCCCTACAGACTACTGCAGAGTCTGCTTCAAGCATGCGCATGAAGTCCAATTTATTGTAGCATTTATCTTGAGCCAGATACATGTGTATATACATGTATGTCAGGGAGAAAAGAAAAGAAATCCTTATGATGACACTTTTGCATCTCTCCTAACATGAAACAACCTGAGGGTCTCACCAATTTCCACTTTGCTTTTTGTGTTAATCTCAGATAGCCTTAAAACCTCAAATAGGGCTGCAGAAGTGAGTGGCCTAAGGATGCAATTGAATTTCTGCTCATGAGGTCCTGCTTTAAATATGGGGAATTTATGGGGCTTCTGGGGAACAGTGACACAGCTACAGTCTTTCCCAGTCTTTCCTACAGTCTTTCCTCCTCTGCATGAGTAGCAGCTCTGTATTTCAAGGACATATTTCAATTACTGAACAAGTGCAATCTTGGAAGCACGACTTTCCCCTTAAGAACCCAGACAGCAACTTCCTCATCAAACACCTTGCTTCTGTTCTTACAGTTCTTTGTCTGCTTTGTCTAAAAATGCAGCTACTCACCTTTTCCTCTCTTCAAGGGTCATATATATACTCTCTCCAACACAGCATAAAGAATTGCAAAAGTACGCCTACTGCATTATTCTCCTTCTTTCTTACAGTCTACTTAGACATTCACTAATGCAGTTACTGATGGTCTCAAGCTTACAGGCCTGTGGCCACTGAAGACCTGTGTAGCAGGCATACTGCTGTGTATACATGGCAGTCAGAACTACTATGCAGTAGCTAGCAGAGAAAGGGTTTTGTCATTTTAGACTTCAGTCAGTAAAAGTTGAAGAAAAATCCATAGTGAAAAATATCAAAGTTCCCTATCAGTACCCTTAAACACCTACTATCATTCTTTCTAATGAACAGCTGGATGTGACATCTTATCTGCATCTTAAAACACAAAGATTGTCACCCTATCTGCTGAACGGTCATCACTGCTGCCCTTCATAGCACTGTAAATCAGCAGAAGCTTCTGCTGCATTTGATAAACATTTCATTGACACAAGGAAAGCATTATTTTATTTCCTTTAAGAAGCAGGTAGGGGAAAGATGCTTGTAAGTTTCTTTGGGGTTTTAGCATTGAGATTCAGTGAATACCTCCTGGTTCCACCACTGATGTTACCATGGTATGCACAGTTAGGCTGAGGAATTCCCTTGAAAGGTATCATCTCTCCCTGCATGAATGTTATTATAATGTCTAAGGTCAGCAGCTGTACCGTGCCTTGTTCTAAGAAAGCACATCTAGCTACATTCACCTGCATATGTGGGCTAAGTCCCTGACTGTGATTTCCTATGACAAGTTATCATAGCTTGTCCCTTCAGTACTACAGGACACGTACCAAGTCTGCAGCTATTTCTCAAGAAGCACTTCAAATCAGGTCTTAATCCTTCCCTACTGTTGATCCCTAGAAAATATATTCGATTCTTCTATGGCATATTTTTTTTTGAAAAGACAGGCCTCGTGTTTCTTCATAGTGTTTAGAATAAAAACATGTCCTGAAAATGAACACTGAATAAAAACATCAAAATACATTCCTCTTTGAATCTCCCATAGCAAACATTAGTGTAAGAAAAATGTGTTAGAAGATAACACAATGTGGTGAAGTAGGCACCATACTCTGAGGACTGACTTTCGCAGAGGTGTTGGTCTGTATCAGCTAGAGAAAAACTCTTCCCCTAAAACACAGCATCATGCAATCCTAAACTCCACTGGGTGTCAGACACTTAGCAGAAGCTGTACCAGGCTACAAATTCCATTTTTCGTAGATGCAAGACCTTCCCAGGAGCTTGTCCAGATCACTCTGCTCAGATTGTCTACCTACACAGAATCAGACTGTCTTGTAACTACTGGATTCACAAGGCTGAAATAAAGAATTAACAAAAACTGTCATTTGAGCTTGTATTTTTCCCCCAAAGTCCTTCTCCACTACCCACACCCTATACTTTCTTTCAGATATCTCAGCCACAGAACCTGGTGGCTGAGGGATTCATGTCTTTGCCAGATGACCCTTTATGACCTGAATGTTCTCCCACATACTGGCCATTCAGCCACACTAGATTAGATTCTCTTAACAAAGTATTCAAGGATTATTATTCAAAGATTTGATAATTTAAAACATTTCCCGAGTTTTACTATCATTTCCACTCCTGCCTGTCAGGAATCTGAGGGATATGCATATATAGCTCAGGTTGACAGACTTCTTCCTTAACTAGACATATCAACCAATCTGCATGTTGGTATCTTTCCTGCAGAACTGCAGAATCTCCCATCTTACTTATGATAAAAGAAGCAGCTGTACATCAATTATTTAAAGATTATGATCTTTGGCACATTATCAGCTTTCTTTAGAGACAATATTCAATACAGCAGCAACAAGGTAAGCGACAAGGTAACTGATTGGACCAGTAAACCTACATAGTCCTCCCCAAAACAAACAAACAGAAAGATTGTATCAAGAAAAACTATCATTTTTACACACAAAAAAGAGCAAGTTCAGGGCTGAAATCTGAAAATAAACTTGCAAGTTATAAGACTTAAGCAATCTTGTTTAATGCTGGAAGAAAAAAAAAAGGGGGGGGTGGTCTGTATACAATGTGCAACTCTAACAGAAAGGTCCAGTTTATTTAAGGAGATGCTGGATGATGTTTTCCTAAATTGCCAAGAGGGAACTGGTCACCAAATTTTTCTTTTTTCCCATTTCACAAAATGCTTTCCCACAAAAAAGAAACATGCCTTTGCTGAAGTTAGACAATTGCAGCTAATATATAACTGTGAAGAGTAATTATAAAAGCCAAAATCAACTCTGATTTCAAACAAGAAAAGTCATGGACTCAGTCCTGTAAACATAGAGTACACAAATAACAATATATTAATATTAATAAGCAATTGTATGCAAAAAAAACTACTGAATCTCAGACCTGAGAAAACAATCGATTGGATGTAAACTGTACTACATGAGCAAAATAAATAATGTTGCAGATCAACCTTGAAATTCTCATTTCAGGAAAAAGTATGGTAATATCATTATGAAGAGGCTAGAAAAGAGACAGTAAGAGGTACATAAAAGGACATGTTGTGTAGGATCACAGCAACACATGGGAATATCAAATCACCAGTAACAACTGGATTTCTCCATTAATCAAAGCAAGCAATGAATGATGCAGTCTGTCTCTCAGAAATAGGAATTAAAAAAAAAAAAGAAAAGAAGAAAACTGCAAAAATATACAGCTATTCAAATGGTGTTGAGAGCATAGATAACAATCCAAAAAAAAATAATGTATAATTACTGAGCAGTGAGATCAGCACCCCATCAGGGGGAAGCTACTGAATGTAGTAAAAACCGAAGTTGCTTTATAAAACAGGTTAACAGTCTGAAATTTAGGTAATTTTAATGAAGACATCCCAAGAAAATAGCCCAGACAACCTCACAATTACAAAATACATCAGCTTGTGAAAAGTAGCATATGATGAACCATTACTACAGATGCTTAAGAATTAGCTAGTTGAAAGACTCATGGCATGGTGTATTTGTGCATTCAGTTATCCAGGAACACCTTTCCCAGTCTCGGTGATTTAAAGAAAAATGAAAAGTAATAATCTGCAGGTGCTGTCATGATTTCTATACACTTTACTTAGAAATGTCTAACACAGTTACAGCAAGCTTTCTCTGGAAAAACTCTCTCATGAATGTCACTGTATTTGACTGAGAAGTTGCTTCAGCTGAAAAATCAATATAGTAGTTATTTTTGCACTTACATTAATAGAGTTGCTTAGTTTGCCAACAGGGAGCCCTGCTACTAACTGCACCCCTGACAGCAGCCAAACATGTCATATTCATAGTGCATTAACCGCTCTGGTTTCCTGGAACTATAACCCCAGTCTGCTTTCAAATCCATTCCTCCATGTTATTAAAGCCTAACGCTGATTTTGAAAAGAGTACTTTTTATTATATATTACACTCTGTGTTCATAAAGTTGTTTCATAAAAAAGCAAAACACATAATGCGTAGAATTAGAATGAAGGCACTCCGATTTTTAAAACCCACAGGCCTGATGCTGATTCCTGTTCATAAATCTATCCCCAGGAAGAGCTCTGTGCATGCACCCGTGTGTGTTTTATTACATGGCAATAATTGCCCTGCACGGACCGAACCTATATATATTGCCTCATAAATGTTTGCCATTTAATAACTAATTAAAACAGGTGTACAATGAACTGTTTGTGAATTCTGCTTTATTTAGGAACATTCAGCTGTGAGACCAACTGATAATGGATACAGGCAGACAGCTGTGTGTGATGAAATCTAGAGCTGCAAGACAACCATAGAGCCAATGATTTTTGCCTCCTTTTTCACTCAAAAAAAAATCTGATTAAAGTAGATCAGTTCTCAAAAGCTGTTTATAATATACATGAAACAATAAGAGAAAGAGAAGAGATGCAAGCATAATTGTAATTGCTTTACTTCTTTAGGGGTCAAAAGCAAGCCAAAGAAAATCAATGTCCATTTATGTAGGAGAAGCTGAAGCATACAGTTCATTATTCACAACTGTTAAAATAGTCAATCAAAACATTTTGCCATGTGGATGACTAGAAAAAGCTATCTCACATAATTTTGAATGATGATATATTTAGAAACAGCAAAGCGTTTCATAAAAAGAATTTCAGAAACAATTATGCAATTAAGAATCAGTGTTCTCATAGTAAGGCAAATGATAACAACTATATTATGGAAGAATATCAAACTTTGAGAAGATTTCTGAGAACCGGGTATCATACCTGTTGAAATCACTGAGAATTTTACATGAAATTCAATAAAAATAGCAAAATAATCTTTACACTGAGGAATAATCACAGGATGGGATTACTCTCACTGGTCAGATTCTGCCATCTGTACAGGATGATTTCAAACTCCATCTAGTTTTTGACAGAAAGGGGAAGAAAAACAAATGCCATCAACAACACTCTCATTCTTACTTCTTTACAGATAGCCATATTCTTTTAAATAAATTTAGTATTACAGATGAAGAAAAAAATCATGTATTCTGCTTTATTTGAACAGCCTTTGTTCAGACTTAAATGTAAGTCTACTTAATTAATTTGACCAGAAGCAATGTAGCATTTCTACGTTAGAAAGTCATTTGTTAGAAAGAGTCATTTCTAACATCTTCAAGAAAGACAGTATACTGTCCCCTATTTGAAAAAATAGTTTGTGCTTGAAAAGCAATAAAAAAAAATAAAAAATAAAAAACCTATAGCATAGTCTGATGAATGAACTGTTCCTCTGATACCATTATTTCAGCAACTCCAAGCAATGAACACTTCAGAAGTGCTTGATGACATCAGTTTAAATATCACCTCTTTGAAAGAAAATCTCACCAAACCAGGCAAGAAATACCCAAACCTAACAGCAAGCATCAAATATATCATAGCAAAAAATTAACAAATAAATAAAAATTCCAGCAATCTTGAGATTTGATCTAAGATTATAAATACCTGCAGAATAGTCAACTGAACCAACAATCAGTTGTGCTCAAGGCGACTGAAACTGTGAGCTCTTTCACAGACTCAGTTCCAATCCAAGTATAGAAGGAGGAAAACATCAGTGCCCTTACCTCTGTCACATCTCACACTGAAATTTCAGTGACCATTGCAATGCACCCTGTGAGCTCCCGTTCTGGGCTTTAACTCTGTCTCGGGGCTTGTTCCATACCAGGAACATCCATGTCCATTCTCATAGCAAAATGGACAAGCTGTGTGCAACTCCTGGCAGCGGGGCACCTCCTGCTTTTCACGGGGAAAGGTACTGCACAGCCTTCCAAAAACCATCCGTGCCTCATCACTGAAGTTGTTCTGAACACCAGAGTGCCACAGCAAACTTTGCACAACAGCATTTACCCATGTTTTGGATTTACAAGCAAAGCTTCGTCATTTAGAACAACCGCACACAGGTAACTAAAATCTACTCACTGTAGTATCACAATGAACAGCATGTACATTTTTGTCCAACACCACCCAATGTAAACTGGAGAGCAAGGCATGAAATTAATCCCATACCAAACATTTTTCTTAATTAATCTCCCTCTGCCCATTACTTTAATGAACTGAAGAGAACAAGTCCTCAAGGAAGAGCCCAGCCCTTGGCTCGTACACCTCCAGACTCATCACACAACGGCATGTGCCACCTCTTTTGGCCAACTTCAGCTATTTTCTGAAGATACAGCTCAGAGTCCCAAATGACAATGACAGCCACAAGTATTCAGTGGAAGAAAGCTTTGTTTCCACTACTCCTCTTCTTCGTAAGGAGTAGACACATCACACACTAAATCAATCTCTGAAGATGGACAGATGTCTCCCTTTAGCAATTACATATGCATGTGAATGTCACTGACAGGGCCTCCACTGCATTCCCTGGTGTTAATTAGAGCAGTATATTTGAAGCATAATCTTTTTTTTTTTTTTCTTTTTTTAAATGTATGCTTCCTCTTTCTCTCTGCTCTCTGATCTGCAACAGGAATGCAGAAAATGTAGGTTGGCCACAGTGACAGTAAGGCTTTCTTAGTCTTCCAGCTACAGCAGGTAAAACTCAGGGCAAATACCGGAGGTAGGCTGTGTTGTAATCATGCTGAGCCAATGTCACAGCAGACTGCCAGAGGTGCACGTTGATGCAGCAGATTTAAATTGGGATTCAACCCACCCACATTCAGTTCTTTTTCTGGAAACCTGAACTGAAAACATAGTCACGAGAAGGGCCAAGACCACATGTTAAATCCATTTGACACTTACAATTTGCTACAAATCCTTACCTTTTTAACAATGCATGCAAGCAAACCTGGCAATGACAACTGGTAAGGAATACTGACAGTTTCAGTTTTCCTAGTGGCTCAGGCACAAGGGCCAGTGCTAACTTACAAGCATAAAGAAATGGTACTTGTCTGAGCACTTCAGGGTGAAGAATTGAGAACAGAATACAGCTCTTTTTAAAATATATTATATATATTTACTTTAAGACTAATAGAAATGATATATTCAACTTGGTTGGACTGACTGTAAAAACCTTACTTAACTGCTGATATGTTTAATTTTGCTTACAGGGCTTTCTGTCAGTTCACGAAACTTACGTCTGACAAGTCAAACAGCACATCTGAGCAAATATGGAAAAAAAACAAGAAAGAAATGTAATGTCTTTCCCTTAAAAGCTTACCCTGAAATTTCTGAATCAAGTCAACATCTTCTCTATTAAAAGGATTTGCATAGTATTAAATTAAAAAAGCATACCATAAAGTTGATTATACTATACTCTGGAAATCTCTGATTCAAAAGGTACAAGCAAATTGTGACACAGCATGTTAAAGGAAATGCTAGAATAGCTTTACAGTAAACAGTATGATGGACACTCCTAAGTTCTTAAAAATTAATAAAAACACACATTTTAAAGTATAAATATGCAGAAAGGTTTTCTGATATGTTCCAATTCACAGTTAAAGAAAATATGTGAAGATAAATGGCTTTGATGAGTATCTTAGAAGTCATCGCTTTGTAAGTAAAGACCCTAGGTCTTACCTTCCCCTTTTAAGTTTCTAACAGAAAAAGGAAGGCTTCTTTTCTTCTATCAGACTCTGTGAAAACTTGGTTCTTTGGCCATGTAACAGAATGAAAACCTGGCTGTAAGTGAAAGTCTACAGCAGTATGCTCTTTAATTCAGTGATGGGGATTTTCATTAGATTATCTCATAGCTATGGGACAAGACACTGCAAAAGCCAAGTGATACATCATTAAAGTATGTTTTCTTCCTCTCAAGGCAAAGAGAGTGTATAGCATTAGATTAATTTGAAGAACTAAAAATAAAAGGAAGAACTGGGCTCTGTAATATGCATCAGAAGTGGCAAAGCTGATAAAATTTTTAAAACCCATTTATTTATGTAATCAGGTATAAGCAGTTACTTATGTTAATTGTGGAAACACCGATCTAGCTCAAATGACTTCCAGATCAGTGCATGCTTCAGTGTTTTATGATCTCTCTTGCACATGCCTAGTGAAAGCCTGCCACTCTGCAACAGAGGAAGGAATTACTACAACAAAACCATAGGTACACTTTATTAAAAATTACACTTTTTTGGTATGACGCAGAAGCTGAGTGCTTTAAGTAATGGGCAAGTTTGTGTCCCGGAGCGTTACAATGGTTACTCTAATTGTGTTTCACAGTATCTTCAGGGAGTCAGAAATAGGAACCACAGGAAAGCTCTCCTGAAACTGCACTGAAACAAATGACGTCCCCCTCAGCCAGCCTACCCACAGGGAGCTCCATCCACCATTACAGGAAAGGCTTACTTTATCTTTCTGCTATAAACTTGAGTTAGCTGTGTACTCACTGTACTGCCAACCCAACATCTTTTAATCCTATTAGTTTTGCATCTAAGTAAAAATGTGTATTCCAGCCTATAAGAAGATCTGCTCCTGCCAGCAAAGGAAAGTTCCTCGACCTGGAAAGCTCTGAGACTGCCCCCACACACAGCTTTGCTAGAGATCTCACTGATTAGAAAAAGAAATATCCAAAACCCACCAAATGTTTCACACACACCGACATTTCTGCAGGAGCGTACGCTTCCAACACTGCAACTTACACTCTCATCTCTGTGAGTGAGTTATTTCCCCAAGCCTACACACACACACCATGCCCGGTGCCCCTGCTGAAACTACCGTGTTCCCTGGAGCTGTCGGAGCTGTTACTGAACTGTCAGAGCCGAGCTATAAATCTGTGTAACTGCTTTTATTCTGTGATGCTCTCGTGTTCGAACAGAATGTACATCAAGGTCGCTGTAAAAGATTGTAGTTTTCAGGCTCAGTGAGAAGATGCCAAGGAAATCAATACAAGCAAACTTAATTAAACACGGTCTGAAGTTCTGTCTTCTCCCAAACCAGCCCAGAATTCACCTCTCTATCCCCTGCGTTTCAGAGACAGGTGTTTCACAGATAGGGGAAGGCAGGCTGCTTAGCTTACATGCTATCGGTGCCGAAAGGTGAGCAGGAGAATTCATTCTCCTGCGTGTGACAGCTCTGCTCCGAGCTCCGTGAGGTTTTAACAGGAGATTACAGACCTGTGGGCCTGCTCCTTTGAAGTGGAGTTCCTCCAAGAGCAGAATTAGTCCCCTGCCTGCAACCCGTGCTCTGTATACTGAGATGCATTACGGCCAACTTTTTCCACGGCAATGTCAAGCCAAGCAACAAATCCCCACGGGCTAAAAGCGAGCTAACAAATGCGACTGGGTAAACCATACCCTCACAGCAAAAAAGCACCTCGGAGAACATCCCCAGGCAGGACACGAGAAAGTTAAAGGCATGAAAACCAGAGCTCCGGGTTCACCACCACCACCCCCCCCCCCCCGCTCCCCGAGCGGGTCCGCAAGGCTCACGCACAGCCTGAGCCACCAAGAGCCCTCTCCAGCAGGAGCCACGGGTGGGAAGCGACTCGGGAGGCTCCGGCGATCCGGCTGCAGCCGTGCACAAGGGAACAACAAGGCACGGTGCTTTGCTTCTCCTCGATGCTCCCCGCGGCTGCCGGCCGGGCGGCGGGGCGCTCCCGGGATGCACCCCCATCCCCATCCCCATCCCCACACCGCCCGCAAAAAGCAGTGGGAGGCAGGCAGCAGAAAGAAGTCACTCGAGGCAGGGGTAAGGCGGCGGAGAAGCAGCACTTACTTGCCTAGACGCTACCGCCGGGAGACCTCCTCCTCTCAGCCGGTGAAACGCCGTGCCGCTCGTCCTCCCCGCACCGCTCCGCGCCGTTTCCAAAATATTTCCACCGGGCGCCGACGCATCCCCTTCCCGGCTCAGCCGGAGCGCGCAGGGAGCCCGGCCGCCGCGCCCCGGAGCGCGGTGCCCATGGTGCCAGCCACAGCCCCGGCAGCTTCCTCGGGGAGAAGGGGGGGGCTCCGCTAACGCGGCATCGCGGCCAGCCGGGGGGCAGCGAGGGGCTCCCCGCGCCCTTCCCGGAGACGGAGCGGGGGCGTGCGGGGAGGCAGCGCCGCCCCTCCGCGGCGAAGAGCGGACAGGCGAGGCCGTGTGAGGCGAGGCGAGGCGAGGCGAGGCGGCGCGGCGCCGCCACCGCGGCCGCAGCCCGCCGCGGCGATGCCGGCCCCGCCCGGGACCCCCGCCCGGCGCTGCCGGGGCGCTCCGTGGCGCCGCCCCGCCGCTAGATCCGCTGACGAGAGGACCTCCCCCGGGAACGTGCCGGGCCCTGTGGGCTGGGGCCGGGGCCGCCGATGGGGTTGGGGATGGACCCACAGGGCTGCGAGACCCCGCACTCGACGACGGTGGAGTCCCCAGGCCGCTCCCCCTCACTCCCTCGACCGGCCGCCGGCTTCTTTCTGCTCAACTTCCCCCACAGTTTCTCCCGTTTATTTTTCCCCCGCAGCTTCTCTGCTAGCCTCCTTCTTCTTTCTTCCTTCTTATTCAGGCTTCGTGGAATGAGAGGTAATTCTCTTACGAATCTTACAGTTTCAGTCTTCTTCTGCCGAGCTGCTGCAAACAAAAATGTTTCTGTTCCCTTTGAATTCCTTTTATAAATATTAACTCCAATAATGCGTGTTAAGCCATTAAGGGGGAAAAAGGATTTTAAAAGGCAACTTCGTGCAAGCTAAATGCAAAGATAATAGAGTTGCTCTGAAGGATATAGTTAAGCATTGAGTTGATAAATGCATGAGAATATGCAGTGATAGGTTTCATGCCTAATTGAACAGATTTGTACTTCAGTTCCCATCTAGAGATACAGATCCTTATTTTTCCCTGTTTCTTAATACTGATTGATGTTAACACACTTCTTGATAGCTACGAGCTAACCAACTTATATGCCCTATTGTGGTTCCACTGAAAGATTGAACAGTGTGAGCTGAGAGTTCCCCTGACAAGACTGAAAAAATAGATGATTACAATTATACGTATATTAGGGCTAGGATGATTTAAATACATGTCTGACAATTTAAATAAATGAAATGGAATGAATTGAAAACTATTCCGTCAAGCACAGAAGTGGAGCTGTAACCCTCCTTGGTCATGCTCTGTGGAGAAAGACAACACTCCACCCTTGAGAGCACAGTCTTTAAACAACATGGATGTGAATAATCTGTTACCATCTGCTAACTACCCCAGCTAGACCCAATCCCACAGCAGACTTCCAGCAGGGACAGCCTCCGATGTGTTCACTGTTGAATCCACCTTCACACACCACTTTAAAGCCTGGGTACTGATAAATTGATACATGCCATATTATCTCTAGCTGTAGGAAGAGCCGTCATCTTTGATGGAGACCTCTCTCTTCTGCGTCACAATGAAGAGTAGGATAGTCTGTGTAAGCAAGATTCATTTTCGCCAGAGAAAGATTTTCATTGCAAGATCTTTCAAACTCTTCCTATGTTTATCAGAATACACGTGCTAGTTATAACTTTTATTAGCAGAAAGAATATGCTGAAGAGAAACCAGCAAACCAGGTGAAAAGTATGCATTTTTTAATCATTATAAAGCTGAATCCACATGATTGTATGAAATATGCATGACTGCCAGTTTTACACAATATTAGAAGGTTAATTTTGTTTTGCATTGTTGCTTCAAGCAGCATGAATACATCATAGCAATTTTATACGAGTAGAAATCACATTTCAGGTAAGTCTAGCATGTAGTCAAGAAGATGAATTAACATTTAAAATCAGAGTGGGTGAGACAGAATTGTTTTTGTGTAGTATGGGCAATTTTCATTAAGTATCACATAGTAAGCTGGTAGTAGGTTGGCAGCTGTGTTGTAGGTTCTGCAGCATCAGCAGTCTGACACCACTCGAGTCACTAACACAGATGGAGTGACAGAAGATGAACAGTGTTAAAAGATGAAATAATAGAGGCTAAGCATGAAGAACAAATGTCATTGTTTAAAAGGGGGGGGAGGGATGAAAGGAAGAATGTCACCCCACAAGAAAGCAAGTGACATCTTTTGTAAAATTGTATTGACTATCTATTTACAAGAGGTCATTTGTCCTCTTTTTCCTTAGAAAAATTATTACAGCACCCAATCTGTTTGTTTGTTTGTTTTCCTAGCTAAAGCATAGTTTAATTGTGGGCAGCGATTCTGACATTTGGCAACAAAACACTGGTGCATATATCCATCACACCAGGCCCTCATTGTGGAGGCTTTGGGATTTGAACTGGAGAGAATTGGAGCCTTGAAAAAGGGCAAAAAAACCTACCTGTAGTAGTGGAAAATTAGGATGAACATAAAAAAAAAAATTGTTACAGGTTATTTGGGGAGTGGAGGAAAAGCCTTTATATCCAAAATCACTGCAACAGGTGGTTGTCTATTCATGTAGTAGGTCTTACTACATCTGAACACATCATGGTTATCCACTGGTTATCCTTCCTTGACAGAACATAGCTCATTACCAATTTGAAGCCATCAGCAATATCAAATACACTCCAGTCTGCAAATGGAGGCAAGGTATACTCCTATTTTGTGCATGAAAATCTGCACGAGAAACCAGGCATGGTTGTTCATTTACACGGAAGTTCATTTACAAATACTTTTTTTTGTATGACAAAGTGCCTTAAATAGACCTCCAGATGCTCTTTTAGTTCGTAGAAAGTACTGAGTCTTATTTTATCCCTGTCAAAATACTCAGTAAAAAGACATTATCAGTCTGTAAGGAGATCTTTTTAAGCAGAATATCAAACCAATGGAAGTGAAACTCACAGTAGTGATGGGCTTTTCATTGACTCTATCAGAATGGAATTAATTTATTTTCAATACCCACTTTTGGAGAAGATAGCTATCAGAATAGTGAATGTAACTCTCTCAAGGACCGGCATCACAAGTTTTATAATAAGTAGGTCACAAGGTCATCTGTGAGCAGCATCAAACTCTCGGTACTCTCTATATTGAAATACAAATGCAGAGTACATTCCCAGTTTCTGTATTATTTTTAATTTCCGTTCACAGACTGGTAACAATCCAAACAACTGAGTCCAGAAAAGTTTAGGAATATATTCTCTCTTGTTTCCCCACATCTAGATTAAACTAAAGTTGAAGCAAATACTTGATTTACCAGTATCTGTCACACGTATAAAATAATGTGTCATTTTTCACCATGGCTTGTAATCTGAAAATCTGACTGGGGAAATGATGGAGACCAAAATAGCCTTTACAGTCTGTGGGTGGCTAAAAAAAAGTGCTGCTATGCTCCATAATATTTCTTGCTGCTGTGATTTGTTTCTCAAGAGCTTGTGTCAATCCATTTAAAACTCACACTCATGTAGACCCGAAGAGAGACATGGGGGTTTGTTCAGGCTCGAACTGAATATGCTTACACATTGAAATCCCTCTTTTCACATGTAAACAGGATATTAGCAATTCCATAAATTCCATGTGAATTTTAACTTTGAAATTCCGAGCTTTTCAAATCATTTCAAAGCTTGGAGCATTTAGACCCGTCTACGCTAAAACCAAACAGCAGAGAATCTCAAAGGAATCAGACTGTGAAGTTCACAGAATTAAACTCATTCCTTAATACCAAAGCTTATACGCAGCCTGTACATCATATTCAGTACTGTTGTTATTTATGCTGGTCTATAATTGGCTTGCATCTCATTAATGGGTATTTTTAATCTATGAGATAATTTGGATAAAATTATAAGAAAGGATTTTAACTAGTATCATTGAAGTTATCTGTTATCTGCCTTAGTAATTAATTTATTAAAATCAATTATCACAAGAGCAAGTAACAAGTCAGAGGCTATAAATAGTAGAATCTACGAAAGTTATCAATTACTTTTTTTTCTGTTATCCTCGCTAAAAAAAAAAAATCTCTGCATTATCACACAGAAATTATCCCATTTCTTTGTCAAAAGAAGATAAAATTGCCCTCTGTATATTTAAAAATCAATTTTGAGCAGTTCAATTTTTTCCCCCCTTTGGAAACCAAATAATTGATAAAAGACAAGGATTCAAAACCAACTATCTTAAAGACTATAGCGTTTATAAGTCTACAAAAGAAAGCCAGAAAGATAAAAGATGACTGAGGATATAGAAGAATTTATTTATTTGAGCTTCACATTTTGAAGGTGATGGTTAAAAGAGAGAGTAGAATTCAAATATGAAATGTCATCTGCAAGTGATATCATTGATCATAGTATTTTGAAATACATGCGGATACAGCTACACTTTATAACATGATTGCTGTGTTCCTGGCATTAAAAATCATTTGTATATCCTCACTTGAGACCATGTTTATGGACGGAATAAAAGTTGTAGCTTTGCCCAGAAGTTGAAACATGAACCACTCTGCAAAAAGTTAAGGCTTAGGTACAAAATTTCAGCTGTTACAAATTATCCCTGACAGATGGGTGTTAGACTGTGGTCTACCCTGCATCTTCAGCCTGGCTCCAGTGTCTACCTATGGGAGGATGAAGAGAGCAATGACTATTTAATAATCATCAAGTGCTTTTGGACTGCTCAATGTTTTGTTCACATGAAATCATAGCTCCCAGTCAGGTAGAGGGGATAAAAATGAGCTGCTTCTGTGGCTGCCGAAGAAATGGGGTGTGGGATTAGCTGGCTATGGATGAATGAGGCAAGCCTTCATGGCTGGAGCCGCCACAGCATCCCTCTGACCCTTCAATAGAAAGGGCAGCTGCTTTAGCTCAGGCTTCCCTCAGTTGCACAACAGCATCATAGAGCTCTGTAAAAGCACTGGACAGTGAATTCAATGTTTGCCATAAATACAAGAATGGATGCTTCACTGTGTGAGGAACGTGATAAGCATATGTAGGCTGAGCACTGTATGCTGATGTATGATTTCAGTATACATGAAAAGGAAAGTTCATTGAACCTAGCCTTGATTTATTAGGTAGTTTTCCACAATAGCTACCTCTGCTAAGCAGTTTCATTGCGTGATGAGTTTAGTTTGAATAATCAGCATTGCTCTTCCATCATTGTAGTCTGTCTTGAAGTTTGGGGTTCTTTTTTTTTCCTTCTCCTTACCATGGATTAGCAGTTTACAGCTGGGAAAATTCCCATCACCACTGTGTGCTTCTCCCACCACTTTTGGTGCCATCTGCTGAACATGAACTCTCAATTGTCCAGGTCTCTAGGGCTTAGTGACTCTAGGCTCTGCTCAGCCCCCAGCTAATGTTGCACAGCCATTTCTCTCATTTCAGCACAGCCTGTTCCTACTTCTAGGCCAACTTGATTAGCTATGTGTCAGAAAATTCATTGCTTGCCACCTGGGTGTTTTTCTGTGGCTTGGCCAGGTGACAAAGATGCAAAACAAATATGAAGGACAATAGCAAAAATACAGATACAAGACTGTTTTTTTTTTTTTTCCCTCTTGTTGTTATTGTTGTTTTTGTTTTGTGTTATTTTGGTTTTTGTTTTGTTTTTAAACAGACTGGTCACAACAAGCACGGTGTTATTTACTGTGCTAGCTTGCCAATGATCTCCCACAAAGTCTAATGTTGTCTGCTACTTCTCTGCTTCAGTCTGATACAAATGACATTACTAGCATAGCTTCATATGGTTCCCTGATCTGTACCATGGAAGAGGCACTCTTAGGTTTCCTCTGCCATGAAGTGATGCTCCGAAACAGCTTTTCTGAGCAGATTGCTGCTGAGAGCTCTGTAGGACGTGCACATTCATGGATAGTGTCAGGGTTCTGCAAGGGTCAATGGCTCCCTGGGGGCCAGACTGCTGTAGTGACAAAGTCAGGTCCATGGGAAGACAACCCACAGATTCCAGTTCAGCAAGGTCCATAGCCAGCCACAGGCATAGTTATGAGAGAACCACAGGCAGGCCAACCTACAATGTGTGCCTGTGTCCTACAGCAGGAACTGTGCCTTGGGGCAGAGCTGAAACATGGTCCTGGGCCCATGGGCAGGAGTTTGTTGGGGTCCCAGAGGAGATTGGGCAGGAACAATATGGACAGGGAATGTCGTCAGGACCCTCCTAGTTCATACAAATAGAAAACACATTTCTGTAGGTGAATGCCTGTAACCACAGTGAAGCAGGGCCTGCAACTTTACTGAAGTAAGCCTACGCTAGGACATTCTTACTGCAAAGTTTTTCTGTGCTGTGTATGTGTGTGCCAGATTATCGCTCATTACAAAAACATGAAGGTACTGAGCTGAAGCTCCAGCTCTGATACAGCATTTCCCAAGAGTTGTTGATTTCAGGGCAAAGTAAGCCTTTGTGCAATTCCAGCACTGTTTTGCTCACAGTTATAAAAAATAAAATAAAATAAAATAAAATAAAATAAAATAAAATAAAATAAAATAAAATAAAATAAAATAAAATAAAATAAAATAAAATAAAATAAAATAAAATAAAATAAAATAAAATAAAATAAAATAAAATAAAATAAAATAAAAACACCCACGCCATCATATTCAGAAATTATGAAATGAGTTTTTTTATTAGCGTAAATAACACTTGCACAAAGTGTTCCTCATTTTTATATAAGGAAAAACATTTATACATGGTGAGAAAAGAAAGGCCAAGGAGAGTGTACCCCCTCTGATGGATGAGAAGGAAGAACAAGTAAGGACAAACATGAAGAAGGCTGAGGTACTCAACAACTTCTTTGCCTCAGTCTTCACTGACAATCAGGCTTCCCATATCTCTCAAGTCTCTAAACCTTTAGGTGGGGGCTGGAGTAGCAAAGTCCCTCTCACTGTAACCGAAGAGCAGGTTCGAGACCACCTGATGAAACTGAACAGGTACAAGTCTATGGGGCCTGATGACATGTTTCCTAGGGTCCTGAGGGAATTGATTGATGTAGTTGCCAAGCCACTCTCCATCATATTTGAAAAGTCCCGGCAGTCAGGCAGGGTCCCCAGTGACTGGAAAAAGAGAAACATCACTCCCATTTTTAAAAAGGGGAGGAAGGAGGAGCCAGGGAACTACAGACCAGTGAGCCTCACCTCTGTGCCTGGGAAGATAATGGAAAATACCCTTCTGGAAGCAGTGTCAAGGCACATGCAGGACAAAGAGGTGATCTGAGACAGCCAGCATGACTTCATCAAAGGCAATTCATGCCTGACCAATCTGGTGGCCTTCTATGATGGAGTGACTGCATCAGTTGTCAAGGGAAGACCAACCAATGTCATCTGCCTGGCCTTTGAGGCAGTACCACACGACATCCTTATATACAAATTGGAGACAGATGGATTTGAAGGGTGGACCATTTAGTGGATAAGGAATTGGCTTGAAGGTCACACCCAGAGAGTGGTGGCCCATGGCTCTATGTCCAGGTGGAGGCCGATGATGAGTAGCGTCCCTCTTGGGACCGGTGCTGTTTAATATCTTTATCAATGACAGACAGTGGGATCAAGTGCACTCGCAGCCAGTTTGCAGATGACACCAAGCTGAGCGGTGCAGTTGATACAACATAAGGAAGGGATGCCATCCATAAGGAAGGGATGCCATCCAAAAGGACCTGGGCAAGCTAGAAAATTGAGCCCATGCGAACCTAATGAGGTTCAACGAGTCCAAGTGCAAGGTGCTTTACCTGGCTCGGGGCAATCCCAGATGTGAGTAGAGAATGGAAGAAGAACTCACTGAAAGCAGCCCTGCAGAGAAGGACTTGGGGGTTCTGGTGGACGAAAGGCTCGACATGAGCCAGCAGTGCGTGCTTGCAGCCCAGAAGACCAACTGCATCCTCAGCTGCATCAACAGAGGGGTGGCCAGCAGGGCAAGGGAGGTGATTGTGCCCCTCTGCTCTGTTCTTGTGAGGCCCCACTTGGTGTGCTGCATCCAGGTCTGGGGCCCCCAGCACAAGAAGGATGTGGGTCTGGAGGAGGGCCACAAAGGTGATCACAGGGCTGGAGCACCGATCTCTGAAGAAAGGCTGAGAGAGGTGGGGGTGTTCAGCCTGGAGAAGAGAAGGCTCTGGGGAGACCTCATTGTGGCTTTTCAGTACTTAAAGGGGGGCTTATAAAAAAGACGGAGAGCAACTTTTTCTTCAGGCAGACAATGACAGGACAAGGAGGAATGATTTTAAACTAAAAGAAGGGAGATTTAGATTAGAGGTTAGGTGGAAATTCTTCACTCAGAGGGTGGTGAGGAACTGGCAGAGGTTGCCCAGAGAAGCTGTGGATGCCCCATCCCTGGAGGTGTTCAAGGCCAGGCTGGATGGGGCTTTGGGCAACCTGGTCTGGTGGGAGGTGTCCCTGCCCATGGCGGTAGGGGTGGAACTGGGTGATCTTTGAAGGCCCTTCCAACCCAAGCTGTCTATGATTTTTTGTTTCTATGGTACCCTTGAGGTGTTCCTTTGGAGATGCAGTCAGCAGCAATAAAACCAAGGAATAAATTCAGACTATCCACCTCTATTTGTCTTTCATAGTAATAATTCGTCTTCCAAATATTATATCTCTATAAATATATATATTTTTTTTCCCCACAGAAGTAAAATGAAGGTGTGGATAACCTTGGTAGTTTTTTTCAGTGTATATAGAGATCTGTTAAAACAAAGAGTGATACATGCAGCATCTTAGTCCCAGATCAGTGTTATGGTCTTGCTGTCTGCATTATCCTACCCCATCTTGGAGGGAACTACACGGACCAGGGGCATCTATGGGAAAGCTTTAGCAACATTTACAAACACAGAGGAAACAAAATGACTGTCTTTAAATATAAATGTAAACAATCATTTTAGCAATTCATGTAACATAAGTGCCCCATATCCTAAGTAATTATTTCCATCAAGGGAAAAAAAATAAAGGCAGAAAAGTGTTGCTGAGTTGTAACCTTAAAATCTTGATACTGCATGTAATATTCCATTTCTCTAGAAACAACACATTGTCTATTTTCTGCCATAGGTGACTTGCAAGTTGAGTTCAGATGATTAGATTCCCTCTGAATTTCCAATATGTGACTTTTGCAAATTTTACTGTATTGTGCCCACTAGCTATTCATTAGCTCATAAATACAGTTTTCTTTCCTTTGTTACAAATATTTATGTAAGAATAATTCATTTATTCTCATCTGTAAACATTTAATTATTTTAGTAGACTTTTGTTATCATAATGAAAGGTTAACTGAGGAAAAAATAAGTACTATTTAAATAAACCATATTAAAGTATTTATTGCTTTCAGAAGGGTAAATTGACTCTTAAGTACATTTTGATCTTATTTCTCCCTTAGTCAGCTCTCAAAAATGATTTGATATTATCTGCAGATGTGATGAAAATAGCCATAATTCAATAAATACTTAAATATTAATTACAGCTTGTTCATGATGAAAACAAACCACTTGTCAGTATGCAACAGTTGGACATTTTATTTTGCAAAGGTTAATTAGCCTTCAACATGGTGCTCAGCTTTAAAAACAAGACAGAGAAAGTAAAGATGCATATCAAAGTAATCATAATTTTCACTACAGATGTTACTGGGAGATGAAGTATAAATGGGTCAAGGATCTGTCACAAACTTATGAAATTCTTAACAAAATCCATCATGGGTAGAGTTGCATGGATACAAAATAATATAAATTTATCTTATTTTTTCCAAGAGACACTAGCCAATTAGTTAGATTTTATGCCTATATCATTATGAATATTTTAAGTACATTAACATGTATTTTGCTTAAATTTTAATAGGGAAATATTTGAAGTTGGTCTTGAGTTAACATTTATCTTTCATTATTGATTAATTGCTCTTCAAACAAACAAGCATAAAATCCTGGAATTTGCATATAATTTGATAAAAAGGAGTTTTAAATATGTGCCATACATTCATTTTATAAATTAAATCATAGTGAATTTTATCAGTTATATCAGACCATAAAAGGGGAGAAAGTTCACTTTTATTTAGCAGGAAATGCTGTGTTGTTGATGTTTTAATGAAAATAAATGAAGACAAAAATAAAATATCTCATTTTTTTTCAGTTATATAAATACAGAAAATCTCCTTTAAACTAAATCAAAACCTTTGTAGTGTTTTCTTCTTTTACTCAATACAGTGAATTTAGAAGCTATTCCAAACAACAAAAATCTGTATTTCTTATTCTTATCATATCATTTTTTTTCCAAAGCTTACTTCAAAACACAATTCTGTCAAGCTGACTTGATGCCTCTGTGGCTCACCACCAAAGTGCTTTTGATACAGTGGCTTTTCAACAATGGAAACATTCTACCATATATATATATATATATATATAAATCATACTAATTCTATTTATAGAATTCTATTTATTTATTTATTTATTTATTTCTATTTATTTATTCTATTTATTTATTTATAGAATTCTATTTATTTATTCTATTTATAAAGTCTATGTACAGCTGCATAATGCAAAGCTGCTTTGATTGCCATCTGAATCCAAGCTGGTATTGATAGGTGCTGATATGTATCAAAGCTTCTCCATGCCCTTGTATCAGACTGAAGCTTGGAATGATCCCTTGCAGCAGCTACAGTACAGAAGTTGATGTACAGCTGCCAAAAGATAAATCATTTACTTTCAACACCTGTGCTGCCTTCTTGCCTTCTTTTTTCCTAGAAGTTTTACATTAGCATGCTGGCTTCATGTCTGCGGAGAGAAAAGACTGTTTACCTGAAGCCATTTAAGGGATAAAGAGACAAATTCTCTGAGAAATACTCAGAAAAAAAAAAAAAAAAAAGTTGAAACATGGCAATTCTCATTATAAATCTTATTTCTGATAAAAAAGAGAGGGCTTTCAAGGAACTGCCATATACATAAGATATTCTTATTCTTCCTGGTACGACAGGTGAAAGTTTGTGTTAGGCCTTTCCAGTTCTCTTGTCTAAATTATGTTTTTTGCTTGTGGCTTCCTCTGGTCACAAAATGGTTTAATACTCCTGGATCACAGAGAAGAATCACTTAGGAGATACTCCACAGTCTCTTGTGATTAAGTACTCTATTAAAACTACAATCCAGACATGAAGATCCTGTGGAGAGACTCTGAAGACTGACATTTGGAGCTGAAAAGGATCTTAGAAAACCTTTTACATTTGTCTGGCAAACTCAGATTTATTCCCATCGAACTTGATATTCTAGTCTGGGCGATAATCCAAGATCTTTCATGAAAGATGAGTTCCCTGAAGCCTCCTTAGTATTGCTAGTTCTTAGATAATGGGGCTTAAAGTCTCAAGACACCCTGAGATCTTTCGGCCCTGAGCTATTCTCATGTTACAGGCTTCTCTACGCTGCATACTTCTGAAATAGTAACAGCTGAGATGCTTTCTTCTGTCTGATTTCTTTTGATATTGTATTCAGTGAATCTCTCCTGTCCACTGTTGCTCATTCAGAATGTGAAAACATGAACATTTATTTACATGTTCTACCCAGCTATGTCTAACACTCTAAGAAGGAGAGAGAAATAGTAAATTAGACAGCTGTTTTCAGAACTAGGAATAATAATGTTAATATTTTTTAATAGCAGATGGTGAGTGTCATGGGGAGCTGTTTGCATGCCTGCATATACACAGTACAAGTCTCTGAAAATCAGCAATCAAAGCTCCTAATACTCCAAAGGCAGGAAAATATTGTAATTTTAAAAGAACTCTGAAAAACTGAATGATGAATTTTTAGTGTTGTTCTCTCTGGGTGCCTTCAATTCAAATGCAAATAATATATAACAGCATTACTTAAAAGAACGTATACAACATAAAACGTATTAGAGATTCAAAGAAAAGATTTTGTGTTTCAATGATCACAGAATCAGGGTCAATTTATGCATCTATGTATAGTAAATCTGTGTGCAAACATACAGAACATATCGAGCTGGAAATATTCCAAATATGTAGAGTTTTGATACAGATGTTCTTAAATATGTATATATGTATATATATACTAGACTCATGTATATATGTTACATATATATATATATATTAGACTCATGGCATGTTCTTTATGGTCACTGGCTCTGGTGAGCAGCCCCAAAATTTGTGAAGAATACACTTGATTGCATAATTACAATATTCTCTTATTTAAATACTAGTAGTATATATATAAAATCTTAGTATTTTAGCTGAGAATTAATCCTTTCAGGTTACAAGCTAGACAATCATTTTGGATTATCACTCAACATATTTACTGTGTAGTTCATAAATCAATCCCACCAAGTCCATTAAAGAAAAAATTGAAAACCCTGAAAAATCCCAATTACTACTATTCCTTTAAATCAGTGCTATGAAAGGCTGTTTTTATCAATTAGAAATTTTATGGAAAAGTCATTCAGGTTTATTAAAAAACTCCCTACTATAAAGCAGTCCTAAAAGAAACAATTCTTAGTCTGGTTTTAATTTAACAGTAGTTAAAACTGACATTAATAATAATAATAATAATAATAATAATAATAATAATAATAATGCTGTTCCTTTAGTGTATGTGGATTAGAATGTAGAAATTGCTGCATTCATATTTTTTTGTTAAAAATTAACAGGAAAGACCATATTTGTTTCTATGATTTTGACTCAAAGACTAATAAAGTCAATGGAAAGATTCTTTCTCCACTTATACTTAGTTGCCTGATGGCCCAGATGAGGGAAGTATTAGTTTACTGATGTAGTTAGTTTGGGAATGAAAAACCTTGCACCATGTTATAAGGAACAGGGGATTAACAGGAATCCCTCACCTCTCATACCATTTCCCTGATTACCAAGCAACGGACTTCTTCCTGAATCAAAAAGATCACATTCTATAGTCAAAATGAACATTTCAAAAGAATTTCAATTAGCAAAGTTGTCCAAAAGGTTTTGCTTTTGTTCTGAAGTGGAATGGAAACAAATCCCCAAATCTCAGTAGTTGCTGTGAAACAGATTTGTTGTCAGCTCTGCTATTACCCACAGAGGGCTTTGGATCAGACCCATTATCCCTTTAATCTCTTTATGTCTCTCCCATGAGCAGAGGACAAAAATGAAAAAGGAAAGCCCTGTGCATCCGTGACCTAGATCAGACTACAGAGCTACCAGCTAGAACAGTGAAATTTTATTGCTCAAGTCCTCCTTCTACCAACAAGGTATGCTATGCTCTATCAGTAGATAAAGGAAAACAGAACGCAGAAGGACAATAAGTAATATATATATGTATGTATACTTTCCTTTTATGTAAAAGAAAGTATGATGTGAATGTCTTATATATTCTAGAAAAATGTATTTAACAAATATGGCTATTTATTGGCAATCTCTGATAAACTGGAAGCACTGCTTCTATCTCTCAACTCCCAGTTTTACCTACTGAAAACTATATGAAGCAAAGCAAAATTTGAGTGATCTCTCTGCTTGGAACCACTTGTGAAAAGAAGAAATACTGTTCAGCCTTCAAAATCAAACAGTGCTGGTTAACTTCCAGCCAGGTTCATAGTCACTGTAGCTATTTCTGTAATTCACTGGCCTAGTTCATTGTTTTCTGTGTGGGAAACATGGGTAATTATGAGTGGGAATTACTGACAGATGTCTAGCATTTTGTGACACTTTTCATTTGTAAGGGTCTGAAAATCATTTGTATATCTTTGCTACACACGTATATGAATTGAGTCACCGGTGATGGTGACTGTGACTGTTACACTGCCAGTTAATTTTTGGTACATAAAGTATCACAGTATCACAGTATCACAGATTTCTAGGTTGGAAAAGACCTCAAGATCATCGAGTCCAACCTCCGACCTAACACTAAGTACTCCACTAAACCATATCGCTAAGCTCTACATCTAAACGTCTTTTAAAGACCTCCAGGGATGGTGACTCCACCACCTCCCTGGGCAGACCGTTCCAATGCTTAATAACCCTTTCGGTAAAGAAGTACTTCCTAACATCCAACCTAAAACTCCCGTCGCAACTTTCGCCCATTCCCCCTTGTCCTGTCACCAGGCACGTAGGAGAACAGACCAACCCCCGCCTCTTTACAGCCTCCTTTAAGGTAACTGTAGAGAGCGATAAGGTCTCCCCTGAGCCTCCTCTTCTCCAGGCTGAACAAGCCCAGCTCCCTCAGCCGCTCCTCGTAAGACTTGTTCTCCAGACCCCTCACCAGCTTGGTCGCCCTTCTCTGGACTCGCTCGAGCACGTCCATGTCCTTCCTGTAGCGAGGGGCCCAAAACTGAACACAGTACTCGAGGTGCGGCCTCACCAGAGCCGAGTACAGGGGGACAATCACTTCCCTAGACCTGCTGGCCACACTGCTTCTTATGCAGGCCAGGATGCTGTTGGCCTTCTTGGCCACCTGGGCACACTGCTGGCTCATATTCAGCCGACTATCAACCAATACTCCCAGGTCCCTCTCGGCCAGGCAGCTTTCCAGCCACTCATCTCCCAGCCTGTAGCGCTGCTTGGGGTTGTTACGCCCCAGGTGCAGGACCCGGCACTTGGCCTTGTTGAACTTCATACAGTTGACCCCAGCCCATCGCTCCAGCCTATCCAGATCCTCCTGCAGAGCCTTCCTGCCCTCGAGCAGATCGACACATGCACTTAGCTTGGTGTCATCTGCAAACTTACTGAGGGTGCACTGGACGCCCTCATCCAGATCATCGATAAAGATATTAAAGAGGACCGGCCCCAGTACCGAGCCCTGGGGGACACCACTAGTGACCGGCCTCCAACCAGATTTGACTCCATTCACCACAACTCTCTGGGCCCGGCTATCCAGCCAGTTTCTAACCCAGCGAAGCGTACGCCAGTCCAAGCCCCGAGCAGCCAGTTTCTTGAGGAGAATGTTGTGGGGAACTGTGTCAAAAGCCTTACTGAGGTCAAGGTAAACCACATCCACAGCCTTTCCCTCATCCACCAAGCGCGTCACTTGGTCATAGAAGGAGATCAGGTTCGTCAAGCAGGACCTGCCTTTCATAAACCCATGCTGATTGGGCCTGATCGCCTGCTTACCCTGCAAGTGCCGCGTGATGACCCTCAAGATAATCTGCTCCATGAGCTTTCCTGGCACGAAGTAAACACTTCGGTACTTCCTTAAAGTTCAAAGATAAGGTACTCCCAAATCACACATGAAAGTTTAGTAAGTACTGATTTGTTGTTAATGATAATTGTGCATTATTAATTTGATATTTAGTACGCACAGAGAACGTGTAAATGACTATAGTAGGAAACTGGAATATTTGCTGCTAACACTGTCATAATAACAAAGAATCACAACCATCTTGGTTATTTATTTTCAAAACCAGTGATTGTCTCAGTGTTCATCCTTTGATAAAGGAATTGTATCTGCAGAGTACTCTAGAATTGTATTTTCATGCTGTTTAATATATACTATATTCTCACCTCTTGATCTACTTGCTTCAAAATATCAACAAAATTAAAGTTGCCCCTTTTTTGTGCCTAGAAGATTGATTCTGCTTCAGATGTCATCAGTGATATCTGTTGTCTCACAAATGAGAAAATAGCTAAAGTTACAAATCTCTTTAGAAAGGTAGCAGATTTGAATACAATTGAAGTCTCTCTGTAGATAAGGATTTTGCTTATTAGAAAGTACAAATAGGTAATGAAACAAATAATTCAGTATCCGTAGGCATAATAGGAGCAATAAATAAATAATATCACCAGGAGAAAAATGTGCTTTTTTTGATTATGCATGTTACCCACAGCTTTAAGCAGTATGTGTGCTATCAGAAAACTTTTTTTTTTCCTGATAAGCAATATCTATCTGTATCACCATGAAAGCCAGTCAACACAAACACACACACACATACATACATACACAGATAGACATACACACAGGTGCATCTCTACACAAAATGTTCCTGCACATAGATGCAAAAAATCTATGAATTGCATATTAACCCTACGCATGTATAAAACCTTTTGCAGCCTTGAAAAAAATACCCCACATACCATCGCTCTTAGAAAACGTCTGTTATCCTGAAGTTTTACTGACACAAAATGAGATGAACAAAACCCCCCAACACTTGCTTTTACTGCCTTCTGTTTTAACCTTGTGAAATGGATGTTGCATTTACAAGGTTTTACCGTTTCTGTTTCTTTAAAGAAAGAAAAATGCCTCTGCAGTATTGCTGTCAAGAGTGCTGTAGCAAGTGCACTTAGGCTATGTCTAGACAGCACAGCAGATAAGCATCCTGGCATGCCTGGGGTGCCAGTCCTCAGACACCCCAATCATGGTTGTGTGATGTTGCTCCTCCATGGCCTCATCACTCATCTTCCTACCTGTGGAGATGAGGATGTAGAGGAGGGAGATAAGGCGATGGTGCACTTCTGGGTTTGGTTCGGATACTTTCTGGGCTCCTGCAGTGCAAGTATAGTCTTGGAGACACTCCTAATGTCCACTAAAATCACTGGAAACTTTCTGAGTAAACACCTACCACAAATGTTCCATATGAAGGTAGAGGTTATGGAAAGAAAAACACTAACAATGTTTATCTGAGAAAAAAAATGTATTTATGAATAACTGCAAGCTCTCAGATTATTTTAGGTTCTCAGAATAGCCAGATTTGTTTAAAACCAAGATCTGGATTCAGTATGTCACATGTATGAAATTTTGTGTCATTTCCGTATATCTTTTGATTTTTGAACTTTTACAACAAACTAAACACAGCCAGGCAGAAACTTGAAATAAATCAGGCATGCTCACACAATATAATTCAGTTTCACCAGATCACAGGTATCAAATGGAAATTCAATCCATTAAAAAGTTTTTCTAACAATGTAATTATCAGTATATGTTAATTATTGTACAGCCAACAAAATGGGTCATAGACTCATTCCTGAATGAAAATCAGTAATTTATCTAATCAAATCCCACTGGTTCTCAGAAGTGCCCAAAATATTATTTAATGTGTTAAAGAATACCAAAATAAATAATTTTCGAAGCTTCCAGACCCCAGCAATATATTTGAGATTTTGGTTAGAATTTACTGAGTTGCTGTTTGCGTGGCAAGGCTTTGGTAGCAGGGGGCCATAGGGGTGGCTTCTGTGAGAAGGATCTAGAAGCTGCCCCATGTTTGGTAAGGGCCCCACTGCCGACCAGAGCTGAGCCAATAAGTCATGTTGTTTTGTGCCTCTCTGAGAGCATATTTGAGACAAGGGGAAAAAAACGCTGCGCCACACAGCAGCTGGGAGAGTGAGAGGAGTGAGGAACAGCCTTGCAGGTGCCAAGGTCAGTGAAGAAGGAGGGGGAGAGGTGCTCCAGGTGCCGGAGCAGAAGTCCCCTGCGGCCTGTGGCGAGGACCATGGTGAAGCAGGCTGTCCCCCTGCAGCCCATGGAGTACCACGGTGGAGCAGGTTCCACGCTGCAGCCCGTGGAGAAGACCACAGTGGAGCAGGTGGACCTGCACCGACGGAGGCTGTGGCCTGTGGAGGACCCCTGCTGGAGCAGATTCCGGGCCGGACCTGTAGCCCGTGGAGAGGAGACCACGCAGGAGCAGGTGAGCTGGCAGAAGCTGCTGCCCGTGGGGGATCCAGGTTGGAGCAGTTCGCTCCTGAGGGATGGACCCCATGGTACGGACCCATATCTGGAGCAGTTCTTGAAGAGCTGCTGCTTGTGGGAAACCCACGCCGGATCAGTTCTGCAAGGACTGCATCCCGTGGGAGGGACCCCACAGCACAGGGGATGAGAGTGACTGAGAAGGAGCAACGGCGAAGAAGCACTATAGATTGACCATAACCCCCATTCACCCGTTCCCTTATGCCACTCGGGGGGAGGAGGTGGAAGAGGGTGGATGGGGGGGAAGGTGCTTTTGGTTTCTTTCCTTTGTTTCTCACTTCTCTAGCTTGTTAGTAATAGGTAATAAATCTTACTGTCTCCCTACGCTGAGTCTGTTTTGCCCGTCACGATAATTACTGTGCGATCTCCTCGTCCTTATCTCAACCGTTGAGCCCTTTTCATCATATTTTCTCCCCGTTCCTCTTTGAGGAGGGAGGAGTGAGAGAGCGGTTGTGGTGGAGCTCGGCCGCCCACCGGAGTAAAACCACCACAGTTGCTACTGTCTAGATAGTTACTCAAAACTTGAAAGTCAAAAAAAAATTCCAGTTCATACGAAATCTTTTATAGATTCAGGCCACATCTTTAAAAACAGTATTTACTATATTTAATGTCTTGTTTGATCAGATTTGCTAAATGAAGTATAGGGGTTTCAATTTATCACACTGCTGCCTCATTCCATGTTTGTTAAGGAATCAAAGGCCAGTAGAAATAAGTGGTACACCCAGAAGACATCTTGTCTCAGGTTATTAGTTATGCAAAATCTGCAAATGTTATGACCATTCATGTTCAATAATGTATTTTTTTTAACAATCTCTTGTTTCAGGATAGGCCTCTGAACAATTCTAAATGGAACAAAATTAAAAAGAGGGCACAATCTGGTTGATTTAAACTTGTCCAGTGACATGCATCAGCTTGACTGAGCATGGTTTATGACTATTAATGCAACATATTCACTATTTTAGTTTCAAATGCACTACTTTAATTTAGAGGAAGCCTTTTGTAGGAAGTACTAGTCCCTAAGTCCTTACCCATAAGGCTGGTTAAGGCAGACTGCCTAAATTACATGAGGACAGTCTGTGTCTCAGGGCACAGAAATACTCCTTTTACTAGTACAAGCAATTAAAATTGAGGTACTATATGACAGCTGTGGAAAATCTTAATAATTAGAATCCAGCAAATGACTGCTGTATCTTGATTCAGATCCCTGTGCAGACACAGTCAGCTTCAGAGTATTTCAGATTAAAGGTAAGGGGAGAAGAAGAAAGATTTGATTTGAAGCCTTTGCCTCTGGAAAAATGGTGATGGAAGCAAGAAGATGAATAATATGTTTTTTCCTTAGGAACTTGCCAATACAGGTATTACAGCAAACTCTAGAACTGTTAGATAGATGAATAATTAGGAAGACAACTTCAAGATACTGAATAACCAATACGTGTCCAAAGAGAAGAATATGGCATTAGTCATAAGTGGCTATAAGTTTCTTCGTAACAGGATGCAACAAATCACAAAATACCAGCTGCCAGGTGGAATATTGTGGATGAGAAAGAATAATTGTTTTTGGAATAAAAAACATGCCCTTCTATAGGATTTTCCTCCCTTACGTTTTTATGAAGACCTACCAAGAACTTAAAGAAACAATCCTACACGTCCTTACCAACAGACAATTTTAAATACATGACTCCATCTCTGAACCATGGCTGTTTACATCATTAAGGTGAGAATAAACCCCAAGATTTGTAGGATTCAGAACTAGAATGGCTTCTTTCCTTCTAGTAAAAATGGCAGACTGCCGTCAGATTGAGTCCTGTTTGAGGTACCAAATGGTTCACTTGCAAAGCAGAATAAATTATCTCACAGTCACTCAGGAATTTCTGGCATGAAGTAAAACCAGAAATGCATATAGAGAGTTGGATTAAATATGCATAAGAGTCTACAATGTGAAAAGAAAAAAAAAAAAAATTCCTTACACCAATCAATCTTGCCAACACCTTTTTTTTTTTTTTTAATTTTAGTACATATATGTAGCCACCAGATCATAACAGAGCCTGATAACAAGACCAGTAAGAACTTTAACACTCAGGGAGGAGAAAGAACAAAATACAATAAGAAAGAACAATAACCCTATTTAGATTGTAGGAGTTAATGTCATTTGACAAAAGTTGTGAGAAGGTTGGTTGAGCAATAATTACTTGACAGTAAAAGCCAGATTACTTTCAACTGCAGCTGCATTTGACATACCTAACTTTGAAAGCAAAATACCTCAACAGTAAACCCTTATTTACTTCATTATTTTAGGAAGGATAACTCACTGTTTACTGTGCAAAATACGGTTCTCTTGTTTTCACAGCTATAAATTGCATTACTGCTAATTGCGCAGAAACCCACCTCCCCTTTCTTTGCCCTGGGCTAATATTAAGAAGGGAACACAAATTAAAATAGTATTATACTATCAAATGTATCTATTAACTATACAGTGATTTTTAAACAAAGTCTTTGAATGCCATCCTTGTAAAGACGGGCAACTATAATTAAAACTAACCAGAAAAGATCTATCCTGTTTTCCAAAATCTACAACACGAGACTCATTTCACGTTGCCTAAGGACATGAAAAACTTCAGTGCAATGCAAAGTACTTGATCACTCGCATTACAGAGGGGAATCATGACTGAGAAATGGCTGACTATACTGGGGTGGCTTCCTCAAATCTGAAGTGCTATTTCAAATCTGACAAACGATGATAGTGATGTGGTCTGCGATGATCTGATAAACTGATATTGTAAAAATAAAACACTTTAGGAATTGAAAACCAGGTTTTCTTTATTTTCCCCTTGACAGCTATGAAAGTAAAGGGTTGTGAATGCACAATTAGTTTTACTTCTGGATAAGAAACCAGTTCATCAAGATGTTAGAAATAACAGACTCAGTTCCATGACAGTTATGCCAAAACCCAAAATTTCAGCTTATATGTATGGAATGGATGTTTACTAATCTGTGGAAGAGAATGTACTCAGTTTGTCATCTAAAGCTATAAAGGGATTTCCATACATATTTATTTAACTATAAGTATATTGTTTGTTGTTTCCAGGAACTGGCAAATAGCATTGAAAAAAGGCATAACAGAGTACCTGGCTACACCTGTTTGACTCCAGTGAACCAGCCACTCTGGTGATAATGTGTGTTCAGTGTGGATCTGGCTGCAGCGAGGGTGGAACACGTTCTGGAGGATGCAGGTGCTCTCATCTCGCTTCCACCCACGATCCCCTCTGTACCAGCGAGTCTACGCATTCACTGAGGAGACTAGGATGAATATGTATCAAGATACTTTTGGCTTTCACAAAAAGAGGCAAACTTATCCTGACAACGTCAAGGTATGGAAGGCAGCATCTGAACAGCATTTAGGTTATGTTGCATTCTCTGCATCATTCAGTAATTTTACCAGCAGTTTTAAACTGTCAAGATAAGGGGTCCCCATGCAAGATACATTATCCTGGGGTAAGATATTGTATTTAGCTAAAGCATCTGTGTTGCACATGGAATATCAGTGTTTTCTAGTAACAGGATTTCACAGAAAAACTCTGTATGTGCAAAAGCAAATAACTGTGGTAACATATATCTCTGAGTGGTTAACATTATAGTGACTGTCCTTGTTTCAGAGCCATTAGAACATAAATGCTTGCCAACCACTGCTATACTGATACCATAAAAATCCCTCTTCAATGGATATTTTTCTTTTTTATTTTAGCATTCTCAGATACATTTTATGGCTATTTTATGTTGGAAAATTCAATTTCACTGTGATCATCTGCGCAATATTCCATGTTACTGTCTGCTAACAATGCAAATAGCTCACATTTATCATGGCTTTCCAATCAAATTAACAAAAATGCTGAAGTTGTGGAAATCAGTGTTTTTTTTTTTTTTTCCAGAAACATTTAGGAATGCTTGTCACATATTTCCTTTGCATTTCTACCACATGAGGATTTTGAAATTCTGTTGGCAAGTATGGATGTTATCTATTGCTGTTTATAGATGCTCAAAAAAAAAAAAAAAGTGTTTAGGTATGAAGGTAATAGGTATCCTGAAAATAATCTTAAGTAGATAAATTGATTAAAGTTGACTTCTACAAGCAAGCAAACAGTGAGGAAGTTGAGTCATTGATCTTAATTTTAGCACAAAGTCATGCTATCCAGGAAAGGCAAGAGGAGCTTTTGTGTGTAGAAAAGGTAGGGGAAAAGAGCAGAAGTGAAGTACTTTCTAAAAAATTAAAATATGAATATGCTTCTATACCTAACATATGTGTCAAAAGCAAGAGCTAGTCTGGCTGAGAAGATGATGCAAAGTAATGTGCTATTGAAAATACCATAGAATGAAAAGTAAGAATAATGATCAGTCAGGCACCTAGCAGTAGTCCAGAAAGCAAAAAGCAACCATGAGCACTGGAGTTTTGATAATATGCCTCATAACTCATTTTAAGTCTATGTTACTCATTTTGTGTACATGCAAAACACCTATTTATCTTTCTTCTTGTGATCTTTTTCTTTCCTTGGGTTGTTTCTCTTTTTCTACCTGGTCTCAGATTAACCACAGAATCATAGAACGGTTTGGGTTGGAAAGGATGTAGTTCCACCCGCCTCTGCCATGGGCAGGGATGCCACCCACTAGATCAGGTTGCCCAGGGACTTACCCAACCTAGTTTTGAAGATCCCCTGGGATGGGGCATCCACAGCTTCTCTGGGCAACCTGTTCCATTGCCTCACCACCCTGTGAGTGAAGAATGTCTTCCTTATATCTAATCTAAATCTAGCCCCTTTTAGTTTAAAGCCATTTCCTCTTGTCCTCTTGTCCTATCAGTACACTTCCTGACAAAGAGTCCCTCCCCAGATTTCCTGTAGGCCCCCTTTAGGTACTGGAAGGCCGCTATAATGTCTTTCCAGAGCCATTTCTTCTCCAGTCTGAACAACCCAAACTCCCTCAGACTGTCTTCATAGGAGGGGTGCTCCAGCCCTCTGATCATCCTTGTGGCCCTCCTCTGGACTCACTCCAACAGGTCCATGTTTTTCTTATGCTGGGAGCCCAGAGCTAAACACAGCACTCCAGGTGGGGCCTCACAAGGGCAGAGTAGAGTGACAGAATCACCACCCTTGACCTGCTGGTGATGCTGCTTTTGATGCAGCACAGGACATAGTTGCCTTTCTGGGCTGCAAGTGAACATTGACAGCTTGTGTTGAGCTTCTCATCAACAAACACCCCCAAGTCCTTCTCATCAGGGCTGTGTGGTGGTCTTACTCAGGTGGGCAGCTGAGCGCCGCCACAACCGCTCTTTCACTCCCCCTCTTAAAAGGGAAAGGGGGGGAAATACAACAAAAAGGGCTCAAGGGATGAGATAACAGAGAGATCACTCAATAATTATCATCATAGGCAAACCAGACTCAGCGTAGGGAGATTAGTAAAATTTATTACTTTTTACTAACTGACTAGAGCAGTGAGAAACAACAACAACAAAACTAAAACCACCTTCCCCCCATCCACTCTCTTCCACCTCCTCCCCTGAGCAGCGCAGGGAATGGGGGCTGTGGTCAGTCCCTGACGCTTCATCTCCGCCACTTCTTCACGGTCACTCTCTGCCCCTTCTCCACGAGGGGTCCCTCCCACGGGATGCCGTCCTTCCCAAACTGATCCTGTGGGGGCTGCCCACAGGCAGCAGCTCTTCAAGAACTGCTCCCACATGGCTCCGTACCATGGAGTCCATCCATCCCCCAGGAGCAAACTGCTCCAGCATGGGGCCCCCACGGGCGGCAGCTCCCCCCAGACCCCCTGCTCCTGTGTGGGCTCCTCTCCACGGGCTGCAGCTCCGGCCCGGGGCCTGTTCCTGCAGGAGCTCTCCATGGGCCGCAGCCTCCTCCAGGCCACATCCACCAGCTCCACCAGGGGCTCCTCCATGGGCTGCAGCGTGGAGATCTGCTCCGTGTGGGACCCATGGGCTGCAGGGGGACAGCCTGCTCCACCAGGGGCCTCTCCACAGGCCACAGGGGAACTGCTGCAGCACCTGGAGCAACTCTCCCCCTCCTTCTTCACCGACCTTGGCATCTGCAAGGCTGTTTCTCACTCCTCTCTCTCTCCCAGCTGCTGTTCCCCAGCAGGGTTTGGTTTTTTTTTTGGTGTGTGTGTGTGTGTTTTTTTTTTCCCCTTTCTTAAATCTGCTCTCCCAGAGGTGCAAACAACATCTCTTATTGCCTTGGCTCTAACCAGCAGTGGGTCCCTTTTTCATGCTGGCTGAAACTGTCCCTTATCTAACATAATCCAGCCTCTGGATGCTTCTCACAGAGGCCACCCCTGCAGTCTCCCGCTATCAAAACCTTGCCACGTAAACCCAATACAGGCTGCTCTCAATCCATTCTCCACCTAGCCTGTATTTGTGCTTGGGATTACCCTGACCCAGTTGTAGGACCTTGCACTTGGCCTTGTTGAACTTCATGAGATTCACACAGGCCCACCTCTCCAGCCTGTCCAGGTCCCTCTGGACTGCATCCCTTCCCTCCAGCATGTCGACTGCACCACACAGCTTGGATGTCATCGGTAAACTTGCTGAGGGTATACTCAATCCTACTGTCCATGTCACCAACAAATATGTTAAATAGCGCTAGTCCCAGTACTGACCCCCAAGGAACAATGCTCATTACTGGTCTCCACCTGGACATTGAGCTGTTGACCACAACACTCTGAGCATGACCATCCAGCCAATTTCTTACCCACTGAGTGGTCCATCCATCAAATCCATGTCTTTCTAATTTAGAGGCAAGAATATCATAGAGGACAGTATCAAATGCTTTGCACAAATCTGAGTAGATATTGTTCTTCCCAATCAGTTGTTCTTCCCAATTCACCAGTGCTGTAACCCCACTGTAGAAGGCCATTGGGTTTGTCAGGCAGAATCTGCTGTTAGTGAAGCCATATTGGCTGTCCCCAGTCACCTCCTTATTTTCCATATGCTTTAGCATAGCTTCTATGATCCATGATCTTGTGAGGGACAGAGGTGAGACTGACTGGCCTGTAGTACCCCAAGTCTTCCTGTTTTCCCTTTTGAAAAATGAGGGTTATGTTTCACTTCTTCCCATCAGCGGGAACTTCACCAGACTGTCACAGCTTCTCAAATATGATGGACAGTGGTTTAGCAACTTAGCACTTCCACCAGTTCCCTCAAGATTAGTCTTTGGCCCTTTGTACAACTTTCCATGTTACCTGAAATCTTAAAGTAGCGAAGCAATTGAAGGAACGCATTGCAATGTAAAAGTAAATATGCATATATATATATATGTATATATTTTTTACTTTAATTCAATAATTGCCAGGTAATGGAAGGTCATGTTCAAAAATAAGTTGGAGTCAGGTGGACTTCAGTGAGTCTCAGTTTGGCTCAGGAGTCTGGATGAAATACATGCATGTTTTAAAGTACAACTTTCTTTTTCCTATATTCCATGTTACAAATTCTGTAAGTCATCTTATCTTAGATTTTGAAATGGTGATATTCTGCAAGATACCTTTCTAAGTAACAAACACAGCATGAACAGGCTATATTTAAAATGCAGTTTTGGCCTATCTGTAGGGCTAGCAGCATCACATATTTGAATTTTGTATGAAGGTATTTCTAGGTCGTTTTTTCATCTGCAGCCTGAAGATATCATGCATTAATATTTGTATTAACTATTAGATTTTTTTTAAAAGCACACAATTATATTGGTGCTATGACAGAGCCTAATAAAACTGTAGGGCAACTGAGGCATGGTCTTCATTCAAGCTTTCTTTTATTGCCGAAGAAAGAAATTACTGCAATAGCTTTCTCTTTGTATTCCTAAGCAGTGGTTTACACTAGTGAATGGTGAGAGAAGCAGCATTTTATACCATCAGCTTCAGCCCGGTTCGTTCAGGAGGCACGTTTCAGTCAGCATTTCGGTAAACAGTGACTCAAGTGCAGCTGCCTTGGCACTGTACTCTGCTCGAATATGATCTGAGTGGGCTGTTCATCCCTGCATCCTCACATGCTCCCATGCCAAACTCCACCTGTGTGGCACCTACCATGTGGACATGCTCCAAGTTCACTGCATAAAAATGCTGCTGCTTTGGGTGGTAACACAGGCCTCATATTGTTCGGTGCTTTACAAATTGGAAAAATAAAATAAAATAAAATAAAATAAAATAAAATAAAATAAAATAAAATAAAATAAAATAAAATAAAATAAAATAAAAAGAGAACTGTGATGGTGATGTAAAATGACAGTGTCAGTCCTTGAGGCCCGCAGAGGACCCACAGCCAAAAGTTGCACAGTTCAACTGTAGCTCTCAGCCTGCACAGCCTGATGAGGGTGTGCAGATACACACATTCTTTAGGATGTGACTGCAGAAGAGAGGCTTCAACAGGCTTAATATATGGCCTCTGGAAAAAACAGCAAAAGTTCTGCTACCCATTGTTTAGATCACAAAACAGTATATTGTACAGCTCTGTTTGAGTCTCTTAAAGGTATTATGTTAAATAATTACAATAATATAAAATAAAATATTTTTTTTTCTGTTTTGTTTTGTTTTTTTTTTTTTTTTTTTTCATCTATTTGCATGCAGGATATACATAACAGCCTGAAGACTTCCATACGGACTTCAGCCTTGGTCTTCAAAGAGTATTTCACAGATTGTTCTCTTCCACAGATTTCATTATGGCTGGAATAATGCAAACAATTGTCTTCAGGATCCAGATCACTGAATCAGTTCCCAAAAATGTTTGTTTTTATTTAAGTTTCTCACTGAGGCAGCTGAATATATACTTGTTCCTGTTCAGACAAATCTGTATTGAAACAGACTATTTGGACACTTTAGTAGCATTATTTGTTTACTACCCCTTGCTCACCCAAGGTGACCATGCACATAATATTCATAATATTAAGATTTTAGCCTCAATTGTATATTATTACATAACATATGGTGTGGCCTCCATAGTGAGTGTGGCTGGACTTTGCTGAAATCTACAGCTACCTTTGTAGTCTGCTATTCACCACAATGCCCAATAATGCATTATAAATTCAATACAAATAAACAATACACTAAATTCTAAGCATCAGCTCCAAGTCTCAATTTCATCCCATATTTTGAACCACAGGTTTCTGTTTTGCTGCTGCTGTTATTATTTTGTTTAATTCTTAGACTAAGTGAATGGTTTGAGCTGATTATCACAGGTGCAAATAGCTGCAGTTCTGAGTTGTGAGTTCTTGGCTGCCCTGAGCATTTAGTCATTTGCATTTAATTTACGCACCAAGAATCAGAGGCAACTTTGAAAATTTAAGCTTTATCCTCAAAATGCTTTTTTATCAAATACGTTAGAGTCAAACTCAATAGAGTACTTCAGCAGCCCCTTTTAAAACATACATTATTAAAAGCTTCAGGTGAGTCAGGGTAATTCACTCTTTTCACTGCAGCATAGTCAACTTTTCAAAATATGTTGAACATATTTCAATTGGACTGACTATGGCGATGCCTGAGGCTTCAATGAAATCTCACAACTACAAGACATGAGTGACACTGATGAATTCACTGGGTGACAGGCTGAAATGGAGAACAGAGGTGAAATTTCAAAATGTGAAAGGTTTCCAAATTTGTGTCTATGTCTATTAATACATCTGTGGATAAAAATAAGTATTTCCAGGAATGATGCAAAAATAAATCATCTTCTTATCTCATAGGGTAAAACAGAATATTCAGAAAACCAGAAAAGAAGTCAGTTTTATCTATCAGCTCCATTGGATTCATTAAATGGTCAAGAAGAGGAAATTTCCACATAATCCCTGCTACATCCTATGTTTCTATGGGACCTGATTTTTAATTCTATTGTGTGAATAAGTCTGTGAAAGTCAATTGTTGAAGCTGAATATAGTTATTAATACTACTGTCCTCAACACCCCTTTATCTTACATATGTAATCATTCAATGAATGAAGTATTCATGGACTTGAAGACAGGATGCATATCATGAAATGTACATATGTATGTCATAAACATATTTCATTTATGCAAAAATTGAATACTCATATAATTCAACTGTGATAAGAGAAGGGAAGAGTTGTGACACATTCAGGTAAATAAGAAAGAAGCCATTTGTGGAATACTGGGAGGTATCAAGGAGGAAAGCAAGTTATCTTCCTAGAACTGTAGTTTTCAGGCTATGGTAGGATGGAGTCCTTTGCTTAATTAAATATTGATAGTTATATAAGTATATATTTTAGATGTCTTTTAAAATGATGAACACAATGACATTCAAAAAATTATAATGCTCTGAACAAAGCTCCTGCAATGGTAATTACATCTAGTACATTACCTAATAACAACCACTGCTTTTGTGTAAAAGAATTCTATTTCAATTTGAGGATAATGTGGGTGTACACAAAACAACAAATAAAGAGCTACATTTTTTGCTACTTTGTCAAAAATATTTAGTGGAAAAGTCCCCTCAGAGGAGATTCATTTTAGACATTTAAGTTTTCAATTATTCCCAGATTTTCAGCCAAGCATTAAAGTTCATTAGAGTGCTGAATTTTAAAATAGCTGCATGTTCTACATCGTCACAAATTTTCCACTTGTAAATGTTTATCTTCATTAATATTTCTAAGATATGTTTGGAGATTCTGCTATAAAAATCCATTAAACTATCAGGACTAATTCAACAGAACCATCAGGTGTCTGATTTCCATAGGTTTGGATTAGATAATAAGAAAGTAAACATAAAAAAAAAATAATTCTAAACAGTTATTAAAGTGTTTGTTTGTTTTGTTTTGTTTTGTTTTGTTTTGTTGTGGTCATACTAACAGTCTATCCTTTAGTCTCCTTCAGTCCAGGCAAGAAAGAATTATTAGACAAATGCATAAATTTAAGCACTGTCCTAAAATAAGATACTGTATTGAACCTGGGCTCAGTAGTTTAGTCGCATGGTCTAATTGAGCAGTGCCTGACCCTGAGCTATGCCTGACCTTTTTTTTTTTTCTTTTTTCCCTCTTTGGAATAAGGTCTTCATACCTTTAAGGACAGCCACAGTAGCTGTCCAAGGCATTCCAGGCATTACTACTATAATTTCTCATGAGTCATTTAAGACAGACAGGAAACACATTTTCCAAATTTTCTGAAAGAGATGGTTCCAAGAATTAAATACATTTTTAAGATTTTTGAGATATCACTAAGCACAGCAAAAATCCTCTCCTCTCCTCTCCTCTCCTCTCCTCTCCTCTCCTCTCCTCTCCTCTCCTCTCCTCTCCTCTCCTCTCCTCTCCTCTCCTCTCCTCTCCTCTCCTCTCCTCTCCTCTCCTCTCCTCTCCTCTCCTCTCCTCTCCTCTCCTCTCCTCTCCTCTCCTCTCCTCTCCTCTCCTCTCCTCTCCTCTCCCTCTCCTCTCCCTCTCCTCTCCCTCTCCTCTCCCTCTCCTCTCCCTCTCCTCTCCCTCTCCTCTCCCTCTCCTCTCCCTCTCCTCTCCTCTCAATTCTGCTCCAATTCTGCTCCAATCCACTCTACCCCTGCCTTTCTTTGCTCACCTACCATGCTTTGTGAAAAAGTAGAGGGGTAAAAATAAATGGTTCCATCACACTGTGGTTATTTCGGAGTCTGTGTGAACTACGGAAAAAGTAACACAGGCTGGGGGCATAAACAGCTCTTGCACAAAGCTGCAAGAAGTAGACTGTAAGAGCACCTATGTTCTTTATTATTGAAGCAAAGTTATATGCCATTTGGCTATCCCTATATATACCTTAAATTTACTCTCTTGTATAAAGCAAAATCTGAAAATATTTTGAATGTCATAAAATCTAGCTATGGTGATATGTAATAGCCTGCAGACAAGAGTAACAATTTACAGGTCTGAGGTCTGCAACTGCTCCAGGGTCATGCCAGCTGAAGAACAGAAGTCACATAGTGAGTATGCTTTTGTCCTAATCCTTAGAAACCTTTTGTTTTATCACAGCTATGTAGAAACCCTTTTTTTAAAAACTACCTATTAGCCACCTCTGTTTATCAAATGCATACTGAAAAAGTACAACTTATGATAATCTTTATTCTACCAAGGCTACCTTTTAAATTAATTCATCAAAATAGATGTTTCCCTAATGATTCTCGATCTCAAAATATATCAGGCTGTTGAAAGTAGCCTCAGGACTATTGAAGACTCAGTTTTGTTTTTCTTTTAATATGAATAGTAGCTATTTAGTTTACTGCTTATAAAACTACACCTTTATTTTACTCGCTAATATTACTGAGCAAATAAGATCTGTAAAGACACCACAAAGTAGGTAAATGGAGAGGAAAAGAACCTTCCTACTGAACTTTCAATCGCAAGAGAATTTTCAAGATTTCTTTAAACAATGGTTGGAGAATGCTGCAAAAAAATCCGGCTTATGTAACGCTAATATATAATTTGATCAAGTTATGTAAAATGCTTGTAACAGTCATCCATTTAAATACTGCTGTGAATGGCCAACAATTAGTTACACATCATTCCTATATTTTCATAAGTACTTTAAAACAAACATTATGCATGATTTTTTGAAATGTACCTTTTTTTTTTTTTCTTACTGTACAGAATAAACAATATCCACAGCTTCCTTATTATACTGGCTTTATGTTATATATTCTGTTCCTACCGTATTATGAGATTCTTATTCTCTAATATCAATATAATTGACTTAAACTGTTCTATTTAAATGTAATATATTTTTGTGTGTCTTAAGTGAACAGTCCAAAATTATTCAGAGACCAAAATCCCCTGGATTCAGGTGTCCATGTAAGTGCACAGAGTGGACACCGCTCATGGAGAAACAATTCAATTCTGAATTATTGGAGGAGGAAAAAAAAAAAAAAAAAGCTCTACCACCTCTTGTACCTGGACAAAACCTGCATTTCAAGTTTGTTCAGAGCAGATACCTGCAGTAATTTAAATTACTGTCTGCAAATTAATAGCGCATAAGTAAGTTGTCATTGTTAAGCAAATGAACAATGACAGTTCATATGTCACAAGAATAGGGTATGGTTTTAAAAAATTTTTCTAGGCCTATTTTTTCTAGCTTGGAGATAAAAGAACAGTAATAAGAAGAAATTCCCTAGAAATGACCAATATTCTGCATTATGCTTTTTTGTGATAACTTTTATATAGAAGATCTTTTGAGGGTATTAAACTTCCCAGGTAGTAAGTATTACTCCCATTCTTTTATAACTACTGTAATTTGCAAAGGGTATGGAGAGGTTTTTTGTATCAATGGTTGCTTAGCTCCTTCTCTGGAGCACATCAGTCTTCTTCTAAGGCTAAATTATACCTCAGAAAATTCTTAGTTTTGGTTCCCAAGGTGCCTTTTAGTAAGATAGTTTAGATATGCCTACATGGATTTGTATTGTGAGGATGTGACATTACTATAAATTATGTAACCATGAATTTTTTTCATATCCTTCTTCATCCAGCCAACATACGGGTTCCTGATCTATCATAATCATGTCGGTAAATTCACAGAGAGTGAGGCATCTCTAAAGGACAATTCATCTATGCACTGTGAATACCTACCTAGGGATAAGAGGAATCACACTGAAGAGTTTCATTTATCTCCACCAATGGAAACCCCATCACTAGCATAGATTAGGCAGGAAGTTTTTAGGGGGTTAAAAGGTTGGGTGAGATGAATACCCACCCTAGGTGATGGAATAGCAATAGACATGGTCAATGTCTGAGTTGTATTATTCAGTAGCTACAACTCCTGCTGATATTACTGTTTCTAATCAACAACTAACAATTATAAGGCATCACCACTTCCATTCTAGTGTATCTGAGTAGGAAATTTAGTATTAACTATATCTTCAACTGCAGCCTTTCTTTTTCTTAAGGATTTTTTCTTTATCCTTGCTGAACTGAAACAGAAAACTTACTAAGCCTTTCTTCAGGCTTTGTCATTACATCATTCCTCTCCCTCCCATATACTCAGTTGACTTTAGATTATCCATCTTCCTACACTAGAGTGAGGAATTATTCAGGATGTAAGGCAACACAGTAGAACAGTCTGTGTTTCTTGATGAAAGATACTATAGTTTCCTTATCTGAACACTTCGTATGTATGGTATGTATGTCTTTGATCCACTATTTCTTCAGCCTATATGCTAGAAATGTACAGTATGAGTACTGGTTTTTGCCTTTTTTTTTTTTTTTTCAGGTTGGCAGTCAGTCCTGCTGCAGGTTACTTCATGACAGTTCTCCTTTTCTGGCAAATATTAGTCTTTTGTACAGAGATGGAGAGAAAAGTAGTTTGTTTTTTTTTGGCACAAAACTGAGCTGGAAACAGCCCAATGACACTCATTTGATATACAGTGCTGGAATGACCTTTGTTTTACCCTGTCAATCATCTCCCATTGTTGTGGTTTAGCCCAGCAGGCAGCTAAGCACCACACAGCTGTTTGCTCGCTCCTTCTCAGTGGGATGGGGGAGACAATTGAAAATAAAGGTAAAAGTGCAAGAACTCATGGGTTGAGATAAGGACAGTTTAATTAAAAAAAAAATACGAAAAAAACAATAATATTAATAATAAAAAGTGATGTACAATGCAATTGTTCACCCCCCACTGACCAATGCCCACTCCACCCCTGAACAGCAGCAACTCCCCCAGCAAACTCCCCCTGGTTTTATTGTTCATCATGACGTCACATGGTATGGAATATCTCTTTGACCAGTTTGGTTCAGCTGTTCTGGTTGTGGTCCCTCCCATCGTCTTGTGCACCCTCTGCATACTCACTGGCAAGAAGCTGAAAGTCCTCAGCTCAGTGTAAGCACTGCTCAGTAATAACTAAAGCATCGGTGTTATCAAAATTATTTTAATTCTAAACCCAAAACACAGAACCATACTAGCTGAAGAAAATCAACACTATCCCAGCCTAAATCAGGACATGAATCAAGTTTTTTTACATCATGTTCCAAGGTCATAAACTCCAAGGAGGAGCACCATGAATTTAGACATGTTGTTGGAATGAAGACTAACTTACTGATTCATGTTTTTGACAGTAATGCCCTAATCTGTGACTCAAACTTCTAAATACTCTCCCAGTACAAATAAAACGTGACAGTAGGAGCTGCCCAGATGATGCATAAGGAGTACCACCTCAGGTACAACTGTGAAAGATGGATGTTTCTATGTGACAAGGTTCCCTGGCCTCTATGATTTTGCATCAGAAATTTCCCTTGAATCTGCAGCAAACTGACACAGTCTTGTTAGCGTAACTGTGCTGGGATGCCAGAGGGTAAGTCTAAAAATTCCTTCCACTCAATGACAGCTAAGACAAATATTTATATTACCTGAGTGGGAAGATTGTGAAGCCATTCAACTCTACTTTTGCTACCCAACAGCATGATCTGAGAATAAATTTTTTGGGGATGAAAAGGCCACCGTGCTTCCTATTTCACTTGGTCACAATTTTCTTCTGAAATATATTCTCTATTACCTTGTTTTGTAATCATGATATATGAGTCAGCTGTTTATGCCTTCATTCCTGAATCTTCTGTCTATGCATTCTGCAAGATGGATAGGGGATTGTTTGCACTTCCACTCTCCTTTAGTTTTACAGTCTAAGAGTTGTTTTCAGATACTTGTTGCCATCATGAGCTTTGCTGGCTTGTTCTGAGGTTCATAAAAAATTTTGATCAAAAGAAATTAATATGAAGATGGAAGAGGAAAAACTGAGGAAACCATAGGAAGTGCAGACAAGTAACTGAAACACTGCACATTATATCTTAAAAATTCAGCATAGCTAATATGAAAAAAAAAGTTCTTTTCAGTCTTAAGGTTTTAAAATGTTAATCTCTAGCTATACTATTAACCATACTTAATTCTAAACATTAGAAAATATCATTTACATCAAGAAGTAAATCACAGTGAACCAAAAAGTTTGTTAAGGTATTCTGTGTTACTTAAAAGATTAAAGGATGATGTCAGGAAATCTTTCCTTTAAGAAGAATTAATAAAATGATAGCTTTGTCCTGAAAAGCAACTGGATGTACCAAAGGTACATGTAAAAATGCATTGATAAAGAAAAAAAAAAATCAGTTCTGTGATTTAAAAAGTTTTTTTTTCATATGTAACTGAGTCCTAAACAAATCAGTGATATATTTCCATTACCTAAAACATTGTCAGAAATGTAGTATCTCATTTGTTTCATAATTATAAATTAGCCCTGTTCTGATGTCACCTTGCCAGAAAATTTTCTTGACATCTTTATTTTCATTTACAAAGCAGTTTTCTATTAATAGTATCTTGTAACTTTGTTCACAAGTTAGTGAAGAAACTGTTCTATTCTATGTTATTTTGCTTCAATATGATTTATACCCTATGGCTTCTTTCTGAAGAACCACAAAATAAATTCTATTTCCTTATTCTTAAATTTCAAATAGAAAAAAATGGTAGAAAAGTGTTGCTTTTCAGGTAAGTTTTATAAATTTAGAGGAAATTTCAGGGAAATACAATGTAACATTATACAGTACTAAAATAGAGGAATAAAATAAGAGATGATTTTTTTGTTGTTGTTGTTGGAGGGAGACAATTAAAAAAAAAAAAAAAAGTAGGTCTTAAAATTCTAAGACTTTCCAGAAATCTAAGATTTCTTGTGAGTATAAAGCTGATATTTCTAACCCTTAAAAAGGATCACATTTTGAAAACTTGAATGTGAGAAAACAGTAAGAAGGATATTTACTCACTAGGCACTCCAAGCCTACATTAAGGTAGGGCATGACGCTGGTGGAAAGATGATACCTGATGATAGGCATTGGAAGTCTTCCTATAACATCTTTATTTTTCTCTTTGTCCTACTTATTTTTATTGTGGTCACACAATAAAAGCATACTTTCATGCTGTGCATTTGTGAATAAAAGTGGTGTTAGTATTGAATCTAGCTTTGCTTCTCAAATTCTCAATGTAAGTAATCACAAAGATTTTAGATGAGTAAACAGCAGGTGAGAAAGACAATAAGTCTTCCTTAATCGACCAATTCCTCTTTGTTTATGAACTTTCTGAGAGTAATTCAGATGGACTTTCCAGTAGGCTTCCCTGCAGTGGCTGCAGAGAGGGTGAACTAGGTATCTGCTCTTCTCCCCTCCCACTTTCATTTTCCTGAACATGGTATCTCTTCTTTGTCCATGATTGACTGTCCATCCTCATGTTTTCAGTTCTGAAGCAAAAAAATAAATTTTCTTTGGGCTTGCTATTCTGGTTGCTGTAATGTAAGGTAGTTTAGTCATTATTTGTTCCCATATCAAAGCAGGCAGCCATAAACTTATAGCATTTTCTAGAAATTCTGACTAGTCGATAGAGCCCTGAAGGCAAATTTGAACCATTGAGTAAATTGAACCAAAAATAAAAAGAAAACCAAGTGGACACAGAAGCGGTACTTGGCATTTGCATAGCTCTTTTTTGGCTTGGTCTTGCATGTTAAACACAGATGTGTGCTCACTGGAAGCACAACTGTCTAAATACAAGTAGAGGACTGAAAATGGGGGCTGGCCCAGCCAGAATTCTGCAGAGAGAAATTGTTGCACCATTTTCAGTAGTAATTAAAGCTATTGAATATTTTTACAATTATTTGTAACAGGAAAATTGTGCTCAGAATATATTATACAGCTGGCTCACGATTCTTTAATTCCATTTTTTTTCTTTAAAAAAGTGCTGAAGCACAATTACATAAATGACAGCAGAAAATAAAATGAATAACATTTCAAGATTATCTTGATTTCTAGACAAAATTAGAGGAATGCTTATACTTTTTTTCTGATATCCCAATAAGGAGAAAAATACAATTAATGTCCTAAGAAAAAATGTAAACAAAAAATTACCACTGCAGAGAAGGAAGCACAAAAGTAAAGAAGATAGAGCTTTATCTACCAAAGAGATTGTACTGAAATCATAACTTTGATTCTCTCCAACAGCTAACTGTGCACTTTACTCAATAAATATATATATATACACATATATATATACAACTGTTTCATAAACAGAATCAAAATGCCGAAAGATCTCGATATGTATTCATAGGAGCTACGATTTGATTTCTCATCTCATGGAACAAACTACAAAAAAAAACAGAATTGGGCAACTAAATTGAAAATATATTAACTCTAAAATATTCCAAAAATAAATAAGTAAATCAAAAATCCTAGGTTCCTAATTGCCACAGATGCACCATTTGTGGTTGCCATAGAGTGGAAAGAAAAATGTTTGGCTCTACTCAGAGGGTGAAGAGGAAGTCATGGCCATTTTAATGATTGGAGGCGACCTGGGTCAGTAAATACTTTGGCAATCGGGACATATGTTACTCCACGAGTCATGATGGAATGCACCCAGGAGTGCTGAGGGAGCTGACAGATGCCATTACAAGGACGCTCTTGATGATCTTTGATTGATCATGGTAACTGGAAGAAGTGCTTGAAGATGGAGAAAAGAAGGAGGAACAACCCAATAGAGGCTGGGGAGCACCCAGCTGTAAAGCAGCTTTGCAGAAAGGGAGTTGGAGGTCCTTGTGGACAAGTTGAACATGAGTCAGCAATGTGCCCTTGCCACAAAAAAAGTTAATTGTATCCTGGGTTTCACTGCGCAAAGCATTGCCAGCAGGTCAAGGCAGGTGATCCTTACTCTCTAGTCAGCACTGGCAAGGCCACACCTGGAGCAGAGCTTCCCAGAGCAAGTGAGACATGAGGCTCCAGGAGAAAGTCCAACTGAGGGCCCCAAAGATGATCAAGAAACTGGAGCACCTCTCCTATGAGGAAAGGCTGAGAGAGCTGAGACTTCTCAGCCTAGAGGAGAGAAGGCTTGGGGTAGATTAATTAATGCCTATAAATACCTGAAAGGAGGGTACAAAGAGGACAGAGGTGGGCTCTTTCCAGTGGTGCTCAGTGCTGGGACAAGAGGCCATGAGCCCAAAATGAAGCACAGGAGGTTCCCTCTGGAATTAGGAATCACTTGTTTATTGTGCATGTGATGGACCTCTGGCACAGGTTGCCCAGAGAGGTTGTGGAGTCTCCTCCTTGGAGATCTTCTAGAGCCATCTGGACGTGGTCCTCAGCAACCTGCTCAGGGTGTTCTTGCTTGATCAGGAAGTTGGACCAGATGACCTCCAGAGGTCCCTTCCAACCTTAACCATTCTGTGATTTTGTGATTTTATATTATTGTCTATGTTTCATGGAGTCAGTGCTAAACTAAGAACTTTTAATAGTGATGCATGTACACAATGACATGAAGATTCTCCCCTTTGGTAGTGAGAAAATGTCAGTCATAAGACTTGTGGTTAGCTCTGCTCAGGATTTTTTCAATAACACCACTTTGAGAGAAAAAAATATTCACAGAAATTACTGTTTTATAGTCTTCTTGGGTCTATGGAAGACTTTATGGGGAAGAAATAGGTAAAAGGACAATTGCAGAATAGCAAAGAGCCCAGCGGCTAGGGCACATTCTGAGAAGTAAAACTGCTCTGTACTGGGGGATGTCACTTCACGGTACTTTCCGGGTGGTTAGAGTGCAATGTTATGCCAGGACAAATCCAAAATTCACAGCATGAGAAGGAAACACAAATGTGCAGAATAGAAAAGTGAGTCAAAACATTCACCAGTAAATCCCCAGATCTGGAACCACTGTCATGGACAATGTGGATTGCTGTGCTGCACACCCAGAGCAATATTCAAGCACAGTTTCAAGGACTCACTTGTTTTAAATAAATGCAAATACAGTATGCAACCTTAATATTTCTGTAAGAGAGAATTCTTCGTTTCTGGATATTGTTACACAGAACAGAAATTAATAAGAGACTAGCTAAAAATGTGTTTTTTGTTTTTTTTTTTCAATTACTGTATTTTGAACAGATGCAAATAGCATACACACTTTTAAAATGCCGACTTTTCCACAGATCATTTCTAAGCAGTAGAATTAGACAAATTATAAGGGCTCGTGTCACTTGTGGTTGTTCAAAATTGATAGCTAATAAGGATAACAAAAAAAAAGCAACCCAAAAACCAACATAGTCAATATGTGGGGGGGAAAAAAAAAAGAAAAAAAAAAAGGATCATCACAGGGATAATTGTATATGTCTGGAAGAAAGTGAGAAAGATTTCAAATTTATATGATAGGTAGCCAACCTAGGCTTCTGTATTGCTAACAAGAAATACAAGAAATGCAGCCTCTTAAATAATAACAAGAATGAGAGTAGGCTAATTCATGCACATCGTTTCTCTGCTGTGAGTCAGGGAAAACAAATGTTATTTCAGTTTATGCAACTATTCATCTGAATAAAATTAGAAGAATTTTTCTGCAGTTTTTTGAAGAAAAAATCCTGCTAGAACCAGAAGAATGCAAAAATGCAAATACCCATTGGTATGGCTACCCATTTGGTTAGGCAAGACATTTATTTTGGGAACATTCACTCAAAGTAAAAAAAAAAAAAAAAAAAAAGTTGAACATTTTCCAATTATCTGCTGGTGAGATAAAATAAGACTTGAATGATGTTTGGAAGTCAGATGATATTTTAAACTCAAGAATGGCATGTTTTCTGCATAAAGGAAAGCAATTTTTGAGAGAAAAAGGAGAAATCTAGGCTTGTGATTTAGTACATTTCTTTGACTATAGTTTATTTAAGAATGTGACATGGAATCTAAATTAACATTTTAAAAGTTTATAATAATTGTATAGTAATTAAAAATGATCAGTGATTTAATTTATTTTTAACTTTAGAAAATAAATCATAAATTATGCGGCCATAAAAACATACTGAAGTGTTTTGTTCTGAATCCTATTTTTGGTGTGGTTGGCTCATGAGTTCTGTGCCAAGTCTGCTTTGAGCTGCACAAATGCTTTTTGTATAACCCTTACCTCATCCTTACTGTAAGGGTAAATAGAGATGTCAAGTAGGGGAGGTTCAAGACAACTTGCAAAGCTTCTGTAAGTCATCCTAGAAATCATTCAGTCATGATTAATGGTTGTGGTAATTTTTAGACTCAACACAGGATATTACCAAGGACCAGGTGACTTGGATTTTGTACTGATCTTTTTCTGTGTTATAAAATGTCACAGACTATAAAAGAAATATTGCAAAGGAATTCTTTAGCCTGCCCCAGGTAGTTGCTTGGTGTCAAAATGACTGACTTGACCAGTTCAGCTGTTCAGGGTTTGTTCAGTCAATGGTTCAGTTCAACAGAGCCATGGGGGGCCATCCTGTGACCTATATAGACCCAAGTAATTAGTACCCCTGAAGCCATAAAACAAGACAAATTCTGAAGGTGAGGGAAGGGATGGAGCTAAAGAATATCTGGATTATAGCTTTATCAATTCATAATAGTTTTTGAGTTAGGAAACTCAAATGCACTATTTTGAGTCCTGTATCCAAGCCCAGTTATGCACAATGTATTTTAAGTATTTTTTTTTTAAATTTCTATCAGATATTCTACTGGCAAATTAATCACGTTTGTAGTAGTGATAATTAGTGATAGAGCTCTCTCTCTCTCTCTTTTTTTTTTTTTTTTTACCCTGCATGGCTTTAAAATAAGGAACTATTTCTCATTGCAATATCAATAAAATATTAGCCTCTACCATAGACAGATCATAACATTGTCAGTTATTAATGGTATTCAAAACTGCAATAAAGCTTACAAGACAATCAAGAAGGAAGTCCTAATGAGGCAGCCAGTTTGCAAAATAGCAAGTGTACTCACCGAGAGGTAAAAAAAATAAAGCAAAAGAAGCTGTAGCACACATGCTGAGTAAAGAGCAGGAGAGCAAAGTTTTCTTCTTTGGTATGTGAGTAGTTATTGTGAAAGGATAATGAAAGGAGATTGGTGAGTTACCCAGGAGGGATGTGGCAGATCTGAGATTCTGGAGGCATGGGTATCATGTTACATTGAAAAATGTTTGATAGTTTGGACATGCGGAATATATATTTTTGAAGAACTGTTTATTATTGTTGAGAATGTTTAAATTTTGGGGTTCCAAGCTGGATGAAGCTACAATTAATGCAAATCCCCAGAAAGATAGAGAAGCCCAAGAGAAAAACAAAACAAAACAAAACACCAAAACACTTGAACAAACCCTATGCATTGTCTTTTAAACTTGTTTGAGAAGCAAGCCAAACAAACCGTTTAAAGCCTTGAGCTTAGATCAGAAATTTACATATATAAAACAGACTAGAAGAAAGAATTCATGAATTTGTCTCTGTAAATACTAGGACATTATTCAGTTGAAGGATAATACCTGGCAAACTGAATATATATATACTTTATTTCATATTAACATATTTTATCTGAAAAAATTTCATCCCCCACAAAAAATGATATTAATAATGTGAATAAACAATAGAACAATATTGTTCACATTTTGTGAAAAGAATAAGAATATAGACATGTCAGCATCAATCACATTTGCTGGGCTAGTGAGCAGAGAAGGCACTTCGTTGTGCTTCTAGTTTTGTGGGACAAGAATGTAGCTCTACCTTCCCCACCATATGTGGTATTGCCCATGGAAAAAGCCAGGGTGTGGAAGTAGTGTTAAGCACAGAACTCTGACCAGGTGACTAAAAAAGGAAATGGAAGAGCAAGACACAGGAGAGGGACTGAGTGGGGGTAAATGAAGGATATGATATCTCTGTTAGTAGCAATCAACCAAAGGAGGAAGACGATAGCAAAAAAAACATAATACGTTCCCCCCACCAATAAATAAATAAATAAATAAAAAATCACTGTTGAAGCACCTGGTAGTCTTCTTTTTGTAGCAGAGCAGGAGACACAGGAGATGCGCCTCTTTGTAGAGATGTTCCCAGTGTGTTAGGCACAATTCACCATAACACATGATAATTCTGCTAGATACTAGGGAGGCTATTTGTCAAACTATTATCCAAACAAACTGCTTACTAGCTCCCCTCAAAACTTTCAGAGTAATTGATGTTCTTTACCTCTTTGATTTTAGACCCTAACTGACGAGACTTTCTCTCTTAAAAGCACTACAGAAGTCTATGAAGTCTGTATCAGGCAGAAAAACAAGAAAATACTATATATTCTATTTCCAGCAACATATACTGATAAGCAGTCATTTTAAAAAGCCAGGGGGGAGGGAATGGGACATACCAAGAACTCCTGCTATTTATGTGCAAAAATAAGTAGAATATCTGTATTTCTACAATTCTGATTGCTTGTACACATTGCTACTTTTCTCCAAATTGAAATGTACTATTTTCAACCTTCTCTAACCTACAAGGCTCTCTCCCAAACTCTTGCTTTGTCCCAAGAACTGGTGAAGGAGGAGAAAATGTGAAGAGACTGAAACTGTTAAAAACTGTAACTGGTAGAAAGTGACAGCTAACAAAATGAAAATACAAATTGAATTGTTGACTTTCTGTAAAAATACAAGTCAATTTTTTCTTACATTTATAGAATTATATACTGGAAGATTTGCTTGTACATTTTTTTTCATTACTCTGTAAAATAGCTGAAATATTCTAACGTTGGTATGTAAAGAAGTATTATGCATTTCTAAAGTACAAGACACACTGCTAATAACAGAAGAATAAGAAAACACATTGCTGTCTTTTATTTTGCTTCACCTGTTTTCTTATGAATGAAACTCTTGGATATAATGACTTAAGCACTTTGAAGAATGATCTAATGCCAAATGTTAAAATTCGATATATTTCTTAAAAAATTGTGAATCGGAATCTAAATCTGCCGAATTTCATACAAAATGTTTCCATTTCTCTCAGTTTCCTTCTACTTACTACACTTCTTCCTCAGCTAAGAACACCTCCTATTGCTCTAAGCTTGGTGTTCAACTGTTATTTCTCAGATTACTTCTTTTTCCTATCCTGATCAAGATTTCCACATGCCAAAACATTATTAAAACCTTAAACACTTTCTGAAACAATTATAAGATTTTGGGAGATTTTTGGTGAAGTGTAATTAGTATTGCATTAAAATAAACTGAAGGATAAATTGTTACAGCTTGTGTCATGCTGAAAGATCGTAATGAAAGTCTTTAAGATTAAATTCTTTTACTTTTTGCTAATTTCTACTGAAACTAGCAGGAGGTAGAAGCCTGGCAGTTTTATTTTTCCATTATCTTCCATGGCAGCAAGCCATCAGCAAAGGAAATGAAACAGATTCAGCCAGGGCAGGGCACACTGTTACAGGATATCACCCCATGAAGACATAATACAGAATAAAAGAAGCAGATATTAAATAATTTATCAATGTTATCACATGACTGGTGAATATTAGAATCAGGTATGCAGCTCTCCCTGCCCTGGTTCCTTCCCTTACATCTTCCTTCTCCTTTTTAAGGATGGTAATTTATCAAGACTATATTCTAGTTTCTAATTTTTAATTCTAAGAATGACATAATTCATAAAGCATAAAGCATTAGTGACTCTATGGCACAAGTATGCTTTTCATTCCTGTGTATGATTCCTTGAACTGATACTTAAAATTAGCATATAAATTAATTTAGCTGTGGTTAAGTGAGTGTAAAGTGAGGATACTTTGGCAACCATTCCTAGGATGGTTTAATAAATTTATTGTTTTCTCTTACCTAGGAAGATCTAAGAAGATCTACTATATTTGAGTATCCCCAAAGAAAAATGTGAACACAAGCTCCCGCGTTTACTTACAAACTCACCTGTCAGTAATATGCAGGTTGATGAACTGAACTGTTCACACTAACTTATATAGCTTATGAGATGGGGACCTCTAGCACTGTACCATTCAACTGGACATTCATTTTACATTCTCTTCTTTACTTTTTCCTTTCTTCAGGGTGCATAAAACATTTTACTGTTGTTCTCAAGGCATAAGTCAGATTTTGGACTTCCTCCTATCAGTAGCCCTAGTTGTAAATATGAATCTGGTCATACAGGCTTGATACTGAGAAAAAGATAGGTGTGACTGCTGTTCATACCACTTTCCCACATTCTTCTGTGTAGACAACTGACCTAAAACATCCTTCTCCATATGACTTTATAATCTGGGATAAATCACTACTGATTCTCCACCTGAATTACTAACGCATTCTCAAAGAAAAACATGAAAGTATCATGAAAGGATGCATACTTAGGATTCACAAGTTCTTGTGATTTCCAGAGTTTATGAAAGAGGAAAAAAAAGGTCTCTGGACAAATAGTGTTTATTGTACTTGCTTATCAGTGTGATAGGGCACACTTCAAGCTTATGAAACTGTTATTTATATTGCATGAGTTAAACATCACTGACTTGATATGATTTAAAGACATTTTTAGAACCTGGGAATTTTGTAACATTTTATTCTAAAAGTCTGTAACTGTGTGTAAGTGTGCAAACATACAAACATGCAGTGCCTGGGTAAAGTAGAGACAAAAAATCATGCATACAGTTCTTGGTACAGGTCTTACTTCTTAGGTACTTTAGCTACTTTTTTTTTTTACTTTTTTTTTTTTTAATTTAACTACCAAATGGGAAGATTTCTGCAACAATTTATCTTATTAGATAGTGCACAGTCTCCACTATCCCCTATGTAAGGAAAAATTTTGTAATATTGACAACTAAATTGAGTGAAGCCACTTCACTCATCGTAAAGTAACTTGTTAAAATTTTTGTTGTTGTTGTTTATATTACCCTTTTATTCTTAAGATTTTTAATACACTTTTTATTGGAGAGTAACCATCTTTTTATTTATTTATTTATTTATTTTAAGGAATATCTTTAAGTCTTTTGAAAATAGTTCAAATTCATTCAAATCGTTCAAATGCATAATTCTCATAATCCTGAATAGCACAGAAAAATAGCAGAGCCATGCAAAGCTGTGTATGTTTTGTAGCTATTCAAATTCTAAATCCATGCTGCACAGGAACTTCATTAAGACGGTTACATCTTATTTCCAGCTGCAGCTCAATCTTTAAATAACTGTACTAGAAAAAGAATGTAAAGATGCCAACTTATATAAATTATTAGCATGAATAAAGAACAAGTGCTTTACAGTGTTCTATTCCTTGTAAGTCTGTCTCTAAGTTCTCTGATAATTCACAGTGTATCCAGGCAACAAAGTAAATGACAGCTCTTGAATGTATTTCCTGTTCTTTCTTCATCCACATTTATAAACTTTTTTTTTCTTTACTATTTTTTTTTTCCTCCCAAAAGACTGGTTAGCCATTTTGGTGACAGTTTTAAAAAAACTTCCATTTCATCTTTTTCAGTAAGGAAGATGTCTACCCAGCCAATCTGTAATGTGATCTAAAGCTGTACTTATTCTTGCACACTTTCCAGCTTTTTGTCCTGTCTCCTGTTGCGTGTAGGAAATACTTATATTTACCCATGTGTCTAACCTCTACTTTAGTCACCTACAAATCTCTGTAGCTCCTTCTTGGTACCTCTGTATTTCAGTTGCCATATATACTGCAAACACAGCTCTAAGCCCGTTCCATGGACCACGTGGACTCACAGCCTATTTGGCACATAAAATGTATATATTTACTTTCAGCATATTTTGTATCATTTCTGATTAGCTGCTAATTTAATAATGTTAACATTTCAACAAACTTTACAGAATTTTATGGAAAAGCTTGGAATTTTATGCTTAAACCTAAAAACAAAGCAAGGAAGATGATGCTGGTGAACTCATTCTTTTTGATTGCCTGAAGATCGTATTCTTCAAGCTTCAGTTTGCAGAGAACAATTTCACCAGCTCTATCGTGTCTCTGGAATATTTAGAATAAAAGGAGAGACCCTTAAATTGTAATAGTCTTAAGGCTAAGTTTATTTCCCTCACTGCATATTCATTCCCTTTTAAATTTAATTTTATTGTTCTGCAATCCCATTTTACAGGGTCTTTCCTCTAACAGTTAGTTTTCCGGATGATTCTTGAGAGTTCACTGGCTTATCCTGGTATCTCTTCCCCTGGCAATATTCACCATGTCAAAACATCAGATTCTAGAGAGAGTCAAAATGAAAAATAATATCTCTTCTGAATATTGTTTCATCACTTACTTTCTCTATATCCTTGAGAGGTCTTGGTATCCAATTAATTTTCCTTCTTTTGAAATCTGTGTGTTTCAAAATCAATTTTTGGAAAGACAAGTGATTGCTTTATCATGCCTGTCATGTATTGACTAGCGCTGATTTTCAGAAACAAACCTACTTCAGGGAAACATACTGATCTCTGAACTATGCTGTGTTACTCTAAATTAATCCTGAACACTGTCTGCCATCATTTGAACTCTTCATCAAGGTGTATGATCCAGTTGGTTTCTCAAAAATTGTACAAGATCACTGTCCATTAATAACTTCCTGCATATACCTAGAAATCAAAAGATTTCTAAGGCTGAAGTTCATGTGGAAATACTTGGAGAAAGAAACACCACTAGAGGGATACTAATAAATAATAATTATTCTTAAAAATAAGCAAAGTGTCTAATGATAATGAACATTTTCTTCCAACAAGCAATCCACAAAAGAACACTGGAGATTTAGATGACCTGTGCACTACTCTACATTAATCAAGGTGCTCTTCCTTCCCTCCTTCAGTTCAATTCCCATAGCTGTGACTATTCCTCCAAACTCTTTTTGAAAAGGAGTTATTCCAAACTAACTGAATTGCTGAAAGCAGACAGGTAAACAGAACATGCCTGTTCTTAAATGGCAGAATTCAGAGACTTTTTTTAGTCAGATTGACACAAACTGTTTTATTCATCTTTTCGATACACACTTTACTGAGTAATGATTCAAGAGGAATGAATCTGCTTTCCTGTGTCAGCAGATTGCTCACACATCCTACTGAACATCATATTTCCAGGCATGGTGGGAAGGGTTTTACCCTTGGACCTGATAGGGAGGTCTTAATAAAAATGAGGGCAAGTCAACTGAAGGAAGGAGAAAAAGAAAGAAAGAGGAAGGAGAAAAAAGAGAGACAGATTTCCAATTTAACCATACTGTAATATACTGATGCATAGTGGTTTTTTGTTTTTGTTTTGTTTTGTTTTACTCTCTTCACTCATGTATTTCATAATTACTTTTCACAATGTTACCAATTGTGGATGATAAATACCCTTATTTGCATTTTACTTTACGCAACTTAAATTAGTAGCAACTTTGACATCACTGGACAATATCAGGGCACTTTTCATCCAGTGTTATAGTAAAAAAACATTGGATACAGTAAACACAATTGGATTACTGCAGAATCTTTGCAGTTGTCTCATGCCAGTGTATATGCCAAGCTCTTTTATTGCAGCTATATGTGAGTAACCAGTCAGCAGAAGGCTACAGCTGAGCAGGGAGTTGGAGAGCTGTAGAGGTTCCTGGCCACGCACTGCAACAGTTCATACCCTTTCAGTGAACATCAACAAATCAACATCAAACAAATTCCAGACCCTAAAAGTCCCCTGGATGTGGGGTGCTTCCATATGTTCAGGCGTCCATTTCATCTGAGGGAAGGATCATGACAGGCACTTTTACATTTCATTGAGAAGAGGGAAGCCAAGAAATACATTATTTTTTTGTTGACAGAAGTAAGAGCCCCTCTTACTGACCTTGAACAGATGCAAGAAGGAGGACTGGCCTTTAGTGTAGGCCTCATCTCCAGATACCACCACTTGCATAGGTTATCACACCCAGCAGAACAGGCTCCCAAAGGTCAGTGAGGACAACCAGGAACAGATGGAGCTGACATGCACACTAGTCATGTTCTCAGAAGCTTTTCATTGCTCTTTTCCAGGCTGACTGCAGATTTTTATTGTTTTCTGGGACAGGTTTACCTGGACCATGCCAAGATCTGGGATGAATTCTTAATGTGTGGTATGCTCCCCTTCTCGTGCTGGAAGGCCAGAGTAGCCCTAATGCTGAAGATCTGAGGTACTGAGAAGTTTTTTCTCCACAGCACTAGACTTTAGTGAAGGACATCTGCTGCATTCAGGATGATGTGATTCAACCAGACTGGGCCCATGTGGTCCCATGACAGAACATCTTTGATAACTTGTATCTGGTCCAAAGCATCCTTCACCTGGTGAATACGGACAGTCTGTCATTTGCCTCCTGTCCCTCAACAAGGAGAAAACATTTGACATGGGGATCATAGCTATTCCATAGGGATCCCCCTGCTGTGTTGTGTGCCTTGAGCCACTATAAGCCATTGCAGAAAACTTGGTAAAATTCAGCAGGATCTTGAACAAGGCTGTTGGCTTTCACCAGGGATTGTGTCAGGGCTGCCTCTTGTCCTGCCATCTCTGTCTCTTCTGAGGGGAGAATGATGGTGCTTACAAAGCTCTTCACTCAGAGGGTGGTGAGGCACTGGAACAGGTTGCCCAAAGAAGCTGTGGATGCCCCCATCCCTGGAAGTGTTCAAGGCCAGATTTGATGAGGCCCTCTGCAACCTGATCTAGTGGGTGGCATCCCTGCCCATGGCAGAGGGGCTGGAACTAGGGGATCTTTAAGGTCCCTTCCAACCTGAGCCATTCTATGATTCTGTGATCTTTAAGGTCCTTTCCAACCAAAGCTGTTCTATGATTTTGTGGTTCTATGAAAGCTGGATGAGAACCCAGATGACTTGGTGGATATGAAAGCCTGTGCAGTCACTAACTTGGTAGTCTCCTTCACTGGGCAAGTGGGTCAAGAGGCCTGGCTTGGTTGGCTGGGGACATGAGCTCTTTCCCCCATGCTCCACAGCTCACCATCTATCAGGGCAGAGACAGAGTGCTTTACCTGGGCAATTACAGCTCTGCAACCTTCCCTTTCCCAGCTCCTTACTGGGACAAAATGGAGGCAAGGGTATCAGAGCAGGCATGGAGGTAGACAGAGGTGCTGTGGCTCCTTGCCTTGTTGTCATCCCACTGGTCCTATCCATTCTCTGGTACTGCTTCAACAGCCTCTGCCTTCTCCCTGTGACCTGGACTCTTCTCTGCTGGATGCAGCACTGGCTCCCTTCCTGGCATCTGTATCCATGCACGGTGTACCCAGAACAAGTTAGTGAGGCAGGATTTCCCTTCCCAGAGTCCATGCTGATTCTTCCCCTGCAAACTGTGTTTATCCACGTGCTCAGCAATCTCATCCTTTAATATAGACTCTACCATTTTACCAGAGATGAATGACAAACTCAGTGGTTTGCAGTTCCTGAATCCTCTCTGGAGCCCTCTTTGGAGATGGGAGTTACAGTGGCAATCTTTCAGGCCCCTGGCTCATTGGTTGCTTGTAATGATAGGTTATACATTTTGTCAGCAGGTCTGCAATTTCACATTTGAGTTCCTTCACAGCACTTGGGTGAATGGCTGCTGATCCTGGTGACTTACTGACATCTAACTATTTTATTTGGTCTAATAGTTCTTGTATACTTAGCTCAAACTGATATAGTTTCCCTGACCGTAAACTCCCCCCAAAATTCTCTGCTGTTGCCTCTTAATGCCACTTAAACACCTTAACACCAGTTAACAAGTGATCCAGCCAATTCAAAAGCTGCCTTCCTGCTTCTGAGGTATGTAAGGACCTTTTAATTATCAACCTGAGTATCCTTTAAAAATGTAGCTATTTATCCTGTAATTTCCTGTGTACATTTGCTATGCCAAGATTTTACTCTTACCCTGGACTGGACAACTTTTTTGTTTTTTTTAAATTCAATCCTTTCTGTATACTGACCTCCTAAACTTTTCTGTTGAGCTATATACAGTGTTTTTCCTGGATTATTTTGTTTTCTTTTTCTGAGCATTTTATCTGTGCTTCTAATACAGTATTTTCAAACACCCTCAAAGATTCTTGTAAACTTCATGTTTTTCAGAATATTCATTTTAGGGGTATTTTTCCTAATTGCCTCATTTTTATGTAATTCCTTTTCCTGAAATCTTATCTCTGCATTCAAGGTTTATTTTGCTTTTTCTCTCCCACTGCAGAATTAAACCTAATTTTATTCTGATGCTGTTACAGAGTGCTTTTCCACTAACACCATTTGAATTAGGTCCTACTTAGTACTCAGGACCAAATCCCAAATGGAAGATTTTCATGAGAGTGCTAAGATTAGTTGTTATAGGAAGTAGCCATTTATTATGTATAGCAACCTTATCTCTACAGAATCACAGAATCAGAATGGCCGAGGTTGGAAGGGACCTCTGAATATCATCTAGTCCAACCCCCCTTGCCGAGAAGGATCACCTAGAACATGTTGCGCAGGATGGCATCCAGGCAGGTTTTGAATATCTCCACAGAAGGAGATTCTTGTCCTAGGACAACAGTGATTCAGTCTATATGTGTACAGTAAAAATCTCCCACTACGACTACCTGTCTTAAATTTGAAACAATACCTAAGTACTATTACCCTCCAGATCTAAGAGCCTATAGTATCATCCCAGTACTATTTTTTAATTATTCTTAGAATATGGGATTTCCACTCAGAAGAATCCTATAGTGCTTCTCTTTTCCCACGATATTTATATGCTGTGGCATTTGACATTTTACTTCATGTACAATGCCCTCACCTGTACATCTCATTCCATCAGCCTTTAAAGCTTGTAGCCAGGCAACACTGTATGACATTAATTATCCTCCTCTTACCAGGTCTCTGAGACACCTACTCTATTAAGGTTGCTGTTCAATTAAAAAACAAAACAAAACAAACTAGTCCCCCTATCTTATTTTTTAGGCTTCTAGCACAGGCATAGAAATCAATATTTGTTGGTTTTGCCCTTGGTTTAGCTTTGCCATGCTGGTCAGTTGCTATTGTAGCCAAACTGACTTGCCTTCCCTGTTTCTGTCTATTTCCCTTCTGGCCTTTTCAGAGGTGTACTGAATATCATCCAGGTTACCCTGCCAAGTTGAATCAATCTGTGTTTCTCCATGCTTGTCAACATTTTCCCAGTTCCTACTTTAAATAATCCTGTATGACCTTCATAATTTTCAGACCCAACAGCCTGCCTCCATCCTTATTAAAATGCAGCCTATCCTTACCTTATGGGTTCCTTTTTTCTCTAAATATTTCCCAGCTCCTAAGAGACTGAAATCCATGTTCTCTCTATGCCACAGTCTCACCTGTGTACCGCAGCCCTGAATCTGTGCTTGCCTCTCACACCTTGTGCACTGGAATTGGCAGTATTTTAGAGAATGTTACCATGAAAATTCAAACTTCAGTTTTCTACTGTGCATCCCAAACAGCCCTCCAGAGTATCACCTGTACACTGTTCCAGGTCAAACTAGCTCAGATCATGACCTCTGAGTCCTCCCATGCACCTTTAATTAATCCTCCTAGACTTTTCACAAAGCCTACTTGTACCAGGCAGTGGATGGTCACATTTCTCACCACCACCTTCTTCTTTCAATAGCTTGCTGATGAGTACCCTTGGTGAAAGAGCTGTGGCACCAGCTAGAGGCTCATCTGAGAGGTGATATCCTTCATTTTCAGCTTAGTGTCCTCCCTCCTTAAGATTTCTATTCAGGGGCACAAAGCAGTCACAGTGGACAGGCATCCGCTCTAAAGCATCCCAATATGTTGGCATCATCTGTGAACCTCCCCTGTACTTTTAGCTGTTATTTTTTAGCCAATCTCAAAAGAATAGACCAAGTCTCCCAAAACCTACAGTTCCTTCCACTGTATGCACACATAAAGAAGCAGTTAATTAGCTCACCTGTTACCCTAGTCTATGGTTATTAAGCCAACTAGCAACAAATGAGATATACCCAAGAATGTGGAGGGTGTAGATGTGTGTAGTAGGAGTCATTGTATTTAATTCTGAAAGAATCAGCTCCACCAGAAATCCATGTTAGCAATGTGGCAGCCAGGAATTTCAATTACTATCATATCACAGAATAACTGAACCTTCAGATAAATTGGGGAATTAATTATAGGAAAATTATATAAACAAGAGAAAAAAAATAACAAAGGGTGAATTGAAATGCTCATTCATATCATTAGATACATGTGTTTATGCTAAAAATGACTTGGTTCTAAGCAGATTGAGTTTATGCAAAATACAAACATGGATGCTCAAAAGTAAAAACAATTCTGAATCCATATTTTGTCCAAAGGACACAAGCATGAAATCTCTTTAGTCTATGTTCTGAAGGGGGAACAATCTTAGCTTTTGTATTTCTTTTTTTTTTTTTTTTTTTTTCTATACGTGATATACTGACAGAATAAACTGACAAAATGAATTACGGCATTTGATTTACAGTATTTGGATAAACCATCAAGGATGATGGTTTAATTGCTAGAAGAACTTTAATTGTCTATATAGAGATATGAGTAGCATTAGATAGTTGAGTTATACAACATTATGGAAGTTATTTTAAAAAACCCTGACTTGAATTAGATCAAAAGTTAAAATCCCCCCCCCCAATTGTTCAGGTGGAAACACTCAGAGACCTGCTGCTCCACCTGGACTGTCACAAGTCAATGGGGCCAGATGGGATCCACCTGAGGGTGCTGAGGGAGCTGGCAGATGTGATTGCTGGGCCGGTTTCCATCATCTATCACCAATCATGGTCATATGGAGAGGTCCCAGATGACTGGAGACTTGCTAATGTGATGCTGATCTATAAGAAGGGTCATAAGGAGGAAATGAGGAACTACAAGCCTGTCAGCCTGACCTTGGTGCTAAGAAAGGTGATAGAACAGGTCATCTTGAATGTAATCATGCAACGTATGCATGACCACTGGGGGATCAGGCCCAGTCGGCATGGGTTCATGAAAAGCGAGTCTTGCCTGACCAGCCTCATCTCCTTCTATGACTGGGGGACCTGCCTGGTGGATGAGGGAAAGGCTGTTGATGTAGTCTACCTAGACTTCAGCAAGGCCTTTGACACAATCCCCCACAGCATTCTACTGGAACAGCTGGCATCCCATGGCTTAGACAGGTACACTCTCTGATGGGTTAAAAACTGGCTGGATGGCCAGACCAAAGGGCCCTGCACTTTGGCCACAACAATCCCATGCAGTGCTACAGGCTTGGGGGAGGTTGGCTCGAAAGCTGTGCAGAGGAAAAGGATCTGGGAGTGCTGATTGATGCTCGCCTGAACATGAGCTGACAGTGTGCCCAGGTGGCCAAGAAGGCCAATGGCATCCTGGCTTGTATCAGGAATAGTGGTGTCCAGCAGGACCATGGAGGTGGTTATCTCCTTCTATTCTGCTCTGGTGAGGCCACACCTCAAGTACTGTGTTCAGTTTGGGGCCCCTCGCTGTAAGAAAGACATCAAGGTCCTGGAAAGTTTCCAGAGAAGGGCTATGAAGCTGGTGAAGGGCCTGGAACACAAGCGTTTAAGAGGAGTGGCTAAGGGAACTGGGGCTGTTTCCTCTGGAGAAGAGGAGGCTCAGAGGAGACCTTTTGCCCTCTACAACTACCTGAAAGGAAGGTTTGGGGAGCTGAGGGTCAGTCTCTTCTCGCAGATAACTAGTGATAAGACTAGAGGGAATGGCCTCAAGTTGCACCAGGGGAGGTTTAGGTTGGAAATGAGGAGACATTTCTCCTCAGAAAGAGTAGTCAGGCATTGGAATGGGTTGTCCAGGGAGGTGGTGGCGTCACCATCCCTGGGGGTGTTTAAGGAAAGGTTGGATGTGGTGCTTAGGGACATGGTTTTGTGGGTGACATTGCTAGTAGGGTGATGGTTGGACCAGATGATCTTGAAGTTCTTTTCCAACCTTAATGATTCTGTGATTCTATGATTCCCAATATTTAATTCACAGGAATTTTAAATCTAATTAGATTGAAATATTTCATTTTTACCATTATAATAAACATTATTTAGCTTTAACCATTTTAAGTTTTACTTAAATATTAAAAAGAAATCGAATAAGGGAAAAGCATTGTGTAGATTTCACCTTCATGCAGATAATTTTGAAATGTATTTCTACCCCTGCTGAGATACAACTTTATGTAAGCCCCTTTTTACTAAAATAGGGATTCCAGCAGAAATTTAATTTAAAAATTTTCAGGTATATTTAGACAGGAGACTAGCTGTTTTACTTTGTAGTTAAATAAAGCATAGGAGTTAAATAGTTTAGTAATCTCAATTCTATTCTTGGCATGACAGTTATTTAGTTGTTTGTTTTATCTCATGTAGACAAGCCTCATTTTTCGTTTGTTGACTGCTAAAATGAAAACAATTAAGGCCAAGCTCTCTTATGAACTCAGTACTTACAACCTAGAAGAATTATTCAGTTAGTATTTTGAAAATAGAAACTCTCCCAAGTTTCTTACTTAAATTTAGCTGTTAATACATTCTAATACTTTGTTGAATAAATTACTGTCCCTTGGACACTTTGGATCTTTTGATGAAAGATATTTTTATACCAAAAAAAAATCTTTACTGAATTTTATTATAAAGGGAAATATATAAGTCCGAAGGGTGATCTTAATTACCATGTAAACCTTCAATAGCAAAAATGAAGCTGACTCCAGTAGCCCAAACTATTGTGATACAAAGGTAAATCAACCTCACAAGAAGGGACCTTTTTGGCTGTGGGTACAGGGAAGAAATGAGAGTGATACAGCAAATTCCAGGGAACCTAGATGAGGACAGAGAAGGCTGAGGAAAGAAATTCAGAGCTAATAAGAGCTATAGCATGGCCAAGAGAAAGAATCAGAATAAGAATCCTAGTCTGCCAACAGTTACTAGAGGACTCTGCTTTCATGGATAACCACAACAGACAGAAGTCTGAATGACTTTTCATCCTAGTATTTTCACAATCCTGAAATATATTTACCTGTCTTTTGTCTGTTGCCTAAGCAGGTGATATACAACCTATCTGATAGTCTTATTATGTACTAAACTTTAACTACTTCAGTCATGTGGTGCTGTGAAAAAGCTATACAGTTCCTTTGACCTGTACAATACTATAGGATCTTCAGCATTTGCTCACAAAATCAAGTTAGATTAATAATGTTATTTTAGTGTTAGAATTCATACAGACTCCACACAATAACCTGATAAGATCAAAGATTCACAACAGGCTTTGTCTTTCCTAAAGAGAAAGTGTGATAAAGATGATAAAGTCAATATTAAAAGCTCTCAATGGGATTTTTCTAATGTTAAACCCACCAGGAAAGAAAGCAGATGTACAAAAAGTTTTCAGTTCCTTCTGGGAGTAAGATCATGCTAGTTCACTGCCTTCTAAAATTGCCTTCAGAGAGTTTGCACCATTCCTAGCAGCATTCCACAATATCTCACCAAAGCAAAAACTGATGTGGAAAAGCTTGATATTACAGTCTCTTTCTCACTATCTAGGTAAGAAATCAGCCAGCACAAATAATGCCCATGACTACCCTGCAGTGATTATTTATTTGATAATACAACATTACTTACACTATCAAATGTCTTAAAAATAATCTAAAGCTGTTGTGCTACATTTCTCATATTTGTCAAATTCAACAAAAATTTTGTTAGTTGGATTGATCTATGCTGTTTTAAGAAGTCAGCCCAAGCCTTAAGGAAAACTGATTTGTAAGAAAATATCACTTGTAAAAATGTGGTGTTCAATTTGTATGCTCATATACTGTTCAAAATAAGAAAGGTAGGAGGGAGATGAGTCTTTCTGTGGGTTCAGCTACAGTTTCACATTTCAAAGCTGAATGTATGTTCATGTTGCCATAATCAAAAGTGTATTGAAAAAGAAATGACTATATGTTTCTCTGGAGAAGAATTCAGCTGTTGTAGGAACTCTTCTTCCATAGTTTGTAGGCCATGGGTCACTTCTTTCCCTTTAATTTCTGTGCTTTTATTTTTATTTTTTTTTATTTTTCTCCTAAGACTAACAGCTTTTTGCATGAATTGTCATTTAGGAAGACAAAATATTGGTAGAAATTTAGCAGTGGAATCATGTAGATATCCACAGAGTAACAGTGGTTGGATTCAGTATGGGAGGAAGGGGTTCAAGAACCTGTATTTGGTGCCTGCAGCATTCTTAACACAAATACATGTGCGAAATTTCCACCTCAAGCATCATAAGTGATACTCATCAAAGAAACATGAGAATGGAGTCAGTAGTAAACTTATACACGTGAAGACACTTCTGGGTGGCTTGAAAAGTCTGATTGTGAAAATCCCTGTGCCCCATACCACACCTATGTACATGCAAGACTGGCAGTCTGTCTGGCCTCAGGCAACCATTTTCTGTGAGGTCTAAAAACCAAAACCAAAATAAAACTTTCTCCATAAGAAAGCTGTAAAACAGTTAAGCCTCTCAGGTGGGCATAAATCAGTTCTATGATACTGTTCATTTCTTTGTAATCCATCACCTGTGCATTAAAGTACCTTCTACCATGCCTCTGCAAGAATTTTGTTTTGTTTCCTTCTGATAATAGAAAGAAAAAAATAATAAAATGATTTCCACTGTTTATGGATGTGCATCTCTACCAACAGTATGATGTTTTTAATTTCAGAGCCTGGAATTATGTTGCTTTACAGCAAGAGGGAATCCTGCAGCATAGGTAGTAATGCCTCTGTAAGTGGGAGAACATCAGCTTTCACCAAACCCTGCACACCTTATGGAGCTAAGGGCTCAGGCCGTGTGTCGTTCCTCTCCTTTGGTCTTATATGATTAAGAGTGGAATTTACTTTGCCTAACTTTAGATATATAAACAGTAATGCAGCCTAAATTAGTCATCCTGTCTCCTCAGACAGGTCAGATGAACTGCCCTCTGGAAGAATATGTGTCTTTCCTTTGACTCAATCAAGAAAACCAACCAGCTCAGTCTAGATACCTACAGTTTAGGTAGCTAAATTTATCAGAGGTGAAGACCAGAGGGCTGTTACATGTATTTGTAATGCAGTTTTTGTTAAGTGGGCAACTGCCATTCCATAGGGAAGACAAACAAAATGCAGCTGAGTACAGCATAGAACTGATTCAGATTGTTCTAACTTGACTATCTCAAAACACTTCAACACAATGTTTGAGATACTTCTCACTTCCCAAACTCCATAATAAGGGCCACTTCCATGACCTGTATTAGCATCCTAATACATCTGAGAAGACCTGCTTAACACTTCGGAATACATTTATTCTCTTTGTATTTGACCTAAACAAATCTTGTGTTTTAAAAATAAGCCATGACCAACTCTGTCAAGTATGAAAATTTCCACGAACACAGAATAATTTTCATAAAACCATTGACAATTAGAAAAAAGTTGGCTAAAGGAAGAACATGTTTAGTCTCAAAAATTCTGGTTATTTTAACCTGAGTAACAAGAAAAAAAAATGTTGAGTGAAACTACTTGTCCTTGCACTTCCCTGGAGTTCTTGAACTTAAATTGCCATGGACACGTAGGAGATATGCAATGCAGTTTAATACTTGCAGGGTCAGAAAATCCATTCCTATCTCATGCACTAATTCTGAAGAAAACAAGCTTTAAAATTTGCTTTAAAAATTTAAAATTAGCTGAAGAAATTTCCTTCTTTACCTCCATCAAAGACAAATTATTTTCTGCCTTCCTTTGTATTTGTCACATTATGCTACCATATATTAACTGAATTAGATGAAAATGGTGTCTTTAGACTATCTGTCAATGAATCTGAGAAAATCATCTTCCAGTTTACTTCTTGGCTACCCTTTTTTAGCCAGCTTTTCCATTGGGCAATTTGCCCTTTTCCAAGGGCAGTTCTATTGCCCTTCTGCAGTAGTTACTAGAGAATTGGATCATTATGAGAGTTTCCTTTTTCTAGCAATTTGAGTGAGTTACAATTGACCTACAGAAACCATCAAAAATCCTGCCTGCCTCCTCTTCTCACTAAGAAGAACTCAGAGTCATTTCATTATTGATGGATGCCATGTTTCGTGTATGGCAGGACTCTCACAAAGTCCTTTAAATCCAATTCAAAAGATTTCATCAGAGGCACAATGCAGTTAAACAGAAAACAAAATTCAATAGTGTGAGACACACTTAAACAAAGCCCTTTCTGATCTATCACAGGCCTTACTCGGCTTACGGAGTATTTGGAGGGTCAAAATAGCTTGGTTTTGAATAGCAAGTAATTGAACAGAAGGCCAAACAACTGGGTAAGGAAGCAGCTCATGTTGTGCAGTCACCTTGTGACTTCTGCAGAAGAGCAGGTACTTATCTGTGCCTGGGTCATACATGTTGCAAAAACACAGAGCACATTCCTCTAACCAGTTTACAGAGCAGTTGACAAACTGCAGGTTATGGGACAAGATTAACATAATCTTGCTGAGAAATTTATAACAAAAGAAGGATCATCAAAACTATAGATTCATAGTTAAAGCAGGTGTGTCAGGAGGAAAATCCTCATTTGATTTATATGTGTAGGACATTTTGGATGCTTGAAAAATATATCTGAAATGTCTTCATGCCCACTTTTCTGGAAAACAGTAGAATCCAGTCTAACACCTGGGTTCAGGGTGCAGAATGTGGATTAAATTTCACCGGTAAGGTTGTAGCAGCAAAGTTGATATCCCAGAGGATTTTTTTTTTCCTTTTCTTACAGCTTTGTGACTCATCGCTTTCCTTGATCCCTTGCTGAAAAGGTTTGCAGCTGCCAGGTGGTGACTACAACTGACCTTGGCTTACCCTCTCTCTGTAACACTGTCTTCCTGATCCTACCATTACTGATATTTAATTTCATAGTCAAATTCATAGCTACATTATATATAGCTATAGTAACAGAAAGAAAACATTAACATCTATGCATCAGATAATTTAAGGTAAAAAGAGGGCTATACGACTTTACATCAGCCAGGCAATTCACAGATCAGTTCACAAGGCAAATGATTTAAATGGTTCCTCTGTTCAGAGCTTTGATCTCTCTAGTTGTTCTTAAAATCACATACTGTCAGACAATAGGCATCTAACCCAAATGTTGTGTTTCTCTTTGAAGCACTTCACAGTTGTATTATTATTATTATTATCATTTTTTTACTGTTACTGAGTCAGTACTACATACAGGTTTAATGAATCATCTACAGAGAAACACCTTGTTTGCTCACACTATCTACATGCAACTTGGCTTGGTATGGGATCAGTGTATTAGCATGTTTTTTATCATATACTTGCCAGACGTTTGTCTACAAGTACAGTTCTTTTTGTCACTATTCTAACTAATATTACTTAGTTCCATTTACCAAATCAAGAGGATGAAAAAAGTTGCTGTTATTGCAACCTCCCAGAAGCACCTCAATTCTTATAGAAGATTTATTTTTAATAAATTATTAAGTATTTACTGTTAACTCCACAGCAATATAAAAGCAAAATAATACAGGGTCGATATTCATTCATACAAAAGCCCCCTCTGTACGTGCAAGTAATCCCCTAAGAACCTAATTCTGCATCCATTTCTACTGGTAAATACGCCTTACATTTACTGCCTGCAAGTTTCAGTTGCAAGAGCATGCCTTTGCTGAAGAGTTAACTTATAACCAGGTGTGTAAAAGAGCTTCTGACCTGAACTTAAGCGTTCTTTAAGTATCTATTAGCTAACCCAGTAAGAGGCATGAGTTATGGTCCAGCCTCCACTTTAATAAGGTCTTAACCTTCTTTTTACAGTGTGGATGCCAAGTATTTAATTTATAGCTTGATAGTCCTTTGAGGGTATGTTTACATGGTCATCTGTGTATCTCCATTTGCTGCACTGACTGCCACAAATTACCATATACACTAAACTATTTAAGGACAAACAAAACAAAGAGAAATCATTGGATTTCTAGTGTGTTCACAGCACTGCTTTGAATGCTGCAGTCACACAGGTTTGAATGTAAGTTGTAAAGATGATTTCTGACTTAGGGTACCTTTCTTCATACATAAGGGTTTCTCTATTGCTCTTGCACAGTCAGGAATCAGATTAAAAGCTGTAGCACAAATTTGAATTTTTTTTTTAATTAATTATATTGTCACTGGGAATCTATACAAGTATTCAGTCTTCTCTTAGATACTGTTTTAGTCTCAACAGTCTCAGGATAGCCCAAGAAGAAAATAAGCAAGACAGTGAATGATTCCTATACGTAAAAACTTATCATGGCAAGTTAACGATCATATAAATGTGTTTTAAAAGTATTCTTAGAAAATTTAGAAAAATTCTGTTCCACTCTTAGAAAACTCTAATTCACTTCTAGTTTTACAAACTAAGTTTAAAAAATAAACAAACAAACAAAAGATTAAGAAGAATAAAAAAGAAGAATCCAATATTCAGACATAAGTTTTACCTCCCAAGAAACCAAACCAAACAAAACACATGACTGATAACACTATTTACATTTGGTTTTAAGTACATACAGTGTGTTTAATCTGCTCATTCAGATTAAGTTGGCAACTGTTATGTATGGTCATTTATGCTGGGCAGAATTATATTGCTACTTTAGGTTTAGATACTGCATGTAATATCCTGCAAAGATCAAGCTGCTGGTCTTCACCTTGAACAACCTCGGTCAGACAATCCATAGCTTCTGGACAGGCATATCTGGAAGAAGGTATGATGTTACATGGACCAATTGAAGTTGTAAGAACACACAAGAATGATGGGAGAAACCTTCATTGAACCTTCATTGTAAGAACACACAATAATGATGGAAGAAAACTTTACATGAGTATTCTCTGTTTCCTAAACATTTTTTCTTCTTCAACCTGTTATAATACTCCCCATTTCATGATTGAACTTCAGGTATCCTCACTGTACCCAAACAGTGGGGGCACTAAAGTACTGGGAGACCTCACTAGCATGTGTAAGATCTGTACTGACTGAATAAGCACGTATGAGATCTGTTCTACATATTTACTGCCTAATCTAAATTGATGGTTGATTTATTTTTTTAATCTTCCTACTTTATGATTTAATACACATGATTTAACATAACATTTAAATGAGTAAGGAGAAAATGAATAAGGAGAAAATTTGAATACATGAATTTTTCAAAAAGATTTCTAGAAACAGAAATGCAATTTATTTCCCTTATTTTATTCTCCTCATTTACCAAATTGCTTCCAGATACTCCTGCTTAATTTCAGAGGGAAGCTAGTAAAAAAATAGTGATTGGAATAAGATCATATCTGGTATAAAGATGTTGAATTATAAAAACTTTAGGTAGGATTTTGCTATATCTTTGCTGGAAAAGCTATCAAGATTTAATGCAATCATATCCAGATGGCAAAGTAGCACTGCTCTCTGCTGGTTGTTATAATTGCTACTTGGTTGTTGCATAACATTTCCTCAATGTATTTCCTCAATTAATCTTTAAATTATGCTTTTATTGGGATTAGGAGAGATAAATACATGTTTAGTTAGCTATTATGCTAAAACATAGCTGCTTGTTGCTCTGATAAATAAGCAATTCTCAGATAAGGCATTCTCAGAAAAGCATTTGCAGAATTTCACATTAGAAGATCTATCAGCCTTTGTTCTTTCTGACATAACCTGTATCTGTATTCTCATCTCTAATAACTTGCCTGATTCTTCTGCCTCTTTCTTTAACTTGATCTACACTTTGTCAGAATGTAATTCATGAATTACGGTGCAGCCTTATTTTAATTAGGGAAATTGAGGTGGCATGAGCTCAGCTGAACACTGCGTATATGCACAGCTTTAATCATCTGCATCTCTACAGAAGGAAATTTCCCGAGATCCATCTGCTCCTTAGGAAAGAAAAAGCCAAAGACATTGTCTCTCTTGCTGTGAGAAGCATGTATCATGCTGCAACTTTTCCATTTACAGATCCTCCTGACAAATTAAGAGTTGTCCTGTGTGCTCATGCAATAATAGATGATGGCCCTTGTCAGCCATTTGCTGCTTCTGTCTCTGCCTCTTCTAGAGGACATCAGAGGGCTCCAAGATCAATAACCATTGCAGAAACACCAGCTCTAGGCATTTGAGAGTCATGAGTTAGGCTCCTGAGATGTGAAATTTGAAGAAATAACAGCTTTGAGAGGGGAACTATTCTTGATTTTCAGATTTCTGATTACACATTTTTACCTTTACAACCACAAATACTGGTAACATATTTATACACTGATTTTCATTGATTATTTTTTTTTCCTGGAAATGTATCAGATCTTATTTTATTACAATATGTGCAATGCTATGAATTGTGAGAGTTGGTCAAGTTTGGACATTTTCCCAATCTAAATTAAAAGGAATTTGAAGCTTGATAGGGACTGTGGTGTGTAAAAAGAGCAGAAACTACTCTACCCTAACAAGTGACAGTGAGAGAAGCCTAAAATCCATTTGTGACTAGCACTAAGTGCAGTCTGGGGGTGGACTCCCCCCCCGCCCCTTTTTTTTTTTTTGCTGTCAGGAACATTGACATCATATTAACTTTACAGCTCCAAGCTTTGGGAAAAAATATAAAAATAAAAATCAATCTAATGCAAAATGCAATGCTATCTTATATTACTACAGCACAATTTGCTACAGAACTAAAGTTAAGATTGTATTTATCCAATGTAAGGAAACTAAAATATGATTTTAATCTCTGACAAAAGGGGAAAAGAATCCCAAAACTAACAGCCATTTCTTCCTATTGCAATTTTATTTCAATATATCTAAAACAAACTGAGAAAAATTAATTGTCATGCATTAAATTATGTATGGAGGGTGAGATTTTCAAAAGCACAAAGGACAGTCAGATGTCTAATTCCATTTAGGCCTTTATAAATAATTATCATCAACACCAAAAGTAAAGCTGTGATATTTAATGAACATAATTCCAAGACCTCTTCTTTTAAGGAAGTAAAACATTGACACCTTCTATGTATGAGAAGAATTCCCTAAGAAAGCAAACCAAGCAAAGAACACAACACCTCCTCTTTCCCCTGGACTCCAAGACCCCAGGAAATACGTGCACTGACTTTTTAAAAATCCATCCTCAAATCTTGCTTTTGCCCAAATTACAAACAATTGTCAAAGGCTTTGAAACAGGTGTGTTGTGACTCATAATGCTCCGTATAACAAACCTGATAGTTCACTGTCCCTGTCAGGTTACCACACAGTTTTGTGCGTTTAATTCTATCTTCTGTTCTTTGGCAAAAATATGGTTTTAGGCTCTTCGGGACAGAAAGTAATCCTAGTATGTGTACACAATGCCTAGACTGATGTGTTCCATTCTCAGAATCAGGTTGCTGCATGACTTTAGACTATAAACAATAATTTAAAGCTTTTAACAAGTCACTGAAAAAAATATATTTGGACATGCATCCAATGTAAGATTTATTTGTTTTCTCTTCATTTTTAATTAATTTTTAATCTTGAGAATAACCCAATTAAAATAACATTTTCTTATATCAAAGAGAAGAAAAGCTTTGGCAAGCCAAATTGTCATTCTAGTGCTCAAGAAATCAGGTACTTCAGAGAATATAAAACAATGGAGTATTCCTGAATTCGTTACATGCTTTAAAACTGTGGGAAAAGGCTGCTAATGCAACCTGAATATAAGCAGAAGTTCAATTTTCATTGTAACGTCCCACATTTCCTTCCTCTTCATTTTCTCACCCACCTGTTTTTCATTTTTCTTTTCCCTCCAGATCAATTCAACTGTTAACATGCCTCAGAGGGAAAAGTCTTGCACAAAAATACGCTTTACCTTAGGAGATCAAAGCTATTTTAAAGTTTTTTTTTTTTTTTCCAAGCCTCTTTTAATCTTAGAGGTATCAAGCTCATTAGGAACAGAAGGGAGAGAGAGAGAGAGAGAGAGAGATTTAAGCTAGGCTTAGTAAACGAAAAAGAAGCTTTGATATCTAGTAGAAATTAGTGAAATCAAAAATACTAGTGTTATAAAATGGGACCTGGATAGCTGATTATTTCCAGAGGGATGGAAAACCAATTTTTAGTGTCTCACTTTGTCAGAATGAAAGTTACAGGGCAGATTCTATCTTTTGCAGGGAAACAGGGAGGAAACTCATAGTGTAAAGGAACAACTCAATCTGAGCAAGAATATAACCTTAATTAAGTAAGTCAAATGAAATATTTATTGAAATGGAAAATGACTAAGTACAAATTTGTCCAGTTGTTATGTATGATACTAAAGAACAATACATTGTAAATAGCATGCCATTAACTAGTGCAAAACAGCATACCATAAATGTCACGTTGGTCCTGAAAAGAGTATGCAAAGCATGTAAACAAAAGCATAATCACCTTACTTCCCTTTTCAGTTCAATTTGGTTGACTTAAAAGCTTCAGCACATCAAAGTTAATACACAGATTACGATCTTCACTTCATGAGAAGAATGGGTTAATTTCATTTCCCATTTCCATTAAAACTCTTTTCATGAGAACAAATCAATTCTAGACCATTTTCAGTTTGTCTCATTCTCTCTCAAAAGATTGGGACTTCTGAATTTTAAATCCCTAGAGTATCTCTGAAAGACAACAGTTTGCTGGACACTTCAGTCTTTTAAATAATCTCTATTTTTGCTACTTGTCCGTTCCAATCTTTGTCACTGGCTTTGGAAACTAGCCCACTGTCAGTCACCTCTACAACTCTATTTCATTGGAAAAGACAGTGAGGACTGCCAGCTCACCAGCACCCAGTGAAGACTGCAGCGGGGATGAATGTTGCTGCTTGAGAGTGCCCTGAGTGCTAAGGCTGGGCACTGGTACCATTCGGAAAAGACACCAGAAAAGCCTGGCAGGGGTATCAACTGCCTTAATGATGGATGGATACATCACCCAGTGCTCTAACTTGAGATTTCTGCTTGCCTCTTTGTTTTTAAGACAAATTATTGTACAACTGCAGAGTGAGGTACTGTTTCTGTATCAACTCAAAACTCCAAGGGGCCAAGCATTTACTCACAACATAATTTCTTGAATTATGATTTATCTCAGTATCCTATGGTAAGGTGTATTTACTAAAGAAACTACTGTATTCTTTTATTATTATTATTTTATTTTATTTAAGCTGTAATTCCTGTTGCATACATATTTTTCCTCTTTCCAGCATGAATTTATAAGAACTGCTTATGGAGGCTGTAGCACTAGATCTTTGCCACCTGTTCACCAGGTGAAAATGTCTGTCCTCTTGAAGACTCTAGTCTTCAAGGGTACTCTAGTTTACTGCCTACAGTCTCATTGACAGTCGGTTTCTGGATGCCTTTAAGGTGTTGCTTTTAGCCTGGAAAATACTAAATGCTTTAGGCCTTTATTACTGTTTCTCTCACATGCAACATTCATCAGCTGAGACTCTCTGAAGCTGTGATGAAAAGTGAAAACATTTCATTTCAAACTCCTGCCCTCTCTGCTCACACACATGTGGACACATATGAAAGCTTGAACAGGAGATGGCAGTCAACTAAGCTTTCTCCCTGAGAGAGATGCAATCTACAATAAATTTTTCTGCTTTGATCATTAGAGTGTGGATGTGCTGAATGTCAGAGTAAATTTCAAAACATGACAAATTTTCTAGGATGAGAAAAGGGTAACATACAAGAGTGGATGAGAAAGTGGAGTTTTATTGGTGCTACAACATTAACACCAAAACCAGCTCATATTACTCAAGTAGAATTGTATCAGATATAAATATAATGTGAGTCCAAGTGCTGAAATCCTAAACACAGCCGTTACAACTAACTGATATCATTCTGATAAAGACCAATTTTATTTTATAGTGAAGTACATTGCATATCTTAAAAGATTTTTAATACCAGATCTGACTGTTCTGGCTATACAATATGATTTGCTACACTCTGTAGAAAGATAACTTTATTTATGTGAGCTAAATAATTTGTTTTCAATCATTTAGTGTTACAAAATAAGAATTAACACCAGTGGAATAGCCTGGGCAGCTCAAGTCTCAAGTGTTACCTTTTTTGAGATTAGAATTGCTGAAATTAGAATTGCTGAATTTGCATTTAATGTATTCTATGGCTATACACCCTACAGCAATCACTGATGTAAAGCCACTGCAAAGTAGAGATTCAGACAGAGACTCCAGTCTCAAAAAAATAACCCTGAAAAGAACCTACCTCAACTGTGATTTTGCTTGGATAATGACTACCTTAAATTAGAGCATGACTTTAAATGAAGGGTTTTCACTGAGGCTTTTTCCCTAGTAGAGTACTGATAATTAGAAAACAACTCACAAATTGTCATGCACAGGGAATTCTTCAAAGGAGAAGTTTCTGAAATTTTCTTAGCTGCAGATATGTTTATCTTGTGGGTTTTTTGTTTGTTTGTTCATTTGTTTGTTTTATTTAAAGATAGGAAAATCCTTACTGAAAACAAATATGTCAACCCTTTTTAGGTGGTTTTGGGGTGACCTTTTAATCACATATTGTACCCTCTTCACTACAACTTTGATTTGATTCAGTTCAGCCTTTGGGTGCTTGCATTTTAATTAGACATGCTTTAGCCTTGAAATGAATGTGTAACTTATTTTTATATAGTGGATGTTCTTCTGTTGCTATAGAAACCAGATGTTTGATAATTAACTTGCGCTGTCAACAGTTGTGAACTATCATGTGAAAGACTACTCTTTACAAGTTGCTAACCAGCCAAATAGTCTGGGTTCCTGACCATTGAGAAATTACAAGTAAGTTAAGTAAAAAAGATGTCATGCTTTGGAAATTAACTTTAAAAAGTAATCACTTTGCTGGAGTATTTTATATATTATTAACAAAGCATTGCTGGATTTTGTGGCTATTTTGCAGGTCAGAACCTGTAATTACTTTCCTTCTTTCAGTTTTATTTGTCCATTATCTTCCACTCACAGAAAAATGAACATGAGCAATGAATGGTGAAACATAAAAGTCTTCCATACGTAAGAAGGTCACCAATTTCAGCTTAAGCAATGTAGGCATGATGCAGAGCTCAGAAAAAAAAAAAAAAAAAAAAAACTTTTTTAACTTGTTCTGGTAATGTAGAGGAAAATTGTGTCTTGACTAACCCTAGTATATTTTCCTTTTTACTTCCCATGACTGATCCTTCAAGAATTTCAGGGCATGTGATTTAAAAGGTCTCAGCAGTCAGCAGCTAAAATCAGTACAGGTAGCTGGGAGATTGGCAAAGGGGAGAACCCTGACATGAGATGTGGAGAAGTGGAGAGAAAGACTGCTGCAGTCAAGAAGCAGAACTAGTACGTCCCCATAGAGGGAGGACAACCAGCACACTCATGAAGGTGGTGTGGAAAAAGGCCTGTATAGCAAAGGAAAGAGGAGCTGGTAGAGTATTTCTAGTCCTACTTTCTTTTTTTTTTTTTTTTCCTTAAAAAAGCACAACTAATATAATGATATAAGGACCTGGAATTTGTGCTTACTTTTAGTCTCAACAAGGAAAAAGGTTCACAGGTTAAGACCATCTATAAGTAACAACATTAATGAAGATCTATACCTCAAAGTGATTTGTAACTATGAATTGCTCAAATAATGTACTAACAATATTAAAGTAACCTTCTATAATTTTTTTCTATTGAAAACAAGAAAGATCAAATGTCATTTCAGCTTTTCACTAATCATTGAAATTCTAATCAATATTTCTCCTCTGACATTGTTCACAAAAATAGTTGTATCCTTGCTTAATCTGTACACTCAAAACTTTCATGATCACCCAAAGACGTTACCAACTTCCCTACAGTAAAAACGTTTCTGGGTTTGGATTTTATGCTTTAAGCCAATTCTGAAGGTACACAACACAATAGTATCATTGTGCATTAAAGATATTCTCTTTCAGAATCTTTTAATTTGGTGTGGAGGGCAATTCTGCTGTTACCAGGACATGAAACTTTTGCAGCAAGAAAATGTGCTACTGTTGGACTGAGAAGTGCAACATCTTGTAATCTGTAATTACAAAAATAGCTTTGCTCTATTTGCATAATCACCTGTTTTTCTTCCAAACAGCAGACAGGTCACTGTTTGAAGGAAAGCATCTTATTCATAAGCTTATGAATACAGTTTATGATTTATAGCTTTAACTTGGTTTTGCCTTTCTCCAGACTCACAACCAAATGCCTTACTTTCTTCTTCCACCAGAGAAGTATCATTATTTTTGGATTTAGAAACATTTTAAAGGTAGTAAGATTGCAAGGTCAAAAAAAAAAATAAATATTGTATAATTCCACAGCAGAACTAAAGACTATCTTTTAAACAAACAAACAAAAAAAAAATCTGAAGTTTGGAAAGTTAGACTTTTTCCCTAACTCCAAACATGTTTTGTCTGTTTTTCTTCTTTTCATATAAATTGACTTCAACCCCAAAATGCCTTTTTGAAACAATTCAGTTAGGTTTTCAGCAGGCAACCACATCAGACTGTTATGTGTAACACTTGGCTGGGAATAGGAGGCATGGAGCATAACTCTGACTCTAGTTTCATTATGAACTTCCCAAGAATTCCACCTTGAGATGTTATTTACATGAAAAGCACTAAGACTGCATAGGGAACGACACCTTTTAATACATGCGTGTTAGACTTCACATCAGGCACCACACAGAGCATCAGAAAATATGAATCAAAGCATGTGCATTCAGACTGAAAAGACTGTTTGAATTTCTCAGTGGGAATCCTGCATATATTATTTCACAAACCTCTGAAGCCTACAGTTCCTTTATCTGTAGCCACAAGTCTGTTAGTAGAGGTCCAGTTTTGTGACATTTACTACATAAGGCCATTTTTACCATGACAGGAGTGCATATTTTCTAACTCCAAAGCAAACATATTCTCTCCAGCTGTGTCTCTAAGTTTAGCAAATGACTGTATTTCATTCAGAATACTCGCCTTTCAAGAGGACACTTTTTGGACAGTATCTTTTTTGTTTTGTTCAGGTACATAACTGCCACAGTATACAAGACAACACTGGTCCAAGTACAAGGCCACTTATACCTGTACACACCTGAAAGCTTTCCCTGCCACTAGGCACTTTTGAAATTTGAAATAAATACAAGCCATTTCCTAGAGCTATCCTCGAAACAGAGTACAGCCTGACAGTAGATAAAAAGGAAAACTGAGAACTGTGCTTTTCCAGTGAATACAACAGAAGACAGATCCTGACTAGTCACCTCACTAAACTTTAGAAGTCATGAAAAAGTAATCTCTGAACATAAAGCAAAATTGAACTCTTTACAAAGAAGCCAAATAGAAGGGGATGTAATATGAGAAAATAGCAAATCAGGAGGGAAAGCAGATCAATGAATCTCATCTACTCAGTAAAGTATAAAGAAAGGAAAGCACTAGCTGCTATTTAATGCTACAGCCAGTAAAGAACAGCAATTATAGTGGCCTTCTCCCCACTCAATCACACAAATATAACCGTAAGGAAGTAATTTATTCCCCTCCCTGCTACCACCATACAGTCCACGTGGAATAAAAAGGCTCACCATTTTCAACTGAAATTGTAAAAGAAAAAAAAAACATAATAGAACTTAACCAACAGAACAAAACAATCTCTCTCATTCTAAGAATAAAAATGAAAAATTAGTTTCAGACACAAAAGTTCATAGACACTTGTAAAACATGGTATAGAATAGCAACACATTAATTACGATACATTGGTAAATTTACTTCTAGGTGCTATTATGCTTTCCGTACATAGTAAAGTATTAGTCTTTCATGCAAGGACTATCCCAATCAATTACATATGTACAATATTGGTTGCAGCTTGGCTTCATGCGTAGCTACACACGGCAGGTGCCTACCTGGAACACCAGGTGAGAAGTCAGCATCTCTCACAGGATGCAGCACATCCCAGCACTAGAAGATTTCTGGGGAACACCCTAGTTCTGCTTCTGGCTCTTTGACAGATTTGGCTTACTGGTTAGCTTCAGAAATGTCTAGAAGCTGAATCACTTGTGCCTGTAGTCTAAATGTGGGACTGACAACAAATTATTACATTCAGTATGGGCATGTTTCTGGGACAATGTCTTCGAAGAACAAACTTGGACTATCTTCAAAGACAACCTCAATAATAGCAAGACATGTGAAAGTCCAGGAGTTCAAGAGCCAGGAATTGCTGCTGCTAACATGGATTAAGATAACCCAAAAGCCTTTTGCAGCACACCACAAGCTGCAGTGCATTTCACAGGATCAACAGGAGGCACTGTTATTCAGCTGGTACTGCAGGTCCCCAAATGATCCAGTGGGGAAAGTAATCAGGAAATAGAAAGAAAAGAGAGGGAAAAAAAAAAACAACCACCATCTTTTTAATAACAAAAAAGTTGCTTGCATTTAACATAGCTTAATGATAATAAAATATACACTGACACAGTCAGAAGGCCACAAATAGGTGTCAGGGAGCAGCAGCCCCAGGAGCTCTGCATGGAAGGGTGGCAAAGCCAAGGATGGTAGTCTCCTCCCTGACATGGGTGCAGACCCCAGTGCTCAAACACTAACTGTTTACTCTTACCGGCTACTGTGGCCATGCTGCCCAGGAGCTGGCCTACAGCATAAGCAGCCAGGTCCCCATGGGCAGAAAAGAGGAACCCACAAGCAGCACAAGAGGGCTTATCAAATCTCATTCGACTGCAACCTTGCTTATTTCTAATAGATGTAGGGTGATTTTAAGCTATTCTGTACTTCTTGCAAACCAAGTCACACACCAGGTGACTGGTGGTACACTGTGTCGCTCTCTCCGCACTTTGCAGTGTCATGGTCAAACAGACCTGCTGTGGATGTTTTCTGTGGGTCCCCCTGCCCTGTGCCTTCAGAGCAAGTGGGGAAGTGGGCCAACAGCTTTCCCTTGGACAGACTACTAGGGCGGAGGGCAGCAGCCCCCACAGGTTTTGAAAAGTTCAAAAAAGAGAGAAGTCCCTCAGGAATGGCTGAGTCTTCATGACTCTTTATTTATTTGCTTCCTCATAAGGACTAAATCTGTCGTCACAGCAGTGGATTGGCTGAGCAGACCAAGACAGTGGCCCTATGAACACTGTAATGGAAGCTTAAGTGACAGCTTTGCTTCTCACTTTTATCCTAGAGTTCTGTATGACTGGTATTTTAAAGTGTCAGGAGCATGTTTTTTGAAGCTATCTATGAAGATGTTTTTCTTTCATGTAGCTCCAAGTAAGAAAAGCAAAACTGTATTTCTTTCGCTATGACATTTGATGGTGTATGTGTGGTGGGTTGACCTTGGTTAGCTGCCAGGTGCCCACCCTGCCAGTCTCACTCCTCCTCAAAAGTACAAGGGAAGAAAATAAAAGGAAAAAATCTCCTGGGTTGAAATAAGGACAGGGAGATCAGCTACCTGTAACTAACATGTGCAAACAGGACTCAGTTTGTAGAAGATTAATTTTATTTATTGCTGATTACTAACAATCTAGAGCAATGAGAAACTAAAACCCCCTTTCCCCCATCCACCCTCTTCTACCTCATCCTGCTGAGCGGCGCAGGGGAATGGGAAATGGGGGCTACGGTCAGCCCCTGACGCTTTGTCTCCGTGGCTCTTTCTTGGTCACTCTCTGCCCCTGCTCCCCGTGGGGTCCCTCCCACGGGATGCCGTCCTTCCCGAACTGAGCCTGCGGGGGCTGCCCACAGGCAGCAGCTCTTCAACAACTGCTCCCACATGGCTCTGTACCAGGGGGTCCATCCATCCCCCAGGAGCAAACTGCTCCAGCACGGGTCCCCCACGGGCGGCAGCTCCCCCCAGACCCCCTGCTCCTGCGTGGGCTCCTCTCCACGGGCTGCAGCTCCGGCCCGGGGCCTGCTCCTGCGGGGGCTCTCCATGGGCCGCAGCCTCCTCCAGGCCACATCCACCTGCTCCACCGGGGGCTCCTCCACGGGCTGCAGCGTGGAGATCTGCTCCGTGTGGGACCCATGGGCTGCAGGGGGACAGCCTGCTCCACCAGGGGCCTCTCCACAGGCCGCAGGGGAACTGCTGCTCTGTGCCTGGAGCACCTCCTGCCCTCCTTCTCCAGTGACCTTGGGGGCTGCAGGGCTGTTTCACGTTTTCTCATCTCTCTCAGTTGCTGCCTTTTTTTTAAAACACTTTCTGACAGAGACTTAACCACAGTTGTTCATGGGCTAAGCTTTGGCCAGCAATGAGTCTTTTTGGAGCCGCCTGGAGCTGGCTCTGATCTGACATGAGGCAGCTGCTGGGCTCTGCTCAGAGGCTTGCAGAACGCCCCCCCCCCCCCCCCCCCCCCCCCCCCCCAGTACCAAACCCTTGCTGCATAAACCCAGCAATGGATGTTTCTCTGCTTCAAGAAAGAATAGTAACTTCCAGTTTTATCTGCTTCCTGCCAGACAAGGATTCCCCTTCGCAGGATCTGAATAAATAAGATCCCTAGAAGCTTGGACACTGTCCCAGGCCTGCAGTATTATCTTGTCTTTCTCTCCTTGTTGTGAATCTTACCTTTTTTTCTGGTAAAGTAGGACTGCAAACCTCTTCCATGGTCCCAATACTGTGTCAGTTACAGGTCACACACCAATCACACAGTGACTTCTTTCTAATAAATAAATGTTTCATTGTCTATTTAGTTTCTTTGAAAAGCCATTCTTACCCAGATACTTGCACTGATAACTGGACTTTATTCGGTGATTCCACCTGAAGATATAGTATACCACTAAAAATGTGCATGAGTTCTTAACATTCTCCTTTTTGAGTGGGGGGAAGAGGAATATAAATCAACCTTAGAAATTGCTCTCACATGGGCAGACAGGATTTCCAGCCAAAGGGCAATTTAAATTTTGTTTTAATAATGATTAAAGACTTTGATTTCTAATTTCTTCAGTAGGCCAGTAACCTTGTGTCCTACAATGTCCCTTTGAACTGCAGACCTAAGCTTCAGTAAGGATGGTGAGAAAGTAATTTCTGATTCCTGAAGTGTACCTTCTGTGATTTTGAACTGGAGAAGATCCAGCATTAGAATAAAGAATAAAGAAGCCAGAATGAATGCACCTAGATAAATGCTATAGATAATGACATAATTTGGTAATGAAATTTCAGGAGACTGGAGAGATCAAGACAAACAGATGTTTGAATGGTTCAAACAATGGAAAGGGAGAATTTTTGTGGTAGAAAGATTGCTTGAGAATCTTGGTGGAGTTACAGTCTTCTAAGGCAGACAGGAGACTGGAATAAGATGCCTGTATATCAGCTTGGCATGTATCACTATACAATCGGAGCATTTCACGGTACTAATGGATTTTCCTCAAGAAACGCTGCAGGAAAAAATAATAATCTGGACACTGAATATGAGAGTAAATAAAGAAAAAAGATCAGCAGCCAGTTTCTTTTCTGGTCCATGCTAGCCAAATTTATGTAACCCACTTTGTGTAATTCCAGTACAAAAAAAATTAGTTAAGTGTCTTAAAAAAACAATCAGAAATGAAATTTAACTAATATTACTACTGACTGAGGAATATGATCTATCAAAATAGCAGTCCATCATAACACCAAGTTCTATGATTTGCCAGGTGTGTTCTGGACTGGGCTAAACATTGCAGGTACTCCCAGACATGAAAATAAACAAACAATCAAACAAACAAAATTTAAGCAAGATTATGAAACACTAATAAGACTTCAGTTTTGTCACTGTATACTCTTATAAACTACACAGGTTAATTTTAATTCTAGCTTTTCAGAAAACACTACTGAATTTCACTTACCACAAATACAAATCATCTGAGAAAAGGCTTAATGTCTTAAAGTAATTTTGAGTCCAGTTGTAACAGTTTAGAAAAGAATTCAAAATTACTTAAAATTTGAAGATGCAGGTGACTTTTAGTATTGTTCAGTATGGGTCTTTGCCACCCTTTTTGCCCAATATTACAAGTAACTGGAGAGAATATAGAAGTAACACCACGTAGGTTGTTTGCATCTATTCACATAATAGTGCTCTGATGATGATGAAAAATGTGTTCATGAATTCACATAAACAGCATCTATATATACAGTTCTTGATGACTGGCTATGCTTCGCTGGATTACTTAATTTTAATAGTTTACTACTCATTATGGTTCTGGTTTTGTTTCCATTTAGAACATGAAAATCAACGTAGCATGCAAACAAATAGACTGTAACATGAAAATAATACCATCTATTTCTAAAAAATGCTATTCATACTAATTCTTTATTTTTTATTTCTTTATTTTTATTTTGTGAGTAGATGTAATATTTAACGAAAGACTCAGAAAGGCTTTTTTTTTTTTTTTTTTTTACAGAAAACTGGAAGTTAATTCAGAATGTTTAGTGCACTCCTGCTTTTATATCCTCCTCCATTACTTTATTATTGTTATGCTAGGTAGTGACTTTATTTTATTTTTTTTATTATGCCACTCAGAGAACATAAATTTTCATCTATAATTGCAGAAGTGCAACAGAACAGAATGGCTTAGAATTGCAATTAATTATTGACATGACCTTCTGGAATGAGAGCAGAATTCTTGTATTTTGTTTACCAAGAGTGATAATATCATACCAAAATAAACATGTTCTTGGCAGGTACAGGATTTATGTTTATTTTTATCTCTAGACAACTAGATTATCATTTGGATTTCATAAACAAGTAGAGCTGATGTAGATAGCCCTATAACACTAACAATATTGTATACCTTTCATGTTCTGACTGTGTCTTTCACATTTCTGGGAAAGTAGAACAGAATCAGAGTGAACATATTCTTATCAATATGAGTGCCCTTCCTCAAGTGTATACCTTGCCACTATAGCTATATATATAGCTCTATATAGAGCACTATATCTCTTGCTATACAAAAGCTTCGATTTATTTTTTTGTCTCCTGTCTTTGAAAGTCATCCCCAAACTGGGACTGCTTTTACAAATAATTGTCCAACAATGGCCTAAATTTCTCAAATGAATGAAATATTTTTTTTACTGATTTTTATTTTTATTTTTTATGAAAAGCACAGAAATAAAAGACTAATTACATGGAAGTCAGGGGATTTAAGCTGTGAAAGAGCAGTAGAACAGCAGAATCTGAACAAAGATTTCCCTTTCCCAACATCCTTATTGCAGCAATGGTCAAGAATGGATATATAAAAAAAAGCACAAGAACAATAAAAGTATGAAATGTTACATCCCTTATATGATCTTCCAGACATAAGGAATTTGCAATGTAGAGACTTTTTCTTTTTTTTTTTTTTTTTTTCAAGGACACATGCTACTGAAACTTTTTTGATGCATCCTTTCTGGTGCTAGAGGGAGGGTTTTTTTATTCCTTAATTTAGAGGGAAAACACAATGAGATGCAAGATACTTTTAGAAAGGAACAAGGTTTTATTGTATTTATTATATTTATATTATACATATACAAGGTATATGTAGCTTTATATAATAGCAAGATGCCTAGACGTAGTTTCAATATCTACACATCAGTAATTTAACTTTAAATATTAGAAGGCTAGTCAGAGTTACTGAAATCTCAGGATGAATACAATGATAGCGTGGACACAGCTGAACTAATTTTATTTACATTTTCCATGTCAATTCCTACCCAATTCATAGAATTATAGAATGGCTAGAGTTGGAAGGGACCTTAAAGATCATCTAACTCAACCCCTCACCCCCACCCCCCGCCTTTAATGTATACCTACTTCCAAACTATACCTAACTAAATGTTTGTCATACAGGAAATATTGCCTATATTAATAAATGCATTATTTGAAGAGTCTAGCATTGGTGACCACTTTCCCTTTTTTCAAAAAAAAAAACAAAAAAGGGAGCTGGGAAACACACCGCATCTCTCTAACCTTTCCTGCTGCTCAAGGTACACACAGCTCCCGCGTAGCCTTAGAGAAAGGGAGATCTGCAGCTCCTGCCTCCTCGCTAACCTGTCACGCTCTCCCTGGCAGCTGGAATGTCCCCAAAGCCTCGGACCACGGGCGCTACACCACATCCCCCAGCTATATCCTCTCCGGCTGTGCCACGGCAGCTGAAAGGCTCCAAGAAGGCCACGGAAAAAGGAAGCTCTGCACCACCCACCTTCAAGGAAGGCTATCTCTTTGAGGCTCCCTGCCAGCTGACACGGGCCACCAACTGTGGACAAAGGGAGCTCTCGAACACCCACCACCTCCCTAACCTCCCATTTTGTCCCAGGCAGCTGCACGGCCCCCACTGCTGTGGGGAAAGGACGCTCCACGCCACCCAGCCACTCTGCAAACGGCAACAACAGGACCATGCCCAAAGCCCTGGACAAAGGGAGCCTCTCACAAGCCAGCTCTACAACCTGTCAGCGTCTTCCCGGGGAGCTGCAAATCCACATGGTGAGGACACAGAAACCAGGCCGACTCCCTCCCTCTTCTCAGAGGTTCCCTGTCTGGTGCAAGCTTCCCACACGCATCAACAGAGGGGCCTCCGCAGCTTCAACCGCTTCTCTAACACATCATCTTCTTCCTTTAAAGGCACACCAAGGGACTCCACGGACATGGAAAAGAGGGGCTATGCACCACCCAGCATCTTGCCCACCTCTCAAGGTAGGCAGAGAGACCTTCAGCTTGCCCATAACTGTGTCTCACCCAGCCACGGGACCAACAAGACACCTCTCAAACTTGTCATTCTCTTCCAGGCTACCGCAACGGCTCGACAGAATTGGACAAAGAGAGCTGAGAAAAAAATGCTTCTCTGGAACCCCTCCTGGTGTGAAAGGTAGCCGGAACGTTCCAAAGGCTTCCCACCAAACATTCTCTCTCTAATGTCTCCTTTATTCCCTGGAAGATGGCAGATGGAAGGTCCCCACGGCTCAGGACAAAGGGCGCTCCACGCCACCCAGACACTCGGTAATCACGCATAAGCTCAGATGAAGCAGCACGATGCCCAAGGCGTTGCCCAAAGCATGCCTCCCAAAAGTCAGCTCGAGAAGCTCTCAAGGTCTTCCCAGGGACCTGCAAACCCACGTGCTTGGGGCACAGAAACAAGGCAGCATCATGGCCACCTCTGACAAGCTCCTGTCAGATTCAAGGCACCCCTAGGCATGGACACAGGGAGCTCCGCAACTCCAACCTCTTCTCCAACAAATTCTCTTCTTCACAGCCACAAGAAAGGATTCCAAAGTCATGGAAAGGAGGAGCTCCACCACACCCAGCATATCTCCAACCTCCCGTCGTCTCCCTCTCACCTCCACCTTCCACACCGTCATGGACAACGGGTGAGCTCTGCACCACGCGGCAACTCGCCCACCTCTCGTGCTCTGCACAGAGAGCTACAACTTCCCCAGAGCTCGCTACCACACACCAACTCTCAAAGCTCACATGCTCTCCAACAGCATATTGACGTGCCAGCCAACGTGGAGAAAGGGAGCTGGGAAACACACCACATCTCTCTAACCTTTCCTGCTGCTCAAGGTACACACAGCTCCCGCGTAGCCTTGGAGAAAGGGAGATCTGCAGCTCCTGCCTCCTCTCTAACCTGTCACGCTCTATCTGGCAGCTGGACCTCTTGAAAGCAACGTTCCTTTGGAGTTTGACTATGTACCCCATGTATGTTGCTTCTCTTACTCTGCCACTGTAGCTGCAATATTTTATGAAATCTATTGAAATATTGGAGCAGTTGTTTATTATTTCGGCAATCATTTAATCACTACAGAGCCATTTTCTCTCCTTCTCCCCTATTTGGTTGAGGGAAATTTATGAAAAAATGTAAAAGCTTGGAGGTTAAGATAATGACAGTTAATTAGGACAGAAAATAAAGGAAAATATTATTAATAATTTTAATATTCTTATAATTAATATTTTTACCTAAACATTATGCACAATGTAATTGCACACCTCCCGCTCACAGATTCTGAGCACATTTCCAAGCTAATGTCCCTTCCCAGCATGGCCAGCCACCCCATATTAATTGCTCAGCATGATATCTTATGGTATGGCGTATCCCTTTGGACAGTTCAGGTCCGCTGTCCTGGTTTTGTCCCCTCCCAGTTCTTTGTGCACCCCCAGTCTCCTCCTTGTCAGGGTGGTATGAAAAGCTGAAAAGTGGTGTAAACACTGCTCTGCAACAATTTAAACATTAGTGTGTTGTCAGCATTATTCTCATCCTAAATTCAGAACACAGCCCCATACCAGCTACAAGTTGGAAAATTTACCATATCCTTGGTAAAACTAGGACAATATCCACCCCTTATTGTATACCATTTTTGTCATTCTGCTTCCCATGCTTTCTAATACATTCCAATTAATCACCACTTTCTATATATTTATATAAAATGTCCACTGAGTTTGTTTAGTCTGTGACTCACTTTGGGCTCCATATGTCACAACAATCTTTCAGGGTAGAAGAGATGGTGTGTTATATTCTATTGTCACATGCTGAAGCCCATGCTGATTCCATCACACTGCTGTGCTTTTCCAATTCTGTCAAAATTCATTTGTTATTATTTATATGACTGTTACTATGATATCATTAATAGGACATATAGTAATCATAGTAGTGATGACATACCATATTATATAGTAATTAACATATTAGAATTCAAATCAGGGGCTATTATCACCCAGCATTAAATCCCCTTTTGGTACCCATCAGACTTCCCCATTCTTCTGTCCTACCAACCAAGTGCACCCAGGTCCCTGAGCAAAGGCAATCCCATTGTGAGAAACAAAGTTGTGGTTTTGCAATAGAAAGTATTTTTACAGTGGAAAATTCCACTAACCTTGCATATTCAGAAGTGATTGTGCGGCATAACAGTGGGGAGTATGTTAAGCAGATAAGGGTAAGGTCCCACTGTCCCAAAATAAAGAGGACAGCTAAAAAGACAGGACGAGCAGTACGAAATCAGTAAAAAACAAAAATCACAGGTCCTCTAGTCACAAGGGAAGAAGGAAAAAAAAAAAAAGGAAAGGAGAAATTAACGGTTGGTCAAATAAAATTGTACATATATGGTATAGAAATGCATCAAGTAAGTTGTGAACCTGTAGTACTCAGACAATGAGGAAATGGGAAAAATCAGGTGTTGGGTAATAGGGAATATAAGGTTATGATAAACTTTTACTGTGCAATCCTCCTTGCAGGACGCCCACCATTGCAATCATGAATAAGATAGCTTCACAGAAGATCCTATCTGAATAAAATTTTTGAGATTTTTCTCACACCATGAATGGGTTTGACTTTGCCTGAGGCAGGATAATCAAGACTGTCTTTCCCAATATGCTTTTTATGTGTATTACAGGAACTTTGTCCCCTTCTACAGTACATAACAGGTTTGATTGGGCAGGTCTGGCTTGGTTGGCAGATCCCCTAGTGCTGACTAATCAGGTGACCTTTGCCAAATGTTATCCCAATGTTTAAATATCCCAGCACCCATTGCCTTCAGTGTAGTCTTTAGCAATCCATTGTATCTCTCAATTTTCCCGGAGACTGGTGCATGATAGGGGATGTGATACATCCACTCAATACCATGCTTTTTGGCCTAAGTGTCTATAAGGTTGTTTTGGAAATTGTTATAAGCGAGACCACGCAATTTTCTGGTCGAAGATAATTTATTAATTAAGTAAGCAGGTACAAGCAAAACAGCGCTGGGCGGCTGGGGAGTCTCTGCTCCATGACAGCACGCAACTTTCCCTTTTCAGTGTCGCTGTTTTATAGCATCCAAGTTTCAGCTTGTCAGGACTTGTTGAATCTTCTGAAGCTGCGCAGTTCATTCTGTTTCTTTCAATGATCATGCGTTGTGCTCGTGTTCAAGGGTAGTAAAGCGGCAAACAGTATTTCACAGAGTCTTTGTTTTACCAAGGACGTTTATCCAACACCCCCTTCCCACTATCTACTTGCTTAGTCTTCCCCTTAACAAGGTCGTAAATTGCAAAACCTTATCTTCTCAGCAGATTCTCTGAATTCCTTTTAAAGACAATGAACAAACACCCGCTAATTTATCACAGAAATGAGTCCCATTGACTCAATTCTATGTGGGGTGCCATGTCGCCATAGGACTTGCTTTTCAAGGCCCAGGACAGTGTTTCAGGCAGCAGCATGGGGCACAGGATATGTTTCCAGCCATCCAGTGGCTGCTTCCACCATTGTAAGTACGTGGCACTTGCCGTTGCAGGTTTGAGGGAGTGTGATACAATCAATCTGCCAGGCCTCCCCATATTTATATTTTGGCCATCATCCTCCATACCAAAGAGGCTTTAACCACTTGGCTTGCTTGATTGCAGCACATGTTTCATAACCACGAACAACCTGTGCAATAGTGTTCATGGTCAGGTCCACCCCTTGTTCACAAACCCACCTATATGTTGCATCTCTGCCCTGATGGCCTGAGGTGTCATGGGCCCATTGAGCTATAAATAGTTCACACTTACGTTGTCAGTCCAGACCCACCTGAGCCACTTCAGTCTTAGCACCTTGATCCACCTTCTGGTTGTTTGATGTTCTTCAGTGGCCTGACTTGGGTAGGTAAGCATTTATGCAGCATACTTTTACAACCAGGTTCTCTACCCGGGCAGCAATATCTTTCCACAGTGCAGCAGCCCAGATCAGTTCGCCCTTGCACTGCCAGTTGTTCTGCTTCCATTGCTGCAACCACCTGCACAGGGCATTTGCTACCATCCATGAATCAGTATAGAGATAGAGAACTGGCCACTTTTCTCATTCAGCAATATCTTAAGCCAGATGGATGGCTTTCACTTCTGCAAATTGGCTCAATTCACCTTCTCCTTAAGCACTTTCTGAAATTTGTCGTGTAGGACTCCATACATCAGCCTTCCACCACCAATGCTTTCTCACAGTATGACAGGACCCATCAGTGAAGGGCATATTGCTTCTAATTTTCTGATAGCTCGTTATACAGTGGGGCTTCTTCAGCATGTCACCTCCTCTGGTGATATCCCAAAATATTTGTCTTCTGGCCAGTCCACAATCAATTCCAAGATTCCTGGGTGACTGGGGTTTCCTATTCAAGCCCGCTGAGTAATCAGTGCAACCCACTTACTCCATTTAGCATCAGTGGCATGACGTGTAAAGTGCACCCTTCCTTTGAACATCCAGCCCAGTACTGGCAGTCAGGGTGCCAGGAGGACCTGCACTTCAGTACCAACCACTTCTGAAGCAGATCAAACTCCTTCATATGCTGTCAATATCTCTTTTTTGGCTGGAGCATAGCGGGCCTCAGATCCTCTGTATCCCCAACTCCAAAACCCAGGGGTCGATTTCAAGTGTCCCCAGGCTCTTTCTGCCAGAGGCTCCAGGTAGGGCTAGTCATCCCAGCTGCAGTGTAGAACACATTCTTTACATCTGGTCCTGCTCAGACTAGCTACTGCAGAGCTACTGCATGAACTATCTCCTGTTTATCCTGCTTTGCTCAAAGGCTTCTTGTTGCTTAGGGCCCCATTTGAAATCATTCTTCTTACAGGTTACTGAACTATCACAATTACAGATGCACAAATAACATAATACACTCTCAATCTAGTTTCATTCCATGAACTACCAGGGCCACACTTAAAGAGTTTGGTCGTGTTCAGTGAGAACTACCACAGCTAAATTTAAATACCAAGAGTATGAGTAATTCAGCCCAGCTATAAACACATTAAAAGGTATAAAGCAACTCTGTAGAGATTTCTAAGTTTCCCAGGAGGCACTTGGTATAACAAAGTGTTCAAATCTTACCCAAAGGCGTCCCAGTATTGGAGGAAGAGAGGTTCAGCCTGTCAACTGATCCCAGAAGTCAGAAGGTATCTTTCACAATGGTATCTTCCCTAAAATCCTCTCTCTCTTAAGCCAATTTATATTATTTTCTATCTTTTAGGTGGAGCTTGAGAAACTCTAGTCATGCATATCTTAGTTACAATTGGTGCAAAATTTTCTCTCTTCTTTTTAAAGGTACAGGCTTGAGAAATTCAGAACGCATGCTCAGTGAGGGGTGGTTGCACCTTGGAGGCAGGTAGCTTTTGGGATGGAGGTGTGTTTTGGTATTATAACGATATTATAATGAGCAAAGTTCACCAAAGTACAGCATTTTGTCGAAAAAATGACAGGCCGTTGGCTCAGGGTAGCAAACGTGCAGTTTATCAGTTTTGGTGTGCACAAGACCAATCAAATTCCCATCTTATCACAGAGCCTGGCTGCGGTGTCTCCACTCTGCTCCACACTCCGTACTGTTCCTCTTAAGAGTCAGCACACCAGGTTCCCCCAGTGAGATAACATCTAAGTTTGGAGGGCTAGGGAACTTCTATGTAGTGCAGTTATACTCCGCCTTGGAAGCTTCTTCAATACTGTAACTTTTCTTTAAAATGTGAAAATCAATTTAATTTCCAAGTCACCTCAGGCAATTATTCCACAACCTGCAACACCTAAGAAAGTTTGTGTGTCTTTTTTGCTAGTTGGAGGAGACATAGCTGTTATTTTGTTGATCACATCCATTGGGATTTGATGGCATCCATCTTACCATTTTATTCCTAAAACCTGGATCTCCTGTGTAGGTCTTTTGACTTTATTTTGTTTTATGGCAAAATGAGCCTTCAGAAGGACTTGGACTATTTTCTTCCCTTTCTCAAAAACTTTCTCTGCTGTGTCACCCCACACAATGATGTCATTGATGTACTGCAGGTGTTCAGGAGCTTCCTCCTGCTCCAGCACAGACTGGATCAGTCCATGGCAAATGGTAGGGCTGTGTTTCCACCCCTGGGGCAGTTGATTCCAGGTGTATTGGACAACCCTCCAGGTAAAAACAAGCTGTGGCCCAGATGCTGCTGTCAAAGGGATGGAGAAAAATGTATTAGCAATATCAATTGTGGCATACCACTTGGCTGCCTTTGATTCCAGTTCATACTGAAGTTTTAACATATCTGGCACTGCAGCACTCAGTGGTGGTGTGACTTCATTCACAGAATCACAGAATCACAGAATGGCCAAGGTTGGAAGGGACCTCTGAAGATCATCTAGTCCAATCCCCCTGCTGAGCAGGATCACCTAGAGCACATTGCGCAGGATAGCATCCAGGCAGGTTTTGAATATCTCCTGAGAAGGAGACTCCACAACCTCTCTGGGCTACCTGATCCATTGCTCCGTCACGCTCACAGTAAAGAAATGCCCCCTCATATTCAGGTCACGATAGTCCACTGTTAGTCTCCACTCGCCATTAGACTTTCACACTGGCCATATGGGTCTATTAAAAGGTGAGTTAGTCTTGCTGATCACTCCTTGGCTCTCCAGTTGATGATTAGTTTATGGATGGGAATCAGGGAGTCTCGGTTGGTGCGATATTGCTGCTGGTGCACAGTTGTGGTGGTGATTGGCACCTGCTGTTCTTTGACCCTCATCAACTCCGCAACAGAAGGGTCCTCTGAGAGACTGGGCAAGGCAGACAAGAGTTTAATGTCCTCTGTTTCTAAGGCAGCTATGCTGAAAGCCCACAGGTACCCTTTTGGGTCCTTGAAATATCCTCTCCTGAGACAGTCTATTCCAAGGTTGCACACAGCATACGGGCCAGTCACAATAGGGTGCTTTTGCCACCCATTCCCAGTTAGACTCACTTCAGCCTCCAATACAGTTAACTGCTGGGATCCCCCTATCACCCCAGAACTACAGATGAGTTCTGCCCCATGGTAGCATAACAGCATTACAGTATGCTGTGCGCTGGTGTCTACTAAAGCTTTATACTTCTGTGGGTCTGATGTGCCAGGCCATCAAATCCACACAGTCCAATAAGCCCCATTCTCCCTTTCCTCCCCCTGGCTGGAGGCAGGACCCCTCTAGTCCTGGTTATAATATTCATTGCTGTATCTGGGAGACTGCCTGCTGGAAATTGGTGCAGCAGGTTTCTCAGACAACCCCCCTTTTGCAATTGTTTTTCCTTGCAACTCATGTACCCGTGCCTCTAGGGTCGAGACAGATTTCCATTCCATTTTCTCATGTCCTCTCCATGGTCACATAGGTAAAACCACAGGGTGGCACATGGTGTATACCCACTCTATCTTCTTTCTTGAACAGAAGGATGCTTACTCCTGATAGCTGAGACACTGGTTCGTAAATGTGGGGAGGAAGATATATTCTCTTTAAGTTGGTGGACCTCTTGGGAAAGTTTCTCCAAAGCATTCTCTTTGAGTTGGTGGAGTTGGTGAACCTCTTGAGAAAGCTTCTCCACTGATGAGATTCAGGCATGTAGGGAAAAAGAGACACTTTCTTTGTACTGCCAGGGTTCTCTAGTCAATTCATCCACTGTGGGTTCCTCTCCATTTCTCCAGGTCATTACAGACAATGAGCTGGCATACAATGATGGTGCACTCCGTACAAACTTCCGCCACATGGACCGTGTACACTGGACTTCATCTGGATCTTTGGATAGCTGTTCATTGTCTAGGTCATCATAAATCACTTCCAGCACAGCTAATTCCCTCAGGTACTGGATACCCCTCTCCATGGTGGTCCACTTGCCTGGTTGACATACGAGATCTTCCTTGAAGTGATACCTTTCCTTCATATCTGACAGGAGATGCCTCCAGAGGCTTAAGATATGTGCTCCTTTTCCAATTGCTTTGTCATTGCCCACTTTCCTGGCGAGGGATCCCAGCTGCCTGGCTTCCCTGCCCTCTAATTCCAGACTATTGGTTCCACTATCCCAGCACCAGAGCAGCCAGGTGACAAGGTGCTCACCTGGATGACGACTGAAATTTTCTTGCATATCTCATAGCTCACGCTGATAGGCATTGGATAGTTTTTGATGCTCTTACGTTATCTTCCTCTTTGTCTTCCTGTTCCTCCGATGGCCTAGTCACTTCAGAGTAGCCTGCCTCATCTTCTTCTTCCTCCCCAGTCTGAGTAGGAGTTCCTCTCCTTTCCAAGTGATCTGACTTTCTCATCCATTGTTTCATCTTGCATATAGGGGCAACTGACAGTTTGTTTCCCTGGCCCAGCCCTGGGGCCTGTCACAGGGGTTGGAACAGCTGCAGGGCCTGTTACAGGGGTTAGAATGGCCGCAGGGCCTGTTGCAGGGGTTGGAGTGGATGCAGAGTCTGTCACTGGGGTTATAGCTGTGTTGATTGTGGCTTGCTAAACATAGGCCAAGCCCCAGCACATTGCAGTGACTTGTGTCTCTTTGGAATTGCCAGGGTGATGACACATCTTTTTCAAGTATTCTGCCAGTTTTGTTTTTTTGTATTTTGAAGTTGTTCAGGGGTGAATTTCCAAAGCACTGGAGATGCCCACTGCTCTAGATGCCTGCCCATATCCACCCACACTCCCTGCCACTCGTAATTTTCCTGCCTTAGGACAGCTCTCTGGATGGCATTCTTAAGTAGTTGTTTAAATTTAAATAAAAGCTGAAGTGCATTCGGGAGACAACAACAAGAACATGCTGGTTTGAACATCCCAAGGATATTCAAAGTTTTGAAGAGTTATCGTAACTCACCTAGAGGAGAAGGGGGTAAAGGAGGAAGGGAGAGCAAACAAGTGGGAAAAAACATCTCCCCTGTCCCCTCCATAGATTGGCTCCCTGAAGAAAAAAGATAAAAGGTGTAATTATTAATAGTTTCTGAGATATGGTTTCTGAAGTACAAATGTGATAGCAATGCTGAGTACAAATACCAGATTAGTATCATGACCAGTAATTTTATCATATCATAAGCCAGTGTTACACAGTACGGCAAAATAATAACCTTAAACCAGCCCCCAGAAATGATAAACTGCACAACAGGCAGTACATGCAGTAAGTAATGTATATAACAATTTGGAAAACAGGCACATCAGACCTGAGATCAAAGAAATCAACATTGTGATTAGAAACTATTAAACTAATATAATTCTTATAACAATTTCATTTTAACACACTCTGGTCAGACCTGTCATTATCTCAACCCTTCGTGCCCCACATGGGTGCCAAAAGGACTGTTGTCTGCAATTAAAAGAAGCAGAATTTCACATCTGACCTGTGAAATCTCATTGGGGTTATCACAGAATCATACAATAGCTGGGGTTGAGAGGGACCTTGAAGATTATATAGTTCCAACCCCCCTGCCATAGGCAGGGATGACACCCACTAGATCAGGTTGCCCAGGGCCTTATCCAACCTGGCCTTGAACACCTCTGGGGATGTGGGAATCTACAAACTCTCTGGGCAACCAGTTCGAGTGCCTCACTACCCTGTGAGTGAAGAATTTCCTCCTAAACTCTAATCTAAATCTCACCTCTTTTAGTTTAAAACCCTTCCCCCTTGTCCTATGATTATCTGATTATTTATCAGATAATATCCCCCTTATCCTGTCATTATCTGATTTATTATCCTAATAGACAAAATTCTTTGATGTCTGTAATGAAAAAATAAGTAAATAGCCATACTTTAAACATAAATAATTCCTTTTTCTTGTATGTCATTATAAGTGAGAACAAGAATATTTAGAACTACAGGAGAGAAGAATTCAGAATTTTAACAACTTTGTGCCTTTACTTCAGAGGACTTTTAGTCAATACATTTAGAAATTAAAGTCTCCACAGTTGCTTCTCTGTGGGACTTTACAGACTATTGCATTTGTTTTAAAAGTAACATCATTAATTTCAAAAACTATCTCTGAGGCATGTTTTTATACATGCTGAAGCTGAGTTCTGGTTGCTGAAGGGAACTTATCTGTGTTTTCTTCCCCTAAACATTTTAAACCAACTAAATAAATTCTACTCTTTGGAAGTTTTTTTTTAATTTATTTATTTCTTGAATAAATTAAATGCACGTGAATAGTAAAGTAATCAAAATTAATAACAGTCTCTGAAGACTACTCGAAATCGAAAATGTCATGCTTAAATTCCTTGGCAATAGAGCTAATTATCAAGCCATAGAAGCCACTATAGTAACATTTATATGTTAATCTATAAGTTACTGTTGGCCCACTTTTGCTATAAAGCATTCACTGAAGTTTCATTCTCTTGGTTCAGTTCTCTCAGTACTTCAGGTGGTGTACATAGCTCTCTTTAATAACTTTTCTACTGACATTTGCATAAGTGATTTGAGATTTAACCTTGCTTTTCTACTTATTCAGCATCTTCAAAAACAACACTTTTGTATATGAGAAAACACAAGAATGGAAATAGGAAAAATATTCATTCTTCACATTTTTTTCAATCACTATTAGCAAAAACTAACTTTTTTTTTTTTTAACAGAATTCAGCTACTGCAAGGTTCTTCAAGTTGTACAAGATGACCTATAAATGTAGGCTATGTGCATTTTCTGTGTTCCTTAGAAGTCTACAGATACTGACAAATATCAAAGCCTCTGGTCCAATATGCTCAAGGCAATAAAACTCAAATGGCAATGACAAATATCAAAAGAGATTGTTGCCCTCTTATGAATACCAAATTCTAAAAATAGCCATTGGTACTATTACGAGACAAATTGGTACTATTATAAAACAAACTAACTTCAACTTCTATAGGTCTATCCTTCTTCTTTACTTCATTTTCTGCATTTTACTCTCCTGCTGCTCACTCTAGAATCTACTAACATCCAGCTGAATTTAAGATATGGAATACAGTCAATATCAACTAGCTTACAATCTGGCTCATGTATGGACATGAATGAGACTTGTTAAAGATTGACTCTGAAGATACAAAGGCGTAGAAGAGAATTAGAGTCTAAACAGACGAAAAAACAGATTTTTTTTTTTATTTTATTTTTTTTTTAGTATGGGCAAGAGCTTTTCCCTGTATGGAAATCGGGACAAAAGATTAGCTGTTTTTTCCAGGATCAGTCTATTCTGAAGCCTTGCATTTTAGTGATACGCTGTAATAAAGCTCAGGCTCCCCAACATGCACACACTTCGTTTTCTGAAGATGAAATTTAATAGTGAAAAATTATTCAAATATAGCTAAGCCATGGATACACTTATGATTTTTAATTCTTAAAGTATTTTCTTTTGATATTGCATTTACAATCCTCTGCTCTCAGAACTGTGTCTGTAAGTGCTGCTTAGACTCAGACATCTCCAGAATTACACAGATATTTCTCATTCACATGTTAGATGCCTAAACAGTGAGGAGGAGGAGTCCATACATGCACTGAAAGGCTTAATAAACTCACATACTTAGCTCAATTTCATGCATACATGCAATCTACGTCTAGCACTGGCCCCACTGTACTGTTGTGTCCACAGCTGGCTGTGGATTCTCCAGACTGGAAAAAAATCAGAGCTTATGCATAACTGGCCAATTGATCCAATATACCACTGGACACAAATCTTTGCACACTAGAATCACAAATGTTATAGAGTCCAAGTTGGTAAGGTATCATCAGAATCTCTGCCTTTATATCCTGCAAGAACATCAGCTGAAAATCTAGTTTACATTAACTGTTTTCCACAAAAGTAAATTCATGATTCTATTTCATATAAATGTTGCACAGAGTTAATTCTGACAGAAAAGCCTGTCCTGTATTATACACAATTTTCTAGTTAAACTATTCTGTTCTTCTGGGATAATTACAGGGCAATAATGTACACAGAGCTTAAACAAAACTCACATGCAGTTTCTAGCCCCAGGACATTGGTGCAGAAGGAGACTGTCCCTGTCTGAAGGGCTTAATAATGTCCAGAGAATACAGAATCATAGAATCATAGAATATCCCGAGTTGGAAGGGACCCATAAGGATCATCAAGTCCAACTCCTGGCACTGCACAGGTCTACCCAAAATTTCAGACCATGTGACTAAGTGCACAGTCCAAACGCTTCTTAAATTCAGACAGGCTTGCTGCAGTGACTACTTCACTGGGGAGCCTGTTCCAGTGTGCGACCACCCTCTCGGTGAAGAACCTCTTCCTGATGTCCAGCCTAAACCTCCACTGCCTCAGCTTAACACCGTTCCCGCGGGTCCTATCACTGGTGATTACAGAGAATAGGTCAGCGCCTGCCCCTCCACTCCCCCTCATGAGGAATTTGTAGACTGTGATGAGGTCTCCCCTCAGACTCCTCTTCTCCAGGCTGAACAGGCCAAGTGACCTCAGCCCCTCCTCATACGTCTTAACCTCTAGGCCCTTCACCATCTTTGTTGCCCTTCTCTGGACACTCTCCAACAGTTTTACATCCTTTTTGTACTGTGGTGCCCAGAACTGCACACAGTACTCGAGGCGAGGCTGCACCAGCGCAGAGTAGAGCGGGACAATCACTTCCCTCGACCGACTAGCAATGCCGTGCTTGATGCACCCCAGGATACAGTTGGCCCTCCTGGCTGCCAGGGCACACTGCTGGCTCATATTCAGCTTGCTATCAACCACAACCCCCAGATCCCTCTCTGCGGGGCTGCTCTCCATCTTCTCCTCACCAGTCTGTAGGTATAGCCAGGGTTGCCCCTTCCCAGGTGCAGGACCTGGCACTTGCTTTTGTTAAACGTCATGTGGTTGGTGATCGCCCAGCTCTCCAATCTGTCCAGATCTCTCTGCAAGGCCTTTCCACCCTCAGGCAAGTCTACAACTCTTCCAAGTTTGGCGTCGTCGGCAAATTTGCTCAAAACACCTTCTAGTCCTACATCCAAATCGTTTATAAAAACATTGAAGAGGACTGGCCCTAAAATGGAGCCTTGAGGGACCCCACTGGTGACCATCCACCAGCCTGATGTGGCCCCATTTACCACAATTCTTTGAGCCCTGCCCGTCAGCCAATTGCTCACCCATCGTATGATGTTTTTGTTTAGCTGTATGCTGGACATTTTGTCCAGTAGGATCCTATGGGAAACCGTGTCAAAAGCTTTGCTGAAGTTCAAAAAAATCACATCAGCTGGTTTCCCTTGATCGACTAGATGGGTGATTTTATCATAAAAGGAAATCAAATTTGTTAGGCAGGACCTACCTCTCATGAACCCATGTTGGCTGGGACCAATGACTGCATTGTCCCCCAGGTGCGCTTCAATAACTTTGAGGATTATCTTCTCCATAGTTTTACCAGGCACTGATGTGAGACTGACAGGCCTCTAATTGCTAGGGTCTTCTTTCTTGCCCTTCTTGAAAATTGGCACAACATTTGCCAGCTTCCGGTCTACTGGGACCTCTCCAGATTCCGAAGATCACTGAAAAATAGTTGAGAGACGTCCCACGATGACGTCAGCCAGCTCTTTAAGCACCCTGGGATGAACCCCATCCAGACCCATGGACTTGTATGGATCCAGGTGGAGCAGCAAATCCCACACACATTGAGGGTCAGCTGGGAGTTTATCATTCCCACCATCATGGTCCTCCAGCTCAGGGCACCTTGGGTCCCAAAGCCCATCATCAGTGTTGAAGACAGAGGCGAAGAAGGCATTAAATGTCTCTGCTTTGCCTATGTCATTGTCTGTGAGGAGACCTTCCCCATCAAGTAGCAGACCTATGTTTTCTTTGGTTCTCCTTTTTCTGTTCACATATCTATAAAAACCTTTTTTATTGTCTCCCACAGACATGGCCAGCTTCAACTCTAGTTGGGCTTTGGCCACACGAATTTTCTCTCTACAAACACGAACAGCATCCCTGTATTCCTTCCTCATTGCCTGACGCTCCTTCCAGCAGCCGTACACTTTCTTTGTTCACCTAAGCTCCAGTAGAAGATCCCTGGTCAGCCAGGCCAGCCCTCTGCCCCTCCTGCTTGACTCCCGATATTTTGGAATTGCCTGATCTTGTGCTTTTAGGAGGCAGTGCTTAAAGACTGACCAGCACTGATGGACGCCAGTGCCTTCAAAAACAGTTTCCCAGGGGGCCTTGCTGACTAGTTCCCTGAGCAGCCTGAAGTCTGCTTTCCCCATATCCAGGGCTGAAGTTTTGGTGGCAGTTTTCCTTCTGTAACCATAAATTTTAAACTCAACCACTTCATGGTCACTATGACCGAGATGGCCGCCAGTTGCCATGTCCCCAAAAGACCCTCTCTGTTCTCCAGCAACAGATCAAGGAGGTCAGATTTCCTTGTTGGCTCCCTTAGCACCTGCACCAAGAAGTTATCATCTAGGTGCTTTATGAACCTCCTGGACTTGCTCGTGTCGGCCGTGTGGTGATCCCAGTTGACGTCTGGCAAGTTGAAGTCCCCCATAAGGGCAAGGGGAGTTGATCTTGAGGCATCTCTTAGTTCTGCAAAGAATAATCCATCAGCGTTGTCGTCCTGGCCAGGTGGTCTGTAATAGACTCCCACAGGGACATCCCCTTTATTTGTTCTTCCCTTAATCCTTACCCAGAGGCTCTCAACTTTGCCATCGCCAACTTGAAGTTCCACACAGTCCAGCCCCTGCTTCACATACATTGCCACCCCCCCACCCTGCCTACCCTGCCTGTCCCTCCTGAAGAGCCTGTAACCATCTATTGCAACATACCAGCCACAGGATTCATCCAGGTTTCGCTTATGCCAATGATGTCGTAGCTGTGGGACTGGGCCAAGACTTCTAGCTCACCCATTTTATTCATCATACTGCGTGCATTTGTGTAGAAGCACTTTAAATGTGCCTCCCTACACGCAGCACCTTGTGGAGCCGACCGAAGGGCCTCACTAGCACACAGTCCCTCTGATTCTAGCGCACCATCCCTTAGCTCATCACCGGTGTGCCTGGTTTTCTCTCTTTCCCCCTTTGACTCTAGTTTAAAGCCCTATCTATCAGCCCTGCCAACTCCTGAGCAAAAATCCTTATCCCTCTCTGAGAGAGGCACATCCCATCTAGTGCCAGCAGGCCCGGTGTCATGCAGACCTTCCCATGACTGAAAAACCCAAAATTCTGCCAGTTACACCAGTCCCGAAACCACGTATTAATGTGATGAGCCTGCTTGTCAACATCGATCCCTCCTATCAGAGGGACAGAGGCAAACAGTGTTGTCTTTTTTTACGCTGTTGTCTTTTTAAAAGAACTGCAGAGAGCCTCTCCTAGGGATGCTGAGAATCTGCATGGAGCTGCAGTCCATACCTTAAATCATACATGCAGTTGCATAGCTAACAAATTTCTTCTTGTTAGTGGTCTAGCTAAAATCCCATTTCATAAGAGGTGGTATCCACAGAGATACTTGGAACAGAATTTACAAAAAAATTGAGGCTCAGGAAAGATGATGTTGGTCATGAGGAAACAGAAGCAGTTGGAGCCAATTCACAGGTAAAATTTATTGGACTCTGCAAAAATTCACTGGACTCTCTGCAAAAATTCAAACATGGATGTAGCTGGGTATAAAGAAGAAAGAAGCAAAACAGTGAACTGACTTGTTATTGCACATAAAGTGATTTAAGCTGTGAGATTAGGCTGAGATGAGACAGCAAACTGAAATAATCACTTTTTTTTCTTTTTTTTTTTTAAGAGACTTCTGAAAATAATTGAAAGAGGTTCTTCTTGGCAGAAGTTTGATTTACCTAAAAATCGTGAATCTTATCTGTCATTATGATCCTCATTGTAAGAGACATGGATTTGATTCCAAGGTGCCCATGCAAACCTCATGAAGTTCAACAAGGCCAAGTGCAAGGTCCTGTACCTGGATTGGGATAATCCTAAATATGAATACAGACTGGATGATGAGTGGACTGAGAGCAGCTCTGCAGAGAGGGACTTGGGGGTACTGGTGGACTCAAAACTGAACATGAGCTGGCAATGTGCGCTTGCAGCCCAGAAAACTAATCGTGCCCTGGGCTGCATCAAAAGAAGCATAGCCAGCAGGGTGAGGGAGGTGATTCTCCCCCTCTACTCTGCTCTCATTAGACCCCGCCTGGAGTACTGTGCTCAGCTCTGGGGCCCCCAGCACAAGGACATGGACCTGATGGAGTGGATCCAGAGGAGAGCCATGAGGTGATCAGAAGGAGAAAGGATTCACCAAGGGGAAGCCATGTTTGACCAATCTGATATTCTATGATGAGATGACTAGCTGGGTAGATCAGGGGAGAGCGAAGGCTGTGGTCTACCTTGACTTCAGCAAGGCTTTTGGCACAGGAGGTTCCAGCTGATTACAAGGGGGCATTTCTTTACTGTGAGGGTGACAGAGCAATGGATCAGGTAGCCCAGAGAGGTTGTGGAGTCTCCTTCTCTGGAGATATTCAAAACCTGCCTGGATGCTATCCTGCGCAATGTGCTCTAGGTGAACCTGCTCAGCAGGGGGATTGGACTAGGTGATCTTCAGAGGTCCCTTCCAACCTTGGCCATTCTGTGATTCTGTGATTCTGTGAACAGGTTGCCCAAAGTGGCTGTGGATGTCCCATCCCTGGAGGTGTTCAAGGCCAGGTTAGATGAGGCCCCGAGCAACCTGATATAGTGGGTGATATCTCTGCCTATGGCAGGGGGGTTGGAACTACATGATCTATGAGGTCCGTTCTAACCCAAGCCAATCTATGATTCTATGATCCAGAATGATTAGATGGCTGGAGCACCTCTCCTACGAAGACAGGCAGTGAGAGCTGGGAATGTTCATCCTGGAGAAGAGAAAGTTCTAGGGAGACCTTATAACGGCCTTCCAGTACCTAAAGGGGGTAAAAAGCTGGGGATGGACTCTTTGTCAGGGAGTGTAGTGATAGGACAAGGGGTAATGGCTTTAAACTAAAAGAGGGTAGTTTTAGGTTAAATATTAGGAAGAAATTCTTTACTCAGAGGGTAGTGAGGCACTGGAACAGGTTGCCCAGAGAAGCTGTGGATACCCCATCCCTGGAAGTGAAGGCCAGGCTGGATGGGGCTTTTAGCAACCTGGCCTAGTGGGAGGTGTCCCTGACCACTGCAGGAGGTTAGAACTAGATGATCTTTAAGGTCCTTTCCAGCCCAAATCATTCTATGATGTTAGGATTCTATGCAATGAATTCTGTGATATGAAGACTTAGATCATGAAACAAACAAACAAAAAAAAATCAGACTGTGAAGTGTTGCTGCAATAACAAAATAGGACAAAATGAAAAATAATATAAAGAAAGATGGAACCCTAGTACTCAGAGTAATAGAGAGAAATTACTAATAGAAAACTAAAAAAAAAAAAAAAAAAAAAAAAAAAGAAAGAATTCCCAAAAGACTCTAGAGCAAGGAGCTCAAAACTCATAATTAAAGAAGCTGCACACAATTGTACTTATGTTCAGTAGTTTCCAGTCAAGGGTTAAACAAAATGCCAAATCAGGCATGGAGTCACATGCACAATGTTTTTCTTTCATTTCATATAAATTATTTCTTAGGTCAAATAAAGACTGCCATGGATTGAAGGAAAACGGACAGGAAGCTAAACTTCTAACACCACCAGGACATCTGGAAATGAAAGAATAGGAGATGCCAGTTAACATGTGGCTCATCAATAGAAGAAAGGCACAAGCAGAACTAACTGATTTAAGAGTGGTCTTCTTCAGGTCTTCTTCAAACTTGTAATGTGATAATGATGCTTTTTTTCTTAAATAGTTTTAATTTTGATCTTTTGAGAGAAGGGAAATTAAACTGCAAGGCTGAATAGCATCTTTCCTTCATAATAAAGTATCTGTCTAACTTCCCTAAGATCACTGGCAATGTAAGGACGGAGTTGCATCCTCTCTTTTCTTTTCCCACATCTTTTGGAAAGGAGGCTGAAAAGAAAAATTCAATGTCTGTGAAATCAAAATGCTAAGAAATATGGAAAGCAAATAGTTATTCTTAGCTATAATGATATACTGCATGCCCGCTCTGAATCAAAGCAACAAAAAAACACTTTTTAAAATGAATAGCATAATGAGGTAAGAACAAAAGAATTCCAGTAGCTGCTAAATTAGTTTCCAAAAGACATTGTTTCAATCTCTCGAGAAAATGCTAAATGTTATGAGGGCAGTTCAAAGATATATTCAGACTCCCATTCTACACTAAAAAAATATATATATATATATCATTAAAGCAAATGTAAGAACTCTTTCTTTTCAGGTAGCTCCATGCAAACAGTTGCCTGCTGTACTATACAAGCACAGCACAGTTAAACTTAGAACAACTAACGCAAACAAAATGGAATTAGAAAAAAAATAGAAACAAAACACACAGAATTGGCCAGATTAAAACAAACAAGTTTATTCTAAAGGACAAAGTCAAACTCCCAGGTAACCTTATGATCCTTGAACCAAATTCTTGAGCAAAAGTCTCAAACCTGCAAGCCATTTCTGAACTCAGGTTTTCTGGCTGAAGGCATATGTTCCACAATCTTGTAGATGGTAATTTCTTACATATACACACACTTACACGTCTGTATATGTGCACAGATGTGTGTATGTATAATAAAGAAGCTAGAATCAGTGACCTAATTGGTCAAAGACGGTAAGAACATTGCCATGAAATAAAGGCTGAGATTGCTGGGCATGTTCAGCCTGAAGGAGAGGAGGCTCCAGGGAGACCTCATTGCAGCCTTTCAGTACTTAAAGGGGGCTTATAAAAAAGATGGAGAGTGACTTTTTACTCGGGCAGATAATGATAGGGCAAGAAGGAAAGGTTTTAAACTAAAAGAAGGGAGATTTAGACTAGATGTTAGGAGGAAATTCTTCAGTCAGAGGGATATGAAGCATTCAAACAGGTTGCCCAGGGAGGTTGTGGATGCCCTATCCCTGGAGCTGTTCAAGGGTAGGTTGGATGATGCCTTGGACAACCTGATCTAGTGAGTGTCATCCCTTCCGATGGCAGAGGAGTTGGAACTAGATGATCTTTGAGGTCCTTTCCAACCCAAGCCATTGTATGATTCTATGATTGATTCTATGGTATGTATGTACATACATGTATACATATACAGATAAATGTGTACGTATATATATGCTGTGCTGAAAGAAGATTTTGTACAATGACACTGGAACCAAGACTTTTTTAACAGTTCATACATTTTTCTGCTGATGAGGCTTCATGTAAACTCTGTATGTTGCATTTGCAACGTGTGGCATACCACAGAATCATAGAATCACAGAATCAAAGAATGGCTTGGATTGGAAGGGACGTTAAAGATCACCTAGTTCCAGCCTCCCTGCCAGAGGTAGGGATGCCACCCAGTAGATCAGCTTGTCCTCATCCTGTAATTATCTGCCTGAGCAAAAAGTTGTTCTCCATATCTTTTAATAAGCCCCCTTTTAAGTATTGAAAAGATGCAATGAGGTCTCCCCAGAGCCTTGTCTTCTACAGGATGAACAACCCCAAGTCCCTCAGCATATTTTCATAGGAGAGGTGCTCCAGCCCTCTGATCACCTTTGTGACCCTCCTCTGGACATGCTCTAACAGATCCAAATCCTCCTTGTGCTGGGGGCCCCAGACCTGGACACAGTACTCTAAGTGGGACCTCACAAGGACAGAGTAGAGGCGCACAATCACCTCCCTCACCCTGCTGGCCACTCCTCTGGTGATGCAGCCCGGGATGCAGTTGGCCTTTTGGGCTGCAAACACACACTGCTGGCTCACGTTGAGCTTCTTATCCACCAGAACCCCCAAGTCCTTCTCTGCAGGGTTGCTCTCACTGAGTTCTTCTCTCAGTCTGTACTCACATCTGGGACTGCCTCACAAGGGCAGAGCAGAGGAGGACAATCACCTCCCTAATACAATCACCTCCATAAAATGCATCTTCTTTACACATGACAGTAAGCAGACATCTACAACAATTTATTTTATTTTATTTTATTTAACTGCTGAGTGCATTAATATTTGAAAGACAAAATAAAAATATTTTATTTGGGGAATCTTGTATACTCATTTATATACCCAGTAAAGAACAGTGAGTTCTGTTGACATTATATATAAAGTCTCTTCAAGATAAAAAACTCTTAGAATAAAGAATATTAGAAGCACAATGCAAGGAGTCAGAAGACTAGGGGCTAGCTATTTGCTTTGTCTGCTTCCCCAGTCCAATTAAGAACTCCTTTCTGAAACTGCATATTTAAAAAACTGTTCAACATGTTTTTAGCACCAAGAACTATCTGACTACTGCAACACATGGAAAGGGCTGAGGAAGAAGAGGGAAATGTAAAAAAGAAACACAAAGAAAAATTGAAATTAGATAACGTATACTAAAATAATATTACAAAAGGAATACCTATGCACTTAAATTTGTTGAGATTGAACAATTGTACTTTTGTTGTTCTTAGCCACTGTAGTTCCTGCTGATTATATAGACACAAATCTCATAGACAACTAGGATCACAAGGCAGCCCCATCTCTCCATGAGGAATAGAGCACCTTTACTCTAATCCTTTTTGCCCTTTCACATAACTCTATAAGGGCCTGGTTTTGCAGTTCACATACAAAATCTGACTGATTTAATACAACTTTAAAGATTGTCTTTCTTTTTATTTTGATCATGAATCCTCTTCTCCACTGGGATGTTCATAAGTTCCCAGGAACTTGCCAGCAGCCCCTCATTATTTATTTATTTTTCTGAATAAAGCTCTGGAAAGCATGAATGTAAACAGGACTTAACATTCTGAAGAAATCAAAAAACATGGAACTTCTTAAAGTATATTCCTAGCTATAAAAAGTAAAGTTTATTTCACATAGTGCCTATGTTTTTGAGCAAACAGGTATATCTGTGAGCAACTGTAAGAATGATGGCTGGTTTCCTGTATTAGGAAACATTGTTTAGATTGTAAATGACTATTAAGAATGTGATAAAAATGGTTTTCTTGTTGCTAGGATATTCATTGTGTCCGGCTCACATAGAGTTTAGTGTTTAAGGAAGAAAAGATTTCAGTATGAGCTCAGCCTTATTAATCTATTTTCTACTGGCATGATTACAATTACAAAGCTTGTAATAATCAGGGACCTCTTGCTCTTCTTGCTAACTTCAACCAACACAGTCAATGGACTCTAAACTGTAAGGAATAATATATCCAGAGACACATACAGAAGGAGAAAGTATGATTGGGTAAGCCTTATCTCCCTTTCCTTAGGGAACCATATTTGAAACAATTTCTTGATTATGGGAATTCTAAGTGGAGAGATTTTTCTGAGTAATCACTAGTTGTTTTTGTTATTTTTCACTGCCTTGAGAAGGTTTGCTGATTACCATAGGAATACTCCACTGAGAAAATTTTACTCACATAATAAAACCATGTTGGGCCAGAGTTTAAAAAAGCATACTAATTCCTTTGGGCACGTCAATGTTATCAACATCAGCAACACTATCCTGAGGCAAAGCTTATTTGCTGCTTAACATTTCCAAATGTGTTGTGCAACAGATGAGCACAAAGCAATTCTGCTCAGGTGTTCAACATCATGCAGCTGGATCCAGCAGTATTTGCTGTGCACAAGTTGTGTATGTGTACACAAACCTGACCAATTTGAATATGATATAATAAACAAGCTAGAATCAAGGACCTAATTGGTCAAAGACAGTAAGAGCATTGCCACGACATTACCCATTTGATACATTTTTATCCATGTCCACATAAAAAAATTGTACAAAATGGTGAAGGTCTAAATCAAATGTGGCCGTACAAATATCAGGTTCTCTTTACATACACAACGCTTTTGCTAAGCATGTAGAAAAGATCAGTGGACTAGAAAATTGTAGAGCAGCTATTATGATTTGCTTTAAAATTCAGTGTAAGCACTTAACAGAATTCATTGGATGATATCAATAAATTTAACATATATACTTTTATATAAATTACTTCAGAACAACAGAATGCATTAAATTGCTAAAGCAGTAGAAAATAAGTTAACTAAAAATTAGAACAGAGAATAGAAGAAAATAAGTTAACTGACAATATCAAGCCTATAGACTAGCTTGGTTATATCTTATATAAACAGGGTAACATTTTTATATTTCATGGGATTTTTTCATTTTCAAAAAGTACACAGATTACAAAGAGTAATTCAGCTTGGATTATGAAGTTGAAAGTGAGTTAAGGTTTTCAAAGATACATTTTAGTTGTTTTTAATTTTATCATATTGAGGTGCTTCACTGCTGATTGAGACATCAAAACAGTAATAAAGAAATATACACTTTTTAAGAAGATTAGTGCTTTGAGGATCCCTAATATACTTAGAGGATACATGTCAGCTGCTGTGCTCAAATCTTTTCCTGCCTTTCTAAGTCAGGCAGTGACATCAATGACTTGAAATCATTTCAAGAGTTTATATCATCTCTCTGCATCAGAACGACGGGATCATTTTATCAGTATCAGCAGGACATGTAGCTGCTAAAAATTCTATCAACTATTGATGCATTAAAATACAGTTCAATTTTAGAGCAAGATGAGAGCAGTAGGTGTTTCAAATTTATAATAGTCATTAGGATAGCAAACCAAGCAAATTAAAGTAACAAATTGAGTCATCGGGTCACTTTTTTTTTTCCCAAAGACAGTTAACGAGTATACAAATATCTCCCATAAACATCTGTGGAAATATGGGTAAGAATGCAATTAGACATCTTTGAACATGAATAGGTTCTGAACTTACAACAAAGGTGTGTGACTGAGCTACATAACTGATTAGTCCATTTGATTTAATTTTGGAACCAGTAAAATAATAATAATAATTTTTTAAAAAGGTGTACAAAACAACAATCAATGGAAGGTTATTCTGTCAGAGTATGAGTACTTCTTTTTACAGAGATAGTTGTTTGTCTCCTTCTTGTTTATAAACCAGTGTCATTCCTATGAGTCAGCATAATTCCACAAGAATCAAGGAAGAAAAGATATTAATACCAAATCAGAAAAAAGCTAACAATATTTAAAAGTACTTGCATGTCTATAAATTACAGCAGAAAAAAAAAAAAATCCTTGATGATACACAGGCCAGGGAAATTCAGACTCTGAATTCTCCCTGTCTTGTTGCTCATAATGCCAATATATTATTTCTTTGTGCTTTCAGAATTTTACTTGCTCTTTTTAGGACTGGTACAACTTTTTGAGTAAAAGCTACAGCAGAAAATAGACATTAAAAAAAAAAGTAATAATTCTTCCCATCCTCAACCTAAGTTAAGAAAGCAGTTCTTGAAATTTTCCAGCTAGAACAAGGCACGTAAGTATGCCCCCATGTTTGGGAACTAGTATGTGTGACAAACAAGGAGCGAAGAGAGAAGAACATGGCCATGGGACATGATTTTTCGAGTATTTTACAGCAGTTCTGAATTTGCATTAGAAATCCAGTATTAGCCATGGAATCAGGGTGCCAAGATCTCAAGGACACAGATAAATTTATTTCTGTACTTCCACAGTCAACTTCAAATTAAAAATACAGTTAGGAAAAAAATACACAAGAGAAATAAAGAACCAGATGTCTACTCTTTGAAGACAAACCTCTATCTGACAATGGGAATGCAAAAACACTTTCACAAAATGTCTAAATATTTGTTATCAACAAAGAAACTTACAAACCCTAATAGAACAAATTCCACCCAGTCCATTGTCCTGTTTCTGGAGATCACAAGTAACAGGTATGTTGACAAGAGAGCAAAATACAGGTAAGCAATACTTCCCTTCAGTATCCAGTGATTTGTGCCACAGTCAGAAAATAAACCACGTAATGACTTTGTGTGCTTAATAGGTTTTGGTGAATTTTTCCTTCCATTCATTTTTCTGGTCCTTCTGAAACCACCTAAAGCCTTACTATCCACTACAGCTTGAGAAACAGCCCAGTCATTGTAGACAGGACTTTTTTTCCTCATTAGACAAAACCAGGACACATTCAGGAACACAAAAGATGACTGGTCAAAACAGGAAAAACTCAAAACCAAATTTACTATGAATTTGCATCTACGTTTAGTACATTAGCAAAATTTTAAAAAATATATATAAAAAAAATCTAACAAGCAATCAGCTATAGCAGTATTTAACAGTATGATCTCTTAGTGGCTTTCAGCATCAATTAGATTTTCAGTGGCTTCATCATCTTTTCCAAAAAAGCAACCATTTCTTTCTCAATTTTAATCAAAGTGAAGGGTAGCAAGAATGCATACCCATTTCAGAAATTTCACACTTTCATTTCGCTTCTGTGAAAAAAGCTACACTAACAGCAAAACTAGCAGAATAATGATCTCTGAATAAAGAAAAGCTTGGCAGCAATGTTTTCTGTTTTCTTTTCATACTTTTACTTTCTACTTAGTAAATTAAAAGCATCATATTCTGATTATTGTCTGATATCTTTCTCTTTGCATGCAAAGGTTAAATTGCTTACCAAATGACAACGACTGAAATTGAAGGATGAACAGGAAAATCAGAAAGTCGGCTTGTTTTTACAAGACCAATGTCTTGTCTCACACTTTTCATAAAAAGTGCTGATTTCTTATAAAAGGTGCATTGGGTTTAGATTCAGCTTCATAAGAAAATAAAATGCATACAGGATAAAAAATAATTTAAAAATGAAGATATATATTAAAAGACAGAACAAAACATTGTGCTCTTATACCTCAGCATGTCAGATGCAGTTAGAAAAACAATTTATAAAGATTTGAAGTACTATTGGTACTATTGATAAAAGTGACTCTTATAGGAACAGCAGAATTTTTATATATGACATGTTGCAAAGTAGAAACTAGCAGAAATGAGACTTTTTCTAAATCTGTAATTTAAGAAACACTAAATAATAGAGGAAGAACCACTACACAGACTGTCAGTGTGACATGACTAAATGGTAATTAATCTAGAGACAATTAATAATCAGAGAGGCAATTATACTTGGGAATCCATATTAGAATATACACTGGGTGCCACTCCCTAGCTAAGTCATTGGTATTATTTATACAGTAATTTGGAATTGTTATGTATTAAGTAACGTTATGAAGTATCAGCTGTACATATTCAAGTAATTCTTACCCATTCTGATTAAATAACTTCTATTAAATATCAGTAAATATGTAATTAGCTCATTTCTGTCTTGAAATATAGCTTTAAATCTACTATATTTTACTGAAGTTTTTAAGTTATGCTTCCATAATAACCTGTCACTGAAATAATTTTTTTTAAAAAAAAGAAAATAATCTCTTTTTTTTTAACATCATTACTGTTTAATTGAAAATGTTTACATATCCCACAATATTATCCCCTTTTTCATACAGATAGTAAAGGATTTCAGGAGTTCTTGTATTTATTTCCACAGACAGCAACGTTGTCATTTCTTCATTAATCTACCGAACATTCTGTGCAGATAAGAGGGTTACAGTGGTTGATGTTATAATCGGTGCATGACTACAAACATATGAATATACAGTACATCTGCTATTTATCTACATACAGAAACATGTCTCTGCAAGGAGATGGGATCTCACTGGACTCAAACAGGGATTACCGATACTTCTGTCCTGTTCTACTCTGGCATTTAACCCTGGTAAGCAAGTCAACTAGCTGTCTAAGGGCAGGGTGTATTTATACTTAGTAATCTTAACTTCCTCACAAATAAACTTCATCATAGTACCATTGCATGCTAGTATGACGATACATACCATAAAATGTTTTTAAACAGCATCCCAGCAGTCTGGCAGAATTTTATCCTTGTGGCTGCACCCTCCCTCCCAGAAGGGTTCTTCAATGTTATGTAGTTCCCTGCCTTTAAAATAAGCACTACTGAAGAAACTTCTCTGACTCCAGGAAGGATAATGTGCCTTTATGACATGACTCCTGAAAAAGCACTCTGTAATCGCTTCAGATTGGAGTTGAGAGTAAACATCCAACTAAAAATGCAAGAGGATAGGAAAACTGTTTTTAGGCACAGTCCATCACCAAATACACTGAAAATTAATGCATACACATTTAAAAATTCAACCAGATTAAAACTAAATAAATCATAGAATCATAGCATCATAGAATCATAGAATCATAGCATCATAGAATATCCTGAGTTGGAAGGGACCCACAAGGATCATTGAGTCCAACTCCTGGCACCACATAGGTCTACCCAGAAATTCAGACCATGTGACTAAGTGCACAGTTCAAACTCTTCCTAAACTCCGACAGGCTTGGTGCCATGATTACGTCCCTGGGGAGCCTGTTCCATATATAGTTTTTTTATCAATAAAAGGAAGAAAGAAAATGAAAGCTTCAAGGTCTAACAAATAGAAAGATTTCTCTGTTGATGAAGACCTCCAGCCCAAATTACCAAAAAGTGGAAAAGTTACAGGGTTCTTCAAAACACATTACTTAAAACCGTGGACAGAGAGTCATAGAATCATTAAGGAAAAGACCTTCAAGTTCATCTGGTCCAACCGTCACCCTACTACCAATGTCACCCACTAAACCATGTCCCTAAGCACCAGGTCCAAAAGGCAGGACAGTAAACAGTAGGCTAGATGGATCTTGTTCTGACCCTATGTGTGTGTGTGTTTGAGGAGGGGGTGGAAGAGGGGGAGGGTGGTTGTTTTTTTGTTTGTTTTTTTTTTTTTTACAGTTTCACGTAGTTTTACTAGCTTAAGAATTTTGGTCACCAAGTATTCCTGTGGATGCAGTATGCCTACTTCTATCAGACTAAGGTGTCCCATATAATACCTATCTTCTCTCTACATGACAGACTGTAAGCAAGTAGCCTCTGAAATGAACCATCTTGACAATGGAATGAATGACAAAAAAAAGCATCCAACTGCAATGTTCTTCCTAACTCTGTATCAATTGTAGCATGAAACTACTCATTTAACTTACTCTGTTATAAACCATGCATAGTTTCTAAAATTAAGAATCTCTAATAATTTACAGCTAAACTACTAATAAAATGTTGAGCGCTAACCAGATGTTCAAAGAAATTTGAAAGATTTATTTTTATGTCATATAATTATAATAGAGACAATTTAATTAGAGATTCAAAGATATTCTGTAATTGAACCCTGCAGCACAATCCTCCTTCCAAGAAAGAAATACACCCATCCACAAAAAAAGCAGCTTACTTTGCTCTTTGCTTGACAGAGTTGAACCAGTTTAAAGAGGTAAAAACAGTTTCAGCAGTAAAGGCCTAGAGGTAGTTATTTCTTACCTAGAACAAAGAATTGTATTTGAAACACAATTGATTTTCCCATTTGAGCTGGCTTGGTGCAGCTTACCACTGCAGCTTTCTCTGAGTGTTCAGTACTGACTCAATATAAACTGTAATAACTCACATGCAATACATATAATGAAGACTGGAGTGATAATAACGTATCTCTGGGCATTCATTTGTAAATGTATTTGCAGTCCCAAACTGAAATTTATACTTTATAATTTGGGGTCAAACCCAGGAATAAGGAATGTTGGTGGGTGGAACAGGAAAGCTTGAGTTTCTTTGGCATCTATCCCTAAAATCTGTATTACATAGTTGGGAAATAGATCAGATATGGGATGCCCAGTAGATTTTTTTCTTTGTTTTAAGCTTTTCCTAAGCATTAATGCTGTTTCTCTCTCATCTACGTGCAGACACATGTGAGAGGACCTAGAAAATGCTGAAAGAAGGAAATATATATATGTGTGTAAGTATTAACATACCCTATATCATATTTATATAAACTTCTTATATATGAACATATATTAAAAAGTTTAAGCATGAAGAACAACAGAAGAACAGATTCTACTTCTCTCATCCATGCAGACTTTTTTGACTTTTGCGCTATTCAGAAAACAGCTTTGTTATTTACCACACAAGTTTTTATGCTTCTTTTTTGTTTGTTTGTTTGTTTGTTTGTTTGTTTTGTTTTGTTTTTGTGTTAAGCTATGAGGGTAGTTACCTGGCATTTGCTGGTCGTCAAGCAGTTTTAAAAAATACAGTCAGGGTATTGCAAATAAACAAGTTAGGGAATGACAAACAGAAATACATAATAATCATTTGCCTAAATTCAGCTGCATCATTATACCCATTATTCCATGAAATATGCTCCTTTTTAAGTAACACCTGGAGTTGGTTCAAATTGCAATGCAATTGAAAAATAGCAAACTAACAGAACTGAAAAAGAGAAAGACAGAGATGCAGCACGTAGCTCTTTAAAATTCCCTGAGAATTCAATTTTTTCTTGGAAATGGAACCCTAGAGGAAAGATTGATAAAATCTGAATTCAAAGTACTTAAAGGTTGCAGATGGATGATGAAGTTTTGTATCCTGTCAGGTATATTTCCTAACTACTACAAAGGCAGAGTTCTGTAAAAAAAGTAAAGGGCAATAACATTGTCACCTCCTCCTTTCAAATATAACATTGAAAATCCCAAATGAAAAATTTTCAGCAAATTCATCTGAAAGTCCAAGCTGATTTTGGCAAACAAAGAAATCTCAGGATAAGCAAGGCTACACAGTCAGAGCTGGGCCTGAAAAGAAGAATAAACAGAGGACAAGAAAGAGAGGAAAAGAAGGACTGCGATAAGGAAGTAGGCTCTTGAGGGTTCATAAAGATAATCTGATTGCAAGATTCTGCATCTGCCCCTGCTCAGCAGAATGATATGGAAAGATGAAAGCATGATATACAAAAAAGGGGAAATGAAAGAACAAAAATCATCAGCGACAACTAAAAATCACTTTCACAAACAGGAATAAGAACTGTACCCCAAATTCAGGGAAAAAAAAAAAAAAGACAAAATAAGAAATTATCAGATAAAGTGGATTTGTGAAAGAAACAAGAAAATGAATTGAAAGAGATTTTTGAAAGTTTTTCATTAGTGGGGATGTTAATCAGTATCAAATTAAGTCTATCCTTCAGGTAAAGGAAGGTAGTTTTAGTGATACTGTAACAGCGATAGTGATACTGTAAAATGGCAAACTTCAATGCCCACATGAAGAACAGATGACTGATTCTGTAAATATGAGCTGCAAATCTAGAATATATTTAGAAAATAAGTGGAATCTCACTAATGTGAGACTGTTGTCAGTTAGGGAAAAAGACATTAGAGTTCGATCTCTAATTGCTGGTGGATCTGTGGACATGAGCAGCATATCATAATCTACCAGAGTTCGACCTTGGACTATTCAGTGTCTATACTTCTTTATACTTGTTACAAAACTTAAATTAAACACTGAAAATAGCTTCTCTGATCATCGTTATTTCAGCAAAGCAGGTCAGCAGCCTGTTGACTCTCACGTAACCTTTCCCTTCTTACAATTCTGATCCATCAAGGTAACTTCAAGGATAGTTTCAAATTATTTCTCCCCAAGGTAGCATTATGTTGACACTTACGACAAAAGCTCAGCATTCTCAAATCCTTCTCCTCCCTTGTCATGAACAGATGGGGCAATAAAAAGGAACTGTTCCCTTACTCTCAAACTTAAATGAAGTGGAATTTGTTAGGAAAAACAAAAATTAAACTTACACTAGAAACATTTTTGAAGCTGTTTATAGTTTAGTAATCTAGAAGTACAGATTTAGCAGCAATATACTTCTTGGCTTCTGACACTATTGTCATCAGTACATTATTGGAAGTTAAAAGAACACAAGGGATTAGAAACAAAGACCTTTCACCCCAACTTGAAGCCTACAAATTCCCCTTTTTAACTGGTTAAGAGTCCTAAGCAGCCAAGAAGGCCTTAGTACCACCATGAAATGGGCAAAGGGTAGTTGCAAAGCAGGTGGCTGATGAGCCCTGAAGTGTCAGACACTCCTGTTAGTATCAATGCACTCGTCATTGCTGATGTGCACTGGAGCTTTTTAAAAGCTAAGACATTCCCAATTCCTTCTAAGGAAGGCTTTAAGCTGTCTTTGCCACCACTCTCTCTGTACCCTCCACGACACAGAATGCAGCAGTGTCTCTGCTTTCAAATGCCTGCTCTTCTACCCTTTATTGAAACAAGAAGACACCACTTCACCAGACATCCACATGCTTTAGCACCATCTCCTCTGCATTAGTAAGGAAACCTCCTCAGCCAGTGTAGGACAATGCTGGTATGTATCCTGCTTCTCACGGACCCTCTTAGAAGACGGACAGAGCAGGAACCTGCCCTTAGTTTAGCAAGGTATAAATACAGGCTACTTAGAAGCCTCAAGATAAAAAACATTAGTTTCTGTGTTTCTCTGGCACTTCTTCATAACAAAAATATTTTGTCCATAGGCAAAAGAAGAAATTTTTGGCTTTCTGAGTGCAAGACTAATTAATCAACATGCCTAGAAAATAACGAGCACAAGAAGCCTCACCACTTATAGGGCAGAACACTTTTCTCTAATCCTTCCTTCTCCCACTAAAATTTAAAGAAATATCTGAAAAAGAATCCTCCACTTCTAGAACTGGACACAGAACCTACATTTACCATTTTTGCACAAAAGCATAAAGGAACAAGCATATAGAAAATATATTTTTGCACAGCTTAACATGTTCCTGGAGAGAGTATGAGAAAGGAATAATCTCTCCACCTAGCAACTGAGACATCTCAGTACTCAAACTTAGATGAGATGACGATTCTTAAGAAGAAAAAAAAAAAAAAAACCACAGGAAATGTTTTCTCTTGCTATCTGACAAGACAATGAATATACAACTGTTAATGGTGAACTACAGGAAAAAGCTAATAAGAAGGGCTGAGCTGAGTAAAGTAATCTAACTGCATTCAAAAATCCACTGGCTTATGCAGTGCAAAATCCAGACATATAAGAAGAATATGCTTACACTATACAGCCTAGTCAATATACAGTGCTTTGTTTAGGCATTCTGGGTTTGGGGTTTTTGTTTGGTGATCACATTTCCCTAGGAGTTGCTGTAGAGGTCAACAACAACAAAAAAGACAAACTAAAAAGAAAACATTGCTACAATACCAGAAAGAATAGTAACTAGATAGAAGGATGGGAGTAATCTCTTCTTTTTGTTTTGTCTGTAAATAGCAATTAAAAGACCCTACAAGTAAACAACTGAAATACAAAAATCATCATATCTGATATTTTTGAAGCAAGATGAATACTAAAATTAGACTTAAAAAAATAGTCTTTTTCATTATGGAATGCAGTAGTATAAAAACTCTCAAAGACATGATTACTAGGAGAAAAATCACCCATGTTAATCAAGGATACTTTCTAAGTTTGCATTTAAAAGAAAGGTTACAATATATTTACATTAACGTTCCTATATATTCTTCTGTAGTGAATAACTCCTATATTAATATTTATGATATGTATAATGGCTTTTTAGTTAGCTACAGTTCATTCTCATACAAAATGCTTTAGAAATGCTACATATCTGCAATTGCCCTGTAATTCCACCAATGATATTAAAACAGCTTTAGAGGTTAGTTCAAATCTTGGTGGCTTGAGGGCACTCCTTAATTCTAATAAAGAAGCCTATGCAAAGAGCAAGCTGTCAATTTAATTACTAGTTGGTCAGAGCTATACTAGGCCCTTTGTAATATGGGCCAAACCATAAGCCAGAGGAAAAAGTCTGAGCTAAAAGGGTTCTGCTACAAATGTCACTCAGTAGTTATAGAAAAAAGTAAATGAATCAGCCAATTACATTTATAGAGCAAGGCAATAGATGCTGATGAGTATTTAAGATTGCTCACCCATGCAAAGCCATTGCAAGTGTTTGGTTCCCCACTATGGGAAAAGAATGCATAGCTGAAATGGAAAAGATTTCCTTTTCCTGTTGATTGCATTATGTAAAAGAGAGGAAAAGGAACAAAATGGTAAATTTCAGAACTGCCACACTAAAATGTACCATTAATTTATCTAGTGTTGTGTTGTCCATCAGTGGAAATGGCTAGTGCATATAAAAGTACTGAATACTGTGCAGCATATCTAGTTATATATTTTTGCATTTCCTGTTCACAATTATCATAGATCTTCCCCCACTACTAATAGTTATACTATAGCATGCATTGAAACAAGAGCCTGAAGATATCAGGTTCACGTGAGTGCCATTACTACATAAATAAGCATGATTCTGAATGTTATTTGGCATCCCTTTCTTGTGAAAAACAGTAATTTTTATGACACAATTTACCATCCTTGAACTAACCTCCACACTGCATTACTTGACATGGAATCATAGAATGGCTTGGGTTGGAAAAGAAATTAAGATCACCTAGTTCTAACGCCCCTGCCATGCGAAGGGATGCCACCCACTAGAACAGGTTGTCCAGGGCCTCATGCAACCTGGTCTTGAACATTTGCAGGGATGGAGCATCCACAGCTTCTCTGGGCAACCTGGTCTAGTGCCCTCAACACCCTCTGAGTAAATAACTTTCTCCTAACATCTAAGCCAAATCTCTCATCCTTTAGTTTAAAACCACTCCCCCTGGTCCTGTCATTGTCTGCCCATGAAAAAAAGTTGTTCTGTATCTTTTTAATAAGCCCCCTTTAAGTATTGAAAAGATGCAATGAGGTCTCCCCAGAGCCTCCTCTTCTCCAGCTCTCTCAGCCTTTCTCCGTAGGAGAGGTGCTCCAGCCCTCTGATCATCTTCATGGATCTCCTCTGGACCCACTCTAACAGCCCCACATCCTTCTTGTGCTGTGGGCCCCAGACCTGGATGCAGCACTCCAGGTGTGGCCTCACAAGGGCAGAGAAGAGGGGGACAATCACCTCCCTCACCCTGCTGGCCTCTCCTCTGGTGATGCAGCCCAGGATGTAGTTGGCCTTCTGGGCTGCAAGCGTGCACTGTTGGCTCATGTCGAGCCTTTTGTCCACCAGAATCCCCAAGTCCTTCTCTGCAGGGCTGCTCTCATTGAATTCTTCTCCTGGTCTGTGCTCATGTCTGGGATTGCCCCAGCCCAGGTGCAGCACCTTGCACTTGGACTTGAACCTCATTAGGTTTACATGGGCACAGTTCTCCAGCCTTTCCAGGTCCCTTTGGATGGCATCCCCTCCTTGTATCAACTGCACCACTCAGCTGAGGGAGCACTCGATCCCACTGTCTATGTCATTGATAACGATATTAAACAGTACTGGTTCCAGGACAGACTCTGAGGGACACCACTTGGTGGCGGTGGCCTTTTTTTTTAAAAAAAAAAAAAAAAGAAAAAAAAAAAGAAGAAAAAGGTAAAAGAAAAAAAGGAAAAGGAAAAAAGGAAAAAGGAAAAAAGAAAAAAGAAAAAAACATTTTTTATATATGGATACTATATTTGCAATTGTGATTTATGTACTTCTAGGTATGAAGTTAATCAAGAAGTGATTAAGAATACCTGGTAGTCTCTTAGGAACACATAATGTGAATTGATTTCTTCTAACAGGAAGTTCCCTTAGCAGACATCATAACAACAAAAGCAAAGATTGCAATTGTGACACAAAATGATTAGTGTTGGATGCTCGAAACTCAAATACCCAAGCTTTGTTCATAATAATAACAATAAATAGGGACAACAATAATAGTTATAATCTAGCCTACAGCCAGTGAATAAAAACAAAACAGCATTCTGTTTAAATATAAATCAGTGTTGAAACTAAACTAACCTGCTGGTGGAAGCTATGGAGTCTAAAATCAAAAAAAATGATCAAATCAAATAAAATAAATCTTAACTTGGCAGTATAAGGCTACCACAAATGTCTGTTTTGCTAGATTTACAAATGGAGTAGACTGAAATAGTACTGTGGACATGATATATAACATTTTGAAATAATATATAAATAATAAAATTATGATGACATCACCAGCTGGGTAGATGGGGGGAGAGCAGTGGATGTCATCTACCTTGATTTCAGCAAGGCTTTTGATACTGTCTCCCATGACATCCTGCTAGCAAACCTGAAAAAGTGTGGTATAGAGGAGTGGACAGTAAGGTGGGTTGAGAACTGGCTGACTGGCTGAGCTCAGAGGGTGGTGATCGGCGGCGCAGAGTCTGGCTGGAGACCTGTGACGAGCAGTGTTCCCCAGGGGTCGGTGATGGTTCCAGTCTTGTTCAACATCTTCATCGACGACCTTGATGAGGGTATAGTGTCCACTCTCAGCAAGTACGCCGATGATACAAAGCTGGGAGGAGTGGCCAACACACCAGAAGCTGTGCTGCCATTCAGCAAGACCTGGACAGGCTGGAGAGATGGGCAGGAAGAAACCAAACGAGGTTTAACAAAAGCAAGTGTAGAGTCCTGCACCTGGGAAGGAACAACCGCATGTATCAGTAAAGGCTAGGGGATAACCTGCTGGAGAGGAGCTCTGCAGGGAAGGACCTAGGGGTCCTGGTGGATGATAGGTTGGCCATGAGCCAGCAGTGTGCCCTGGTGTCCAAGAAGGCTAATGGGATCCTGACATGCATTAAAAGGAGCGTGGCCAGCAGGTCAAGAGAGGTGATCTCTCTACTCTGTGATATCTCTGATCCCTCTACTCTGCCCTGGTCAGGCCTCACCTGGAGTACTGTGTCCCGTTCTGGGCTTCCCGGTACAAAAATACAGGGATCTCCTGGAAAGAGTCCAGCGGAGGGCCACAAAGATGATAAGGGGCCTGAAGCATCTTCCCTGTGAGGAGAGGCTGAGAGACCTGGGTCTGTTCAGCCTTGAGAAAAGAAGACTGAGAGGGGATCTTATTAATGTTTACAAATATCTTAAATTTGGGAGACAAAGGGGTATGGCCAACCTCTTTTCAGTGGTTTGTGGGGACAGGGCAAGGGGCAATGGCCATAAAATGGAGCACAGGAAGTTCCGCACCAACATGCAAAAGAACTTCTTCATGGTGAGGGTGACGGAGCATTGGAACAGGCTCCCCAGGGAGGTTGTGGAGTCTCCTTCTCTGGAGATATTCAAGACCCGTCTGGATGCCTACCTGGGCAACCTGCTCTAGGGAACCTGCTTTGGCAGGGGGGTTGGACCTGATGATCTCTTGAGGTCCCTTCCAACCCCTACAATTCTGTGATTCTGTGATAAAACAGAAGCAGGTGGCATTCCAAAAAAAAAAAAAAAAAAAGCCCTGTCAAACTGAAACAGGACAACATACAATCTACTACTGTATTAGAATTTGTGCAGAAGGCATCACTGTACTCAAAAATTTGAAAGCCTAGATTTATTTAATTTTTATATTAAGTATCAAAGTCACATGTTTAAACTTGAATGCTTTGAAGACTCTTATTTAATACATCTTGAAATACTCTTTGAGGGTATTTGTTCTTTCACTGAAGATAAAGACACAGCTAATGGTCTGAACATATATTTGCCTCTCCTCTGTCTTTCCCCCATTTCAGCTAGATTAATGGTATTCTTATGAATTAATACCCAGAACTTTTAATTCCTGCCTTCTACCAAACTTCCCCAAATTTTATAATCCCTTTTCTTCTTATCTGAAGCCTTTACAAAGCTCTGTGAACAATCATTAGAAATATGCTCTAGCGTACTCCAGTCATTCTGTGTCTTGGATGTGATGTTTTGCACATGCAAAATACAAAAAGACTGCCTTTCTGGTGATAAGCATGTGATTCTTCTTCAAATTATTTCTGCAGTAGGAAAGAACACTGTATTTTACATTTTACATTTTTGCACCCTTCCTCACTCCAGCTACTGAACCAACTAACTCCATGTTCAAATCTTTCCTCTAATGTTTTTATTCCTTTCTGACTGGAAAATCTAGAAGGTTAGAAATACAGGTTATGCTATGTATTATGGAGTAGATGCAATATATTAACAAAGGATGACTGAATGGCTTTTTCCTACCATGTTATTAAATACTTTAAAACAGAAAATCCTCTAGGTATTATTATTAAATGTAATCTGTACTCTCTCATTTCATCAAATCTGAACTAATTTCTCTAATTCCATATACTATTAGAGACTTATTTTAATTTTTGCTGCATCATTTTAAAGGCTTTTTGTCCCTACACACCTTTGGCTACTCAAGCAGTGTTTTCATGTATGCTTTTTGAAACTTCAGCAAATAAAAAAATACGAAATACATTTTCATGTACACAAAACTTAAATAAGGAGAAGCTGAAGGAGGAAAGTTTCTTCCCTACTGATATTTTCCAGGACATCTCAGATGCTCGGAACTATCATATTGAGTTGTATGTACCTACTGAGATGTGTATTAGTCAATTGTTTGCAATATTTTCTTTTTCTCACCAGCTCTTCTCAATTCTTTCTTTTCTACTCATTTGGCTGCTTTTGTAGTTTAAGAGATAGTTATTCTTACCAGACATAACAACAGAGATCTCAATAGCAAAACTATATTGTAAAATGCATGAATATAACAAGATGCTTAGCATTTATTTAAACTCTTCCCTTTTGTCATCTGTTCCCCTCAACATTTACTTGAGTGGTGAAATATGAATTGCTTTAAGACTTCTGTCAACATTTCCCTCACAAATTACCTGGAATTGTCACTACTTTAAAAGCAATATCTGACAGATAATAAGCATTCATTTCTATTTAGTTTATTTGAAATTCCAGAGATTGGATTTTAATTTCAGTAGTAATTTGATAGTTTATGAGTAGATTGTCTGATTGTTAAGTTTATGCATTACTGCTTGCAATTGTTCTGCAGCTCTTCCTTATTAAATAGTTTAGTAGGAAACTATCAAACTATCACAGTTGAATTAAATCTAATAGGAAACATTTATTTTTTTTTTAAAGCAACGCATTTATATCTTTTTTTTTTTTTTTTAGGAAGTTTTTCATGCAGTAAGCCAATGTGTTGTATTTGAAATGACAAGTTAAGTTTCACAATTTAAATTTAAATTTAAATTGAACCTGGGCATACTGCTGGCTCATGTTCAGGCAAGCATCAATCAGCACCCCTGATCCTTCCTCTGCACAGCTTTCCAGCCACTCTCCCCCAAGCCTGTAGTGCTGCATGGGGTTGTTGTGACCAAAGTGCAGAACCTGGCACTTAGCCATGTTGAACCTCATCCCATTGGCCTCTGCCCATCGACCCATCCTGTCCAGGTCCCTCTGCAGGGCCTTCCTACCCTCTGGCAGGTTGACACTTCCCCCCACCTTGGTGTCATCAGTAAACTTACCGAGGGTGTATTCAATTCCCTCATCTAAATCATCAATAAAGATAATAAAGAAGATGGGCCCCAATGCTGACCCCTGGGGAACACCACTGGTGACCAGTCGCCAGCTGGATTTAACTCCATTCACCATGTCACCTGCATGTCCTTGGCTTTTATCTAGAAGAGTAGCAAGAAGTTCTCATATGAACATATTTTCTGTTTGACAATAGAAATAAAGAGACGTTTTCTCATAAGAAAATCCAGCAATAGCTCGAATGATCAAAGGGGGTAACGCTTCCTATGGACAGGGTCTGCACAGCATGCTGCACTCTGATCAGGAAACCATTTAATGCTGCAGAACTCAAGGCTCCCAGCATTTAAAGATGTTAAATTATCTATACGACTCTCTCTCTATAGTGTTAACTCCAAGAACTAGTATTTTAAATGATACTTTACAGAGTCTGAGTGCTTTTCCTACTGGGATCATAATGAACCAGTACCCCCTTGTGCAAAACACGCATCCATAATACACTATTCCACAGGAGCCACAAGATGCAGGGAGCTTAGAAGGCTTCTTAGCAGTTACACAGAAAAAGTTTTAGTACAGTTTCTGTGGGAATCTATGGATGTTACTGCAATATTCCAAGACAAGTCACACCTGATGCTTGTATGAGAAACAAATAAACAAACAAACAAAACTTATTTTTCCAATTAATATCAGATACATGTAAGTACACCTTTATATATATATATATATATATATATTGTGGTTTGCAAGTTATTTGTATTGCATTGATGTATTCATTCAATATTAAGAACCAATAAGAAACATGTTAACTTAAAAGACTGTGGGTTTTACTGTACTTAATTTCTGTGAATACAATGGCTCAAAGTTATGAAACATTGATATTTCTCCTTCACAGTTCTGTCCCCAGCTGTTTCTACAAGTTTTTTATTGATTGCACTTAACACAAGGGAAAATAATCTTGTGTTGGCAGAGGCTTCTGCTGAGTCATGCTGACAAGCACATCCTATTTAACATTGGAAACTTGGATGGTGAGATGATGATTTGTCAGAGCCACAACTTTTCAGAGTGGTAAATCCTTCTTAACAAAACCCCCAGTAGAACAAAAGGTATGTGTTTTTTCATGCCAGCTCATCTGCCTGGTTCGTAATTGTCTATGTGAACCCAAGTGTAAGGGTTACAAGGATTCCAGATAACTGGAATTTATAAAAAGCATAATGTTGGATTGAGAGCAAGAGAGGATGTGTGTGTTTGGTCTAACCTAAGTGAGACGGAAAGTTTACATGAAAGATTATGTTATGTCTATGATTTCCATTAAAGATAAGCATTATTTCCCTGCAGAATGGGAAAAATCCCCATTCTTAAAACTTCTGCATTTTACATTTTGTGGGCTCACTTTTACAGTCAGATTCTTCAGAAGATTCCTTTCTTTTTCACTTTTTTTTTTTTTTAGATTATATTTATTTTCTTACTTTCACTCTACAATTCAAGTTTCCAGGATAACCTCCTCCTCTTCTTTCAAGGCTCTTTACTTTTACTTTCCCTTTAATGCAAGTAACACAGGCAGAAAGAGTAGAGGTCAACTACAAAAGCAGTGCTAAACCACAGGCCTAAAAGAGACATCCTTTCCTACCATATAAATTCCCTGCTATTACAAGAAACTGAAACTTTTTTTCAGGAGTTTATGCCCAGGAACAAGGTTAGGAGACAGTTAGGAGACAATATATCTATTTCTCTAGAAAGACATTACAGCAGTATCAGAAATGCATGAAGTACCTAACAGTCTTAAGAAAAAAGATCACTATTACATTTTCAGATCGACGATTTTAAAAGTCAAAGCCTGCAAAGTCTGTGCATGTAATGTTGCATGTAAGTAAGGATTTGCATTCAAAAGAGTTTTCAAAAGGAAGAAATCATAATTTCTTAGTCAGTTTCCAAATTTTCTATCATAATCATTTCCAAACTGTCAGTTATAAAAACTATTAAAATTGCAAATTTTTAAAACAAAATTGTCAATAACCTGCATTGAAATAAAACTTACGCTTTTATTGTTTCAGCTAAAAATACGTGCCTGAAATATTTCAATAGTTTCCTCTTGGAATCCAAAAGGAAATTTCACCCTTTTTAATACAATGATTGTAACAAATGTAATAAAAGTTACTGAAGTGGCAGATTATAACCATCTTCAATGTTTGCATAGGCTGCACATTTTCTAAAGAATTAGTTATTTCCCGTTTGTCAAAACTTTTCTTTCCTCCCACTGTGAAATTGTTGACCATGCTTCTGAATACAGTCTTTGAAAGTGTCAGTCTTCTGTCAGTCACAGAAGCTCTATTCGTAGTCTTGGCATTTCTTCCCATTGAAAGCACATAGTTTTTCTTCAGAAGCTCTATTCTACACCCTTCCAACGCATTCCTCTCCACCACTCCAACAAGACAAATCAGTCTGGGTTTAGCTTTCATTGCTATAGACTTCACTGAAATTCTTGTCCTAAAACTGAAACTGAATAATGATCACTTTGGCTCTCAGTGTGCTCTATATTTGGTGAGGGTGAAATATAAATGCTAACTTAAGTCTTCCTTAATACATTGCTTGGGAAAAGAAAGAAAAATCATAACTTCATTCTTCCACTCACGCATTCCCCAGGTCTACATGAGCATTCAATTCAATGAACAGTTGTTGCCCAGATGCAGTAAAAACACCTGAGCCAGTGCAGTAGTTTGTACTCAGAAGCAGCCCATCCTTTTTTACAAGTACCATGTGACTTAACCAGACTAACTTGGTGCAACCTAGGAAACTCTGAGCACCAGTTATTCTTGTTTTTTATTATTATTTTTTTCCCATATGTTAATATCAACAAATGTGAACCCTGTAATAGCGGGTTCTAAGGTTCCTTCTCTCCAGTATATCAATAGTTTAACAGGTATCCCTAGTAACTTCTCAAAATGTTACACATACCACAGATCAAAATATGAGCCATATTCTAAACTGGTCACGGTTACTGCAAACCAGTAAAGTCTTATTTCATGTTGGCTGAGAGTTGAAGACAAAATGCATTTCCAGAAAAGCGATTCTCAAAGTGACGTGTCACTGGGTATTCTACACAATTATGAGCATCAGTCAACCCAGTAGTGACACACCTAGCATTACATGTTGTTTATATATGAGAAGCTTCTGCCTATAAAGAAACCGAGCTTTTAAAATGTGCTACCAAGGAAATCTTTTAATTCCAGAAGAGTGTTATAACAGTATAGATGCAGACTGAGACACAACTGTTGAACTAAAGAGGGCTTATGCTGACTGCAATATGAGCATCTCGAAAAATCAAGGATTTTTTAGCATAAGAACATATAATGCAGATGATATGAAAAAGACAATTTTCCTTCTGCAACATTATTATTCTTTTTCAGTGTTATTCCTCCCCACAACCGAAGAGCTAGAACAGAAGCCACATTATTTTTAGATACTGATTTGACAACAGAAAAAAAAAAAGGAAATGAAAGGGACTCTAGTTTACCTCCTATATTTGCATTAATCTGCAGGTGATAGGACAACATGTCTGCAAGATCCACCATTCAGATGAGGGATGTGTTTTGGTTTTGAACCAATTCTGGTGACTAAGGATCACAGGAATTTTGTGAAGATAGAACTAATATTGTTCTTTCCCAGTTCCTCATGGCCTTATTTATCTCTGATTCTGAAACAGTCTTTTGACCAGCAGTCAATGAAAAATCTGTAAAGTGAAGTCTATGAAATCCCATTCCCAGCTGCAGTCCGTGATCTAAAGAGATCTTTCCAAAACACATTAATTTTACCCTTAGTTAAATCCAAACAGTTGTCATGGGGACATACAAAAGATCTTTTTGAGTCAGTTTCAAAAATCATTAGCTATCATCTGAAATCCCCATTTCCCGAAAGGAAATTTAAGCTATTAAATCATATCACTGTCAATTGAAAAGATGATAAAACAATGCCTCCAATACACATAATTCATTCCACATTTCTGTGGATATGGAAAGCTAAAGCAGGGACTTACGAGGTATTTTCTAAGTTTGTACTGAGTCATTCACACAAACTGATAATTCAGACAATTTTCAGTGTATTAAAATTATTTTAAACGATCCATTATTTTACTTACTCAGAAGAAAATAGGTTAGCTTTCTGCTCCATTGTGTAGGGACAAAAAATAAAAGGGACTGCTACTTTTTTTTTTTATTGGCGCTAGTGAGGCAGAAATTGGTAGCTCATCAATGCAGAAAATTATGAAAGGAAACATCCTGATGGATGCAGAAGAAGTGCATGAATCTAGCAACAAGGCTGTCTGGGAGAGACTGGACATATTGACAGTGACATGACAAGAACCATTAGGCAAGTGCAGGCAGATAGGAAGACAGGGAAACAGAGCTCAGTAGGTCACAAAAATATGCAAAAGTTTTCAACTCTGAAATCATAAACACTTGAGAAAATTTTAAGATAATATTTGGTACTGTTTAGAGCCATCAGTAAAGATATAAAGCTGATATATTTGTATTTCAAATTCCAAAAGAAGGACACAATGGAAGAATTCAAATTAGAGGAAAGGAAGCTTAGTATTAAACTGAGGAAGGATCAAAAGAAGAATGAGAAATTTTAGAAATGCTGTATGGAGGGGTGAAATAGCAATGTTACATTCTAATGCATTGTTTCTAACTATTTAAATGGAAGACGATAGGGGAATGGGAAGCAGAACAAAGATGACTCCTAGACCACAGGCTTCAGAGGCACCAAACAGGCATCGCTTCTCAAATTAGAAGGGTTGAGGAGTAATGACACCACTTTCTTATATAAATATGCAATAAAAATTCAATAAACAAAAACAAACCCCAAAATTTGTAAGAAATGGAGGCCTTGATCCAGGACAATATGAACTTAAAAGGGTTACAAACTTTGCAAACACCACCAACGAAACAAGATAAAGTTGGAAAGAAGTCTATATCTTTCCAAAAGAATGGCCAAAAATCTGTCCTTTTGTTCTCATATTGCATATTGACTCTGAAATCCCAAGATCACATTCAGAGTCATAAAGCTGATACACTCACATACGAAGAACACAATACTTAGGTAGTATTGAGCTACTGCAATAAATTTACTGTTGGGTCATGGAGCCCTTCTGTGCATGTATCAAAAGACTGCAAGATGACAAATTGAGAAAATTTATGAGGAATTTGCATTTCCTGCAACGAACTGTTTCTCAAGCACAAAATTTAATATGATCAGCAGATTCACTATATAAGGTAATAAATACTCCCTAAAGGGAACTTGCTTTCTGTTGTCTGTGTCCCTTGTAATAACATTACAACCTTTTAGACAGAAACTTAAGAAGAAACGACGCTTTGTAGCTGATAATCACTGTATTATTGGCATGAGCTTGTGATGTCTGGCCACATGCAAACTGTAATAAACTACATAAAATAAATCAAGAGATAGGAGCTTCAGGAATGAAGTCTTTCTTAATTGAGCTCTCTAAATCTTCCTTTTTCCCTTATACAATAACCTACATAGTGAAAAAGATATTATACATCTGATTCCCCCTCCAATCTCTTCATTTTAATAATGATTTTACAAAATATTTTACTCTACAGACATCAATGAAGAAGCTTGTGAAGTGTCAGTGAGCAAACCAGAGAGCAATCTCTGAGAACTACTATTCTGGGAGTCAAGAACTTGAATCCTATTGCTGATTGTATAATATACTGTGCCAAAAAGCATCAGACAGAAAGAATGTATTCCTTCATTTACAAAACATCTGCACAATGGTCATATTTGCAATGGTCAAGAAGTAGATTTGAATTTTTCATTCAGTGCATATTTCAACAGAGTAATAATTCAAGCACAGAACTCAGATGCATGCTTACAACACTAACATTTCATCAACTATCTTCACAAAATCACAGAATGGTTTGGGATGGAAAGGATCTTAAAGATCATCTAATTCCAAACCCCCCATCCATTGGCAGGGACACCTCCCACCATCAGGTTGCTCAAAGCCCCATCCAGCCTGGCCTTGAACACCTCCAGGGATGGGGCATCCACAGCTTCTCTGGGCAACCTGTGCCAGTGCCTCACCACCCTCTGAGAGAAAAATTTCCTCCTAACATCTAATCTAAATCTACCTTTTTTTAGTTTAACACCATTACCCCTTGCCCTATCGCTACACTCCCTGATAAAGAGTCCCTCTTCAGCTTTCCTGTACACCTCTTTAGGTACTGTAAGGCTGCTATGTCCACAAAGCCTTCTCCTGTAGACTGAACAACCCAAACTATTTCAGCCTGTCTTCATAGGAGTGGTGCTCCAGGCCTCTGATCATCTTCATTGCCCTTCTCTGGACTTGCTCCAACAGGTCCACATCCTTCTTGTGCTGGGGACCTCAGAGCTAAACACAGTATTTCAGGTTGGGTCTCACAAGAGCAGAGCAGAGGGGGAGGAACATCTCACTAGACCTGCTGGCTATGCTTTTGATGCAGTCCAGGATACAGTCAGCTTTCTGGGCTGCAAGCACACTTTGCTGGCTCACGTCGAGCTTCTCATCAACCAACACCCCCAAGTCCTTGTCTTCAAGGCTGCTCTCAATCCACTCATTGCCCAGCCTATATTTGTGTTTGGGATTTTCCCAACCCAGATACAGGTGTAAGACCTTGCACTTACAAAGTGTTATCAGCCCAAAGTAACACAAAGTAAGGTTTTTTATAAAAACCACTGTTTACAATAAAAGGAGAAAAATATATATATATCAGATTTCTAACCATTTAACACTTTCTACATTGGAACCAAGAATTTGAAATAATTGATTCTGATTGATAAGCAGCCAAAAACATTGAGAGTGGGAAGAATAGTAATGCTTTAAAATCTTTTAAAAATCTTTAATACCTGCCACATTTAATAGGATCCATACTTAAGACTATCACCAAGCTTCAGGTGCAAGCTAACAGCAAAACTGCAAGGTAAACACACAGTTTCTAAATATCTAGAAGACCTCAGCTGGATAATGTTTATTTAGAATGACAGAATCATAGAATGGCCTGGGTTGGAAGGGACCTCAGGGATCACCTAGTTCCAACTCCTCTGCCATCGGAAGGGATGACACTCACTAGATCAGGTTGCCCAAGGCCTTATCTAACCTGGTTTTGAACACCTCCAGGGATGGGGCATTTAGCAAGATTGTTGAAATGAATGAAATTAAGGTTTTCCATGCTGCTAAAATAGCAGCTAGCCACCTGAAACAGACATGGGACACTGTGGAACAGTTTCTCATGCTTTTTTTTTCAGGATGAGGTATGATCACCCTAAAATGACTTCTGTTTTCGAACAGTGTCAAAACAGGGCTTCAGTAGTATGAGATGACATCAGCATAATAACTATGAGTAGATTTGCATCAAGTAAGAAAAGATAGTGTTGTACTTAGCAAGCATGGCTGAGTCCTAAAAAAAAATAAAAAATAAAAATGAAGACAGGAATTGATTCATTGAATCAAGGTGCCAGGGATACCTCATTGCAGTCTTTCAATAATTAAAGGGGGCTAATAGGAAAGATGGACTTTTTACAATGGCATGTACTAATAAGACTTGTGATAACAGTTTTAAGGTGAAAAAGGGGAGGTTTAGATTAGATATAAGGAAGAAATTCTTCACTCAGAGGGTAGTGAGGCACTCGAACAGGTTGCCTAGAGAAGCTGTGGATCCCATCCCTGAAATTGTTTGAGGCCAGACTCGATGGGGCTTTGGGCATCCCAGTCTGGTGGGAGGTGTCGCTGTCCATGGATAAGGGTTGAAACTAGATGACTTTTAAGTGTCCTTTCCAACCTAAACTAGTCTATGATTCTGTAATCATCGATTTCCTTTTTGCTAGAATTAACTATCTCAGGAGGAAGAGAAGAATTTACCATGTTAGGACTTCCAAATATTTCCTATATATCACTGATGGACAAAAGTACTTGGTAAGGTTTTACGAGGAGGTCCCTCCAGGCTTATCCTCTCATTTAACAAAGTTAGTTCTTCTGTAAGACACAGCTAAGTTTGGATCTATTGCATTCATAGAAGACAGCAGTAAATACTTCTTTCAGCCAGGCTCATATATACTTAGGTTGAAAGCCTGCTTCTTCATACTCTTACCTGTGCATAGAGGTAGACTTAAAAAGTCTTTGATAACCATTGGAGATCTTCAAATTAGTGAAAATTAAAGGACAAAAATGAATGACAAGATACATGTGAAAGAAATTATAAACCATCAATATATTTGACTTCCCCCAAAGCCTGGAATTATCTTGAGATGTAAAGACTCACTATATACTATTTTTTATGCAAGTCTTAGTTTCTCTTTCTTATAATCTTTCAAGGATATTAGAACAGACATTCAACTAAAACTCAGAAGCAAGGCCATTACTTGAATTAGACAGCAAGTGGATAGAAAGTTAGCATTTGGGCAATGTATTATATATAACCCATAATGTTCACAGTGCTCTTAAGATTATTTTTCTAAATCTACATGTTAATATTCTAATATTTAGATTCTAAAGAGATTAAATTTATAGATGATTTCTAAGAAAATTTGTTCTACTCTAACCCTTAGTAATTCTACTGTGTCTTATGGTGTAAAAGTCACAGTGCTTACAAAGAACGAAGTTTGGGGAAAGAAATTAGGAGAAAATGAGTTAAAAATAATGTGCAATTACAACTTCTCAGCTACTGCTTTTCTTTTTGAAAACATTTCAACTCACAGAAGATAAAATTTAACAATGAGTCATCTCATAAATTTGTTCCAAGATAACTTACTTTTTAAAAATGGAAGTAGTGATTTTGATCTTAGGAACTAAAAATTGCTTTGTGGAATATATGCAATTTTACTTGCTATAAATAACTTGCATTGTCAGCTACTAAAGATTATATTCATTATGAACAAGAAAAGTACAATAGATGAAAGATGTGACTGCAAACTGGCCAGTTAACCCTCAAGCAGGCTATGGAATAACTTCTGGAACTTTAACTATCAGATAAAGTTTGAGTGTTCTTCGTATTTTATATAAAAGAGCTGTTATGGAAAAAAAAATAATTAGTGTTTATCTGTTAGATCAAAGACTGATGATCTACTAAGGCACAGTTTAGGTAGTCCATTGTTACTAACATTCAACAAATTTTATTTTATTCAATAAATTTATGGAGAAGAAGTCACATTAAAAACAATAAGGGAATCAGACTTAATAGTGTCTGATAAAAAAAAAAAAGGTGAATCACATTAAATTATAGGTGCCAAAAATGAACCCAAATAAAATGCTACGTTTTAAACATGAAAAGATATCTTATGAAGAACTACAAATGTACTTCCTGAAGCTATTATAATATATGGTCAAATGTATTTATAACTGCTGTCATAATGTGATGAATTTTACTTATACCAAGAAACAAAAACAAAACTTGGATGATAGCAGCAGATTTATGATAAAATAAGGAGAACGTACGGAGACAACTGCAGCAGTTCAACCTTCAAATATAATTTACTCTAGTTGCAAATGAGTCTCTTCATAGGGCTATTTGACTATAAATTTTAATTTTATGATTATTTTATGTATCTATTGTACACAAAAAGGGAGGTATTTGGTCATTATCTTTGTTTTAGAGTTATGGAGCCAAGTAACGGAGCTAATGTGATTTGCAGGATCTCACCCTTCTTTAACCCTTAAAGAACTACTGCAATCAGTATTAAAAAAAATCACTATCTCACATCTGCTGGTTGCACTGGCTAGCTCAGTGAATTGACAGAGTTCTGGACAACAGAAGAAAGGATTTTTAAAGAGGGGTCTTTAAAACTTACATGTGTAGGTGACAGCTGGAACCACTCCCTTTAAAAAATATATATCAAAATGATAGCATACAACACCATTGAGTGAATAAATGATCGCCTATAACATTATTTGTTATATCTGCTATGGTTCCTTCTATCTTTCACATCATGTGTATGTCTTCATCTCGAAATAATCAGCAAATTCTTGAAGCAGCTAACATGTTCTGTTACAGTTGTTATATATATGTCAGATTCTCTTGAACTGCAAGGCAGTACTAACATCACTTTAGAAATGAACTTGCACCTGTACCAGATACTCTGAACTGGCATAGTATCTGGCCTAATGATTAGTGTATGATCACAGGATATTTTTGTGAAATAGTAACAAACAGCACATCCTAAGTGACTGATGATCACCAGTCATTCTTTTCTAGCATGGACAACTGAAATGGCTACATGTCTCTCATTCAATATTCAGTATGTAATAATTATCAGTAATAACACATTATAAATCCCAACATATTAAATTCCCCAGGATTTATGAAAACCTGTGAAGCTATTTTCACAGAATGTTAGTATCTTAGTATCTTTTAACAAACAGAAAGCACTGAGGGTAGAATTAATTAAGAATAAAAATCTCAAGAGACTTGAATTAAACTTCATGCTCATTTACATATCTTGCTTTGTTTTTTTTTTTTCCTAGCAAGACACACTTCACTAAAAGGCACTAGCTCATCTAAGGACATTACAACACAGAAACAGCAGGCAGAGCTGGTTAACTCTGGGAAGAGCACATTGTGCCCAAAACATTCCTCAAGCCTCTGTTATCTGCCACCTGGAAAGTAGGACTTAGTGGAAACCTTCACCGGTTCCTAATGTTCTTCTCCAGTCTCGTAGGCAGAATCCCCACCATTTGGATGATTTCTGTGACAGACCTCCTTAGCAGTGGGCTAAGGATCCCACAGATCTTGCTTTGAAAATAGCCAGCCATCCTTACCTTTTCACAGGCGCACACCTAGGGATCCTGAAGAACCTCCCACTTAAACAGAAAGCCATATTGATTTCACAGAGCAGTAGCACAATCTGTAGCTTATTTTGTAACAGAAACACTGGGTGTTAGTATTTCCAAAATATATATATATATATTATTTTTTTTTAATGAGGTTTAGAAGAGTTTGGCTCCCATTCACATACAAACCACCCTGAAGTTTCCATGAACAGAAATTCGAAATAGGTTGTTCAGAAATTTACAGCTTAGTGGAAGAAATATATAAAGATTCCCATTTACATCAATTTTAAAAAGTTATTACACACAAGCAATAGTGTACATTTGCTCATAAGCAACATTATAAATTCACGGTTTTAGCCAAGAGATATCTTTATGAAAATCTGACAGTGTAGCATGGGTGTTAATTGTTTGCTGATGCTAAATTTTGATGAGCAGTTGAAACTTTATGTATATTGTTCTAATATACCCACCTAATTGGCAAATTCCTGTTTATCTTCTAGCTGTGTATATTGCTTTTACATGTTTTATAACTCTAATAATGTACCATTCAAATATGCCTTTAAAAGGACATTATAATAAAACTTCTTGTCTAGCTTACTAAAATCTTAATGCTTAAGTCTAAAACAATAAACTTAAATAATATTTATTACATCTAACATCACTATGTTGTACATTTTCTATAATGCATGTATGTTACATACTTTGGATAACAATTGTACTGTTTAATATCTACTTCCGTTTATGATCACTGCAGTCAAGTTTTCTTTGATTGGCATAGTACTACTTAAAAGATTTACTATCTCAGGTAGGTTAATTTCAGAGGAGGTAAATAATTGTTTTGTTGAACAACATTGCTTTAGTAATTACAAGACTGTGGATTTGGTTAATGTTTACCAAATAGTTTATATCAGAAAGAAGTTTCACAAGACTGGAATGTTTTCCTCCATTTTCATCTAGCAATTCATTTTACAGGAGTACCTGTCTAGAAGATAGAAAATCTGTATTCAACTTTCCCTTCTTTACGAGAGTATATGAATGTGATAGTCCTACTGGGTACTCAGGAGCTGTCACAGATGTCAATCTCTTCTGCTGACCATATCACGTTCTGTATAAATAATCAGATATTCCCGTAAGCAAGGGCTATAATCCATTTTTATCCCTTTGCATTTATCAGCAGCCAGACTACAAGATGATTCTTCTTCCCACACATCTTGCCTAACATATTCAACTCATGGCATAATACTTGCCAGAGGAATGAACAAGAGAAAATCATGGTAAAATCATTTACTCTTTGACTGCTCACTTTACTGACACCTCAGAAAAAAACTGACAAACACAAAACTAGATCCATCCAATAAACAGTGTGTTTGACTTCACAGATTAAGTCATTCAAAATACTTTTAAATGCTGCACTTTTTAGAAACCTAAGACATTTACTAATGACCCTTCAAGTCACTTAGTAATTTCATTCTGCCTTAAGATTTGTTAAGAAATTTTTGTTATTTATAGGAGGGTACAAGATGATTCTTTTCTGATTCATTCTGGAGAAAACAGAACATTCAGGAGCCCGGTGCTGGGACAGGACAGGCTGATGCAAAGCCAGAATCATAACCATACATAGGCAACATGGGAGAGACATGACCTGTTAGACAGGCTCTATCTGCTGATGAGAGAGAGGCACATTAGCTGCATTAGGCAAATTAAAAGAAACTTTTAGCAGGAGGTTCCATCATCCCAAGGGTAATATAAAAAATTCTTCAGGATTAATAGCTCTTTTAGGGTGTTCATTTCTTTCTACTGAGTATAAATGCAGTTTATATGTACAGTTTATTGCAGATGGTTCAGATAAGAACAGATGGCTCCTAGTCTTATTCTCTGGTCTTATTTTCTTTTAATCCTGCATCCCATCATGTAGGATATATACTTGAGTATGAGTGTAAGTACATTAGGCCACCTCTTGTAGAAGAGATAGTAGCTTTCTTCTGGAGGGTGCATTCAGATTTCACATGTAGGCAAGTTTTTTTGTTTGCTTTAAACTACTGAAAATAATAGTTTTCAGCTTCAGTAAGTCACCCAGTTCTTTGCAAGGGATGTCAGACAAAAGTATGGACACAGAAATATTCAACTTCCAAGCTTTTGCTGAAAGATGAGGAACCTCATGTCTCCAAAGCACAAAAATTAGCCTATTTCCTTTTCTGTTGGTTTACGTACTCTTAAACGTAAGTTGTAGTACAGTCACCATTTGTTCACGAGTACTGTCGGTATTCTGTGGAAGCCACTGCATATCATGGAGCTCTCACTGAGGTGCTGGAGGGAAAGCACAAATGTGGAGAGGCAAAAAGGCGATCAGTGCCTTCTAAAAACAAAAATGCATTATTGAGAGGTTTATCTTCTAATTTTATGGCCTCCAAATTACATTCTTTTCAGCAAACAGAAGAGTAATTAAAAAAAATAATAAAAAACAACCTTCTAAAAAGCAGGTCAACATGCAATTCTTGCATACTTTATACACAATTTTTCTTATGCAATATATTTACTGTGCTGTCATACTGAGCTGTCTTTTCACTTTGTCTGGTTCAATGAAATGCTATATTTGGAAAAAACTAAGTTTTAAACAGTGACAAGGGTTATTGAACTTCCTGTAGGCTGTGGAAGAAAGTCAATAAGGTATAATAAGAGGAATAAGATGACAACGGTGTTGATAATATAACAAATCCTTGAATACAAGCAGAGGAGAGATGTAATGTAAACACAAGATAAAAAATTCAATTTACTTCTATAAAACACAATTATGTCTAGTGAATACATTGGGGGAAAAATGCCATTGAAACAATTTGAAATCACAGGAAATGCGTACACTCGATAGAGAGATATATATCTTACCAATGATTTATAAGGATGTAAGGGTAACTTACTTCTCAGTATTTTAGCAAGACAGTTATGAACCCATTCACGGTATTTGGGGTAGGAGATACCAAAAGTAAGTTTGTAATTTCAAGGACCTTTCATGATCCAGACCAGGTGGAAACTAGTACTGATACGAGCTTCAGACCAGAGCTCATTTTTCACCAGTATCAATCTCAAAGGTGTTACTGAGCCAAGCTTCACGCAGTTGCATTAAAACAGAAGTGTAATTAGAGGAGTTCCTGTTCTCTTCCTTCAACAGCTTGAATTAGGAGAGGGATGGAGAGATGATGTGAAATGTCTTTAAGTTTTTATACAGAATAGTGACTGCAAGGAAAAGGGGTCATCTAAGCTGCAAGCAGAAAACAAGACTATAAAAAATTTCCTAGACAAAAATGGGGACTGACCAAACTTGAAAGTCTGACAATAGCCTAACTTTATTGTCAGCAGGCTATGCTGTGTGGAGAACAGCCAAAATTCAGTAAAGTGTATATTACTCAGTTAGTGATAAGTTACAATAAAAATGTGTAAATATAAACTTCTTATATATATCTTTACATGGACAAAGATCAGTAGTTTCTAGTCTTTGAATACCCATCGATTCTTTTCAGATACATATTTTATATTTGATTTCCAACCTACTGCAACAGAAACTTTGTCTTTTCACACTGCTGCAGTTGAATGTTTTATCATATTTGTAGAGAATTTTGTTCTTTCAGATTAGCAGTAGATTTAGTTGAAACTATAATTAACATTGATCTGTGAAACTGAGTTGTAAGTGTTGCCTGGTTATCCCTTGAAATCCCTAGGGCATACTGAAGAAAATGGGAAAATTATGTATATAAAAAAACAAGATGACAGAGAACTTTAAAGTTGTTTACCAGATATGTAGCAGTTCTTCAGCAGCAGAAATATAGGGAGAACCTTAATTACCAGGATTAGACATCTTGCTGTTATTTTATTTTATTGCTAAAAGGAAGTGTCTTAAAAATATCACTTCACCCATACTAGCATGTAGCTACAGATAAAACACAGTGGTTTAAATGCACAGAACATTGCCCACTAATACGGAAAGGAAGTTTCTCTTTAATGTTGCACCCGCCTGAGGCCACAGATTTTAGGTAAGAAAAACACCTTTTCACAGATTAAAATTTTGGGTAAATGGCTGGATCAATATTAAAGAAAAAAAAAAAGAGCAATGCAATTAAAAAGACAGAGATATGTATCTGTCACAGGTCAGATCTCATCTAAAGGGAACAAATTCATTAAAACTGCATCCCATTGAATGGTATAATAAGTAATTCCTTAGTTTAAATATTTCTAGACATCTAGGTTTTCTATTTATACAATGTCCAGAACCAGTCCTGTATAGTTCCTGTCTCAAGGGTTAAGATGTATTCATTTCCAACAGCCAGAAATGTATCAATTTTCTGTAATTCTGGTTTTATAGAGTTTGTTTCAAATAGATACTTGTTTAATGTAGTAGATTTATACTGCACTGTACTATAAATTCCTCTGATTTCTAGGTTAAGAGTCAAGTTATGCATTAATTAGATTATGGACAACTATCAGAAACCAAATGGACTCAGAATGGCCTAATAAACAAACTGTGTGACTGACTAGATATCAGACATTACACTGACAGTAGGTGACCATTTGGCACAATTTCCATCATTGTATAGGATTTATGACTTTGCTACCTATAAATTCTCAGAATTGTAAATGCCAGTAATACACTCATAATTAGGTATTATTCTGATATCTGCTATTATGACAATAATTCATTTATGAAGGCAGCTACCTCATCATAGTGAAGTTACTTCCACAATAGTAACTTACTCTGTGAAATCATGTTTTTCAATCCACCCAACCTCCATATAGTACAAACAGCTCTACTGCTTTCATGCTGTATTATTTTGATTGAAGCAGTATGAGATTCCCAACAGTGCTGCAGCCTTACTGTCTCCTGGAAGACTGAGATTCTGTACCTGTGTACTCCTACCCTCCTCTGTCCCCTGACCAGGAAAGAACAGACTTGGACATGAAACAGTGGTGCAACAGCCACCGTACTTCAAAGGTCAACGCTGAAATACAACTGCATCACAAGAATGAAGCTACTCTTTCCTGATTATTGCCTGCCTGTAAGAATTTATCACTGAATTAGGGATAAAGTAAGAGCCTATCTTCTGGGAATAATATTAATATATCCATCTCGTACTTTTAAAGTTCAGATGGGTCTTTTAGAGTTCAGATGGGTCTGGAAGGTAAGGAAAGGAAATATCAACCCCCTATAATAATGAACTTGTTTTACAACATGAGACTCCAAAACCAGTTTTTTACCATGCAGCACTGAAGAACACAAATAAGACTGAAGACTCCTACAGCACAAGAAGGCTTCATGACAAACTGTGCTTGCCCTTGGCACAGCCCTAACATAGGGACTTCCTAAGTGATCATTGTCTGATCACCATGTCAGAAGTTTGGAGCAGCCTCACCAGAAAAAGGACTTTCTTTTCCATGGAATGGGGGGCTTAGAAGTCTAATCAGCGGTAACAAACTGTTGTAGTTTCACTGTTTTCATATCTGGCTTTCACATCACCCCTGTCCAGCAATACTTCTTTCTCCATATATAAAGCACTTGGTAAATTCCACTCTAAGGAACACAATCTATAATGTATTTTATAAATAGTCACAAGGATTCACATTCACAAGGATTTGTTAACATATACATTTATTTATGTGACAGAATTATTTTAATCTCTTTTTTTTTTTTTTTAAATCACATCAGTTAGGAATTCAGTATTTGTTAATTATTATTATTTTTTAAATCTTCAATGATAACTATTTTAGAATGAGAACAGCTTAATTTTAAATGTATAAAAAATAAGTTTCTGATTTTACATGGAAGCTAGCAATTAAACCGTGAGTTGAAGCCAAATAATCTCAGAATTATTAGAACTGTAAATGACCTACAAGTGCTGTAAGATAAATAGTACTGCTACTTCTTCCTAAATGTTAAACACTATAAATCATTAAGATATTTTTTTCCCCTAATGGAAATACTGAATTCCAAATGTTATTTTCAGCTGAGTGATGATTTTTCTGTAGAATTTAAAATAAACATGTGAAAGAGAAATTACAAAAAGGAATTATTTTTCCAACTGCAGAGGCTTTTGCAATAATTCATTTGGAAAACCATTAACTTATTCTTATCAGGTTCTCCAGCATTTTTCCACAATGACGTCCTTTCTAAATCACTCCTCTGCCTGCAATTGTTTCTAAGACCTAATAGTGAAGTATTTCCTCAATGTTCATTTGTAAAACAGAAAATTTAAGGAATGTGATGGTATAAAAGCTGACAAAAGCATAAGCTGTACACCAACAAAGAATACAGATACCTAACATAAATTTCAGAGTATACATATGGCTTGAAACTATACTTCTATGATTAAAGCTAAATTAATATACTTTTTATAAAAGCTGAGAAATGCACTGTTAAACTACAACAAAACCCTTCACGGACATTGTGATTCCATCTAAATCTGGGTCATATCAATACAGCTTAGTTTAATTTCAGTTGAAATCAATATTGTAAATCTGTCTTAAATATGCACAGGGCTTTGAAGGTGTTTAGCAAAATTATTTTAAAATACCTTCTTGTCAAGCTAACATGGCTTCTGAATACAGTCAAGGTGAAGTAAAGATGCTTGAAACAGTAATTCACAGGGTTTCAGCGCTCTGAGGTGAAAATCAAGTCAGATTCAATATTCACAGAAACAGGCGATTAAAAAACAGGAGAAATAATTGGTGTAGTAATAGCATCAGCTCTAATACCACTGCAGAGTGGTTCAGCATGTGACTTAGAGCAGGTATAGCAAGGAAGCCTGTGCAAGGAGAGAATCACCTCTAACTCCCATCACACTCAAATGCCAGAATCCATCTTCTGCCATTCCTCCTCCTCCTCCCCTGCATCACAGAATGGGGAAAAGTGCTCAAAAAGCAGACAAAAAAGCTGGGCTAATACACTCACTGAGATATTGGGAAGCTCTAAAAAGCTTTTATCTGTTCAGAACCATCACCAAGAAAATCCATAAAGGTCCATTTTAGGAAGGGCAGAGAGAACAAATCATATGCAGTTGAGAGATCTTTAAATATATATATATACGCGTAGTTTTTTTCTGTTCAAGAGAAAAGTAACACATTATGTCTAAACTGTTTTCAGCACAGCATATTCTACCGAAGTGTTAAGAATAAACATTAGCAGCTCATCAGCTGGAATTCATGCTGAGAGACTAGTGCAACGTCCACGGCAGTTAAGCCACAAAGAATAGTAACAAATAAATTGTAACTCGACATTTGACTGCTCACAGTTCAGTGGAAAATCCCCAGTGCTAATGACGGAGAATCGCTGTAGCAACTCACCCCCCTACACACACTTCTTCAGGGTCCCAGAGGCACCACTAGTGAGTTTGCCTTACGCTAAGGATCATCTTGCATACAGACCGTGGGTGTATCACATTCACTGATGACCATCTGAATGGCACATAGGGACCATGTCTGTTTTAGTGAATCTGGTCCAGAATGTCTAAACAGTTCCAGGCTGTCACCTGTTTTGACTTCACAGAGCTCCACTGATATGGTTTGACCTGCTCTGAAACCTCAGGCTTTGCTAGTTCACAGTTTCAGGATTGTTTATGAAGAACTGACTCTCAAAAATCTGGTTCTTTGACTTTGTTCATTTTAGTAACTCTGGACAGACTTCTTTGGAAGCTCAATTTTATACCAGTGTTTCTAATGAGATAGTTCTTAACTCAGCATACCCTTTGCAGATGTTATTTATTGTACAATAGCTCATCCACTGATACTCAGTGATTAGAGACAGTACTTACAGCGCCTTGCCATGAGCTCCAATGGAAAACTTCATAAAGGTAAGTATAGAAGCTAATAACCTGAAGATTAGTTGCATAAATCCACTATAAGGAAAGCTAATAAAAAGGTTCAATAAAATCATGCTACAAGATAAAGAGTCTTTTAATGATGAGGGATATACTGCTGTAACCTAAACGCTAAATACCTTTATTAAGGTATCTAACGTTAGATCTTTTTTAACAGCATCTAGGGAAACTTCAAAAAAGAACACATTCCTTTACATAAATTAATAGCTTCTATTGTCCTTTTTTTCCAAATATCTTCAATGTACCTCACTACATGCTGCCCCTAATTTCCCAACAACAAAGCTCACCATAGCTCACAATGCATTTGCAATGAACTACTAATTACTAGGGTAACATTATGTTAATATCAAAGTAGATATAAATACTTTGCTTCCCTTCCAGGAAATTAAAATTACTTTCTGCAAGTAAATAGGGAATTAAAACTTATAGTTTCTGGTTTAGTTCTATATTTTTTGATTTTGTTCTTGGTTTTCATTTTTTAAAAACTATTTTTTCTAAAAATCTTCTTAACCCAGCCAGATAAGGCATGTCTTTATGACTGTGGTATAACATTTCTTTTTCCATTTTAGAATTCATCTGACTTAAGAACTGTGTCCATCTGAGAGATTTTCTTCTAATAGCATTACGGCTCTTCCACAAAACATATTTAAGGTGTGCCTAGGCTGTATCTCGGCTAGAATGACAGCAACCCTTTTAGAATTGTAGGAGTCAATTGCTAGCCCAGAATGACGCCCCTCAGTCATTACACCAAGAGATTGCTTGCAAGAATATTTCTTTAAACTGACCGCTCACACTTCTCTCTAAATCCTTTATCTAAGCATTTGGAGAAATGACTTTACAAAAGATACTCATTGGTAGTTTGGATTTATAACAGTTTGTAAGCACTTGTGATATAAAGACTAGTAACAAAGTACCTATACAGAAGGTAATTTTGTGTATCTACTATAAAAAAAAAAAATGAATTTACCTTTACACAAGTATGTGTACACATTCAGTGATGGTATAAAGAAAAAGAGATTTAAAGCAAGATTTTTTTTGCTATGTTGATGTGAGGCTGAGCAGTACCCTTCACAGTTTCTTGTGTGAGATTTTACAATCATTTTCATCAACATTTAGCATGAAAGTAGTTAGTATTAAGAAATTACTAGCACATTCTGTATTTAAAATTCTCTAGTGAAGGAAGCTCCATAATTAGCCAGGAAATCATATGCTATATGACTGGACTTCAGTTTTACAGACAGGAGATTGGGAAATTGCCTCAACTATTCTGTACTCTTTGAGGACGTAACAGCAGTTGGCTGTAATTTACATTTTCCCAGCTGAGTTCTAGCTCTAGGTGGGTTCTAGTTCAAAACAAAGAAGATAAATGAATTTAGCTTAATTTCAACCAGTGATGAAACCAATAGCTCAAACTATTCAATTAGATTTTGCCCTAAAATACATAAAGATCAACCATGTTATCAGTAACAGCTGAGCACCTCTTTAGGCGATTAAAGGCATTTAGCTGAGGCTGTTTCAGAACAGCAGCAATAGGCTACAGAATAATGGACAGGTTTACTAAATTGTTGGCCATACTGAATGATGGCTACCTTTGAAAAAGGCAAATACACTACTCTTTACATCGGGATAATTTAGTTAGGCTGGTGCAATCCTAAAAAGTTCTTACCTTATATACCTATTTTAGTATTTGGATGTGTGAATTAGCAAAATGATGATTATTTGACTGGTAACTAGTTCTGTACCAGCAGAAGAGAAAAGCTAAAGCATGGGCACCTAATATCTTTGTGGAACTGCTATTAAATCTTTTATCAAATGTTTTCAGTGTGATTATTGCTTGTATAGTTAATAATTAACTTCTTCATGAGGTGACATTTGCGAGATACTGTAATGCAGTTTGGATTTTTTGCTTCTTATGACCTGAATACCTTTATATTTTTCCTTCTAAGCTTTCATGTGTGGTGTTACATTGCCTTAATACAGTAAATTAAAATTCAGCTCCAACTTTTCAGCAAATAAAAATTGCACATTACTTTGCTATTCATCAGTCTTTTGATTGACACAGATTGTTGGCATTCACATAGTAACAGACTTGAGCACATGCCAAATGCATATGATAGATTCACTGACTTGGCAGGAACTTTATTGCATTTCTTGAAGGCCAGACTGGTTCTGGGAGCTAATCCAGTCTTGGACCCCAGTGCCTAAATTTCCTTTTAGCAACTGTTATTCAGCAATAAATTTACTGGACTGTGAACAACAGGTTCATATTGCATTAATGTTCTCAAAAGCGCTGCTTGGGAATTTGCATGTGATGCATAGCTGAGTACTTCTGTGGCTTAAGCTGGCAGGAATCACTTTCATCCTTTGACACAGGCAACTTGAAAAATACTTTCAATGATATCAGCTGTTCCTTTTACACAGGTATGCAGATGACAAATTTCAACAGTCCCTTAGAATAGCTCTGGCAAAAGCTTCAACATTTTCTTGAAAGCAAGTCGGTTGATTTGCAAAGAGAATACAGACAAGTTATCATCTAGCCTGAATTTCTCTAGCCTGAAAAATGTCAAGTATCACAATCAAAACAGTACATAGGCCATCAGTCATGAAGAGATCATGCTATTTCACTGAGGCAGTGAATCCAATCTGAATCTATATTTCAGATAAACTGCAAAATATACTGTTTTGAACCTTAGTTTGAGCACAAAGTTATCAGAATCTTTGACAGGTATTGTGATTGCTTTGTACCTATTCATTTGAATCAAAAAAAAAAAAAAAGTGTATCTTTGTCTCCTCATGGTACAATTTGACAAGATAAATTTCCTCAAAGCAGCTTGACTTACTCTCTAATTATTAGTATTAAAATTTAAATTTTATGTTTTTCTATTAATTGTGTAAGAAATCAGGCTTGATTTGCAGGGTGACTTCATAGAAATTTTCTCAGTTTTTCATTTCAAAGATATAGCCAAATAGTTTCCACCTCAAACTTGTTGCTACGTCTTGCTAACAAGCACTACAAAAACATCAAGAATTTCCAGCACCATCAGGTTGTACAAAGCTGGAGATATGCATTTGTTTATAGAGTGAAGGACCTGATACATTTGGTTTCGTTCTGGTTTTCAGTATCTACTGACAACATGATTGAGGTTATATCCCTTTAATTTTCAAAATCCAAATGTCTTTAAGCCACAAGTGCAACTTCTTCCTCCTTTAACACTCACTGCCTCGGTTTAGCACCAGATTTTGGTGCAGCTGCTTTGGTGCAGCCCTAGGTCAGACAGCTATGTGGAAAGAGCTGTGTCAGAAAGAGACATGAGAAGTTAGGCCTGGCCCCCCTTTGCTTCGGACATGTGTTTTAGCCAGGGTCCTTGCTAAGCTGTCCTGGGTAAGCTGTACTGCAGCAGTGCTGGTGCCTCTGCTACAGACTTGTGTGTTGCTCTTTGCTCCTGTCTGAACTCAGGTGCTGACACCAGACCTGCTCTGCTCACCTTGCGTAGGTGAGGGGACTGGGGCGACTGAGCTCAGTGGTTGTACCACCAACTCCTCTCCCTTCCCCTCCTCAGCAGGACTGTGGGAGGAAATACGATGAAAAAGCTCGTGTGCTGAGATAATGACAGGGCTCACTCATCAACTACCATCATGGGAAAAACAGACTTGACATGGCAAAAATTAATGATAGGGTAGGATAGAGAAGGTCACTAGCATAAGAAATCCAAATTGCTGTTAGGTAACATTTCCTATGAACTCTTCAGTAACAGATGTACAGCACAAAAAGACATCAAATATGTGAAAAGGGGCAAAGGTCTTGGCAGATAATGACACATTCTCAGTGCTTTTTCCAAATGGGCAGCATCAGCAGCAGAGTTATTCTGCAGCCAAACCACCTTTGCTTCTATGAAACCTCTCCTATGATTTTGTTGAACTGAACTGATATTGGCTGTGTGGAAGCCTGAACCCAATAATGCTGGAAGAGCTCCGTGCGTGCAGAAGTTGTCCCACATGAACTGTCCAAAGCGCAGTGAACAACACTGCATGCAAGCGCCCCTGAGGCAGGGTGGGAACAGGTACTTCAGATGTGCTTCAGGGACACCACCCTTCAGAGCACTGTGTTCCCTGAGAGCTAACATACAGAACACAGCCTGCAATTTACTTCCTGTAAAGCATCCCTGAGTAGGGGGATTTGGATGCTCTCTTACACTGGCAAGCTGTTGAACCATCTACTGACTCTACTGGCGATTTATGTTAAAAAATACCAAAGAGTCAGTAATAATTGAGAATACAAGCCTACAAAGACAAAATAAATGGATTATCTTGTGAAACTGTATTTCATACATTACTGTAAGCTATTCTATAGTAAGCACAAAAACAAATAGCCCTTAAGTAATTTAAAACAATAGCGTGTTTCCACAGGGAAACAACATATCACCCAGAAAATACCTGCATTCATATTTATTAGGAGTCATTTCCAAGTTTTAATACAAGTTTTCTTTAATGAAGTCTTAAGCTTTGATGAGTGGTGAAGTTGAACACCTCAAATCACAGTACTCAGTGAAATAGCTTTCCTCCAGAATGTAACACGAGGGCGAAAGACACAATATATATTGAAAAAACAGTTTTATTACTGCAGCTATACTGGTGAGAGACTTACTGGAGTCTGGAAAGTGACAGTTGCTCGCAGAAGTAGAATACACTGAAAATTTGTGGTGCTGAAAATACATGGCCCATTTTCTGTAATGTAGGAATTTAGATGTAAAGCCGAAATAGAAATTACCTCCTTCAGAGAAATTGAAGAGAAAAGCCACTACGAGGAAATCATTGCTAAAGGAGGAAAGCATGTGGTTCATTACTGCTGAAATTCACAATATTCCTTAAGAAGAGACATTATTTTTTTTCCCAGACATTTCAGATCTCTTCAAATGTAAGCAACTGACTTTTCTTTCTCCACTGAGCCTACCAAACTCCTTTTTACTACCCTATAGTTGTAGCTTTCACTTAATATGCTCATAGTTCCCATTAAACTTTATAGGAGTTATGTACATGCATCAAGGACATAACAGATATCTTTAATCCTATGTCTACACTTCCCTTTTTTTTTTTTTTTTTTTTTTAAGACTATAAAACCAACCAGACAATAAACTTTGCTAGTTCTGTAGTTTGTTCTCTCAATCTCAAAAGTGGTAAGTGCAAATATATTCACATGGGGAAAGGATGAAAGCACGGAAAAGTGAAATTGAGACAGCTCAATGTTTTACAAGTAAGTCTGAACTATTAATAGATGTTGATTGTTAAAAGAATAAAAGTATAGTTCAAAATGTTGTTGGTGTATTTTCCTTGGTTTTGTTCTTTGTTGTTGGGGTGGAGGTGTTTTTTGCAATTCAGAGGCAAGGTCACAGAATAATTAATAACTACTATTTAAAATAAATAAATAAATAAATAAGTCTCCAGATCACTATGAATTGCTTTTGTCTGTTCTTAAGCAACATTTTGCAAAAGCCATGGAGTTGGCTCACTATATAAGCTGTAAATACCGATATTAAAAATTATCAAATCAAAGCTGATGGCTGAAGAAAGTCAAACATGCTATATACTAACAATCTACAGGGGAAATCTGAAGTGCATTAGCTAGAAAAGCTATTATCTAGACAGTTAAGTTCTACCTCTCAAGTGATTAAAAGGTGATCAACTTCAGCTTTTTCAAAGATAATAATGCATTTCCATCCTCTTGTGTGTCATCTTTTTCTACTACTCATTAATCCCTATTTCTACAATTTCTCTTGAATAGTGGCATATAGTTCAGTAAAGGACCGAAGTATGTAACGTTACTAACACAAAATCAGAAAGCTTTGTTTCGTACAGGCAGACCATGTCTAGAGGAAAATCATAAAAAACTTTATTTTATACTTTATTTGAAAGTAAACTCTTTTGCTTTTTAAAAAAGCTTTTTTAAAAACTGCTTTTTGTTGTCAACATAAGGAGCCTGATTAAAATCAGCAAGAATTTACATTGTTGTAAAGGAGTGTTAATGGAACTACCCCTGAACACTGCTGAAAGGCCAGAGTAGATGCTGCTAATGTAATGGTTCCTATAAGTTCACTTGTTCCTGCTGTTTTGTGGTGGTATGTTTTGTTGTTTTTTTTGTTTTTGTTTTTGTTTTTGTTTTTGTTTTGGTTGGTTGGTTGGTTGGTTTTTTTGTACAGGTAGGCTAAGATAGTGAACAGTTCTAGCACAGGCTTTTAAGCTCACCTATTCATTCTCATAATTACTGATCAACATGAAGAACAGGAAACTAAAATCCAAGTAAAAGAGTAACCTTTTTTGAAAGTACATTTCTTAGGTTCTTTAGCCAAGCACATTTTAATACAAAAGAAGGAAGCAGTAGGATATCAGTGGTAAGTCCTGTAATAATGTAGAGAAGTGTTTTTCTCTGTGAAGAACAGCCAGTTTAGGCAAAGATTCAGAACTACATTACTTCTAAGCAACCTCAGTGAAGGAAGTCAGGGCAGCTCAGATTATTTGACAAATTTATTTAGAAGTAGCAGTTATTTCAAATGAAAAATCTTTTGTAGAATACATAACCAATTTAAAACCTTTTTATATCTGTTTTTGTCTACTAAGCAAACATACGGAAAAAGGTTCTTGATACTTGCAAGCATGTGATTCAAGAGAATATCTGATAACTAAAGGGGTAAAACATACAAATATTATGTGAAATTTGTGGGGGGAAAAAAATCTTCATTTTTTTCTAGAATATTCTCTTGTCTCCTAGTTCAGTGTTGGAGCTCTTCTTGGGTTTAGTATTTACCAAGAGAAGAGCATGGAATTTCCTGTCGTGGTACAGCTCATCAAAAATATTGCTAAACTTACTTTTCTAAAAATGTTCTGTATTTTTTGGGACTAGTAGCATGCTGAATTGTTAAATACAGAAAAGTGAAACAATAAATTAATTTTTATAAAAATAAGAATAATTTTATTTATATCATTTTTATAATTGCTATTTTTAAAGTGTTATTTTTAATTGGCCTACAGTAGTCTACTGGTAGAAAGGAACTCTATGAACTGGTACTAGAAAGAAACTGTAAATGAGAAACTATTTTTAAATTATTTTTTAAAAAGCTAACAGACTGAAACGTTCATTACTGCTTATTTTTACTAAAATAGGAAGCAAACTTCCTTTTCAAACACCCTAGTTAAATATGACTTTGTATATACATGCTATTTTATTTACAGATTAGAAGGGGATGTTTACTTTGACAACAGCTTCTAAACACTTAATTCTCTTTAAAAGTTATTTATTTCCAGAGCATCTATAACCAAATATATGGCTAAAGTTACGTTTTAGAGATTCATTACAGATTCATTCAACAGAGATTCATATATGCAATAAAGTGAAGCTCTAAACTGAGCTCTTGAGACACTGAAAAATATGGACATCATTTATAATTGTCTTTCCCATGTGTCACCCAAAGGGAGAGAGAATTCATTGCATAAAAAAGCACATTGAAGTGGTTAAGGTGGATGGATTTCTAACTGTCTAGGAAAAAAAAAATCCAAAATTCCAAGATTTACACAGTGGGATCAATGACAGCTAAGGGTTCTCCATCTAGTTATGGTTAAATCACTTGTTTAAACTAAATTTCAATTTCATACATTTTGAAAAAAATCCTCCCATAAAGGATTTTGTAGTTATTACTGCTTCCTCCTGAAGGTTTCACTGAAGAAAAAAATAAGGGAAGGAAAAGGAAAAGGAAAAGACTGTCAGGGTGTTTTATAGCACTAGATTAATATTAAGCAGTTCAAATTGATATTGTTGTCTTCAGTAGCACTCCTAAGAGTCACAGAACATCATGCATTGTGTCAAATCTTCAAATACGGCTGGAAACAAAAGTAGGCATTGTACCAACAATCTCCTATTACTGTGAAAAACATTTTGTAAAGGAACTGACTCATCTAGAATAAATTGATAATTTACACAAAGTGTTGGAAATAATTAGCCTTAAAAAAAGAATCAAAATGAACAAATAAAACCTCCAATATAATAATATTCAATACGATATAAATTTCATCAGCATAGATAATTCACAGCAAAACTTGGCTGTACTGAAGACAGTAAAGCAAATGGCAGGAAAATGATAATTTGAAATTTTCTGCAGTTTCAAAATTAGTGACAGGTAATATATGTAAAGCAATTTCATCTTTATAGTAATTTGTTACATTTCCTTAGGTGTGAACATTTGAGAAACAGAAATCAAAAGGATAACCATACCCAGGAAAAAATATTTCCATAGTAAATTACAAGAAAACTTTTTTTTAATTTTTTTTTTTAGTTTAACCTTAAGCAGTAACAATTTTACTAGCTTCTTTAGGGGTTTAGAGTCATGTTAGGTTGCATAAACTGTGTGGGTGGATAGCCTTAGCTGAGCAGCAAATTAGAATTACCTTCTTCCTCTCATGGTCACTTCTTCCCTAGAGAAGAAGCCCTCCTGCGTACAGCAAAGAAGCAGAGAGATTTCAGTGGCAGGTAAGGAACTGCAGTTTGCTGCAACTCTGAAGTCAGTAAGAGGGGGAATAAACCTATGAGATGGAATGTGCAAAAAGGACACAGCTAGGAGAGGTTTATTGACAGCATCTTTTATTCCTGTTTTATTTCACCTTGAGTTCTCTTTTTATAAGCATTTTAAAAGTGGACTTCTTAGAAATATTACTCATGTGTGCTTCTGTTCTAATAAAACCTAGATTTTGTGGGTAAGAGCCCTTCTCTCTTCAGCACTTGCTGTTTTAAAAAAATGCGTGGGGGGAGAGGGATAAGTTATTCTAAAGGGCTTTTTTCCAAATATCACCATACAATTTAACAGTTTCCAAAAGGCTTGTTTTATTTGCTTTTCCTTGTCTCCAAGACTACAATTCCTTTATTCTGTTTAACTATAGAAGGGGAAAAATATGTTCCTTTGTAGTAAGACCTGTATTAGCTGTTTCTGCCAGAGCTACCCTGATACATATTACTAGCCAGACTCCAAAAAGCCAAAAGAGAAGGAAATATATTATGGAGAAACAACCTCCTCTCTTTTCAATCTCAAATCAAATACAATTTGATCAGCTTATAGACATTTACATATAAGAGCAAATAGTATATTTTTTTTAATATACTCACAGAAATGTATTGTAAAGGTCAAACTCAAAATACTCTGAGTTAAGTTATATTATTTATTTTAGTTATATAAATGTTTACCTGTATCTATCAGACTGTAGATAAGATGGACCTATTACAATGAGGAAAAATTTTGATGAATAACAACAATGGAAGACAAGTTAACATTAATTACTGTTATGATCATTGTTGTGATAAGTTTGTGGGGGAAAGGCAGTGGAGATTTTTAAACAGTAGTGTTGGACTGAATTTCCTCTAGAGGCAGTATATTAGAAGATGCAAACAACAGATCACTACAGCAGAGCTATTTCTATTTATTTATTTTTGGATGCCCAGGAGAATTAACTTTTCTTAAGGAAAAAAAAAAAAAAAGGTAAAATTTGTCATTAAGCCTTCGATTAACAGATCTATTATTGTAATTAAATATTGGAAGTTCAGTCAAAACAGAATTGGATGACTGATTTCCACAGTTTTTACAAAATCAATGAAAGGGCAAAAAAAGTTTAAGTTTTGTAAGATTAGAATTGGTTTGGCTCATTAGAGGTCGCTGAGGGTATTGCCAGGTCTGTTTTAAACCTCTGGTTACATCTACAACTTCAGACAGCTGTGTCAGTCATCATGTTCCTTGCTCAGCTCCATTAAATCCATATTGTCATTTGGAGAGGCCTCGGCTGTAAATGCACCACTATTCACAGGTTCAATCAATGTTAGGGGTACTTGCAAGCTGTCTGCTCATGGCACCAATACTGATTGCCTTTCTAATGTAATACTCTCAACAACAGTGCCGTATAACCAAGGGGTTACTTATATCTGATAAACTTGTTAGAGTGAGAGAAGAAATTCTTCACCCTGAGAAGATGATGAGTAGGGGAGAAGAAATTTGTTTTTACACAATTTCTTTCAATGTATCTGAATTTTCTTTACTTAATATTTTGGTGGTTCCAGTGTACATGTTTATAAAAATTAGTCCTCCCAATCAAATTTCCTTCTTAAAGCAAGTAGAGCAAAAGAAAGCAGAACTACCTCTGAGCTTTGGACAACCTCAGATCCCATGCCAACAAGAGAAATACTAAATGTTCCACAGTCCCCAGTCTCCCGTCACCTTCTGCACTGTCAAAGAGACTCTTGCTACTATGGCTGCCTGAAGAATAGGAGATCAGTGCAAACTCAGAATCAGGGCTATGCAATTAGGAATCCATGATGGTAATATATCACCCATTATCGTCGTATAGTTTTAATAGCTTCTATTTCTGGAATTCAAACTCAGAATTCATTCAGGAATAGCAATAAACTGTAATGAGTCAAAAACTACCTTTTTTACATCAAAAAAGAGATTCATTTAGAATATAAAGCTGCATGAAAATTGGATTAGATGGGTGTTAGCCTAACTCCTAGTTCTTGAGGGCAGATGAAGAAACAGGAGTCCTTATTCTACGTATTTAAAACCCAGTAAGCATCCTCAAGGACTCTGTTTCATACTAAATTTCGCAGAAGTTATTGTTCTTTTATAGTGAAATGTATTTTAGGATGGGGTGTTTCAATTCTGTAATGGATTTATATTTTCAAGGACAAGTTCATAATATGCACATGTATGAGCCCTTGAATATTCTGCCTCATTCAAAAGAGAGATGAACATGCAGAAATGTTCCATGACCTCATATGAAGATGGCAGGTAATCATTAGCTGTGTTTTGGACAGTTAATCTCTGTAGCTGAATGAGGATAAAGTCATGTAAACATAAAGCCTTATGACTTCTTCATTTTTAGGGGTTTTGGCAACATGTTCAGGCAACCAGTACTGACTGCAAAAATAAAAATAAATACAACAAATACCTACAAGTGTTTCTTATTTTGTTAGGTCAGTATGTGCTTCACTCATAACAGTCATGACCATACAACTTGCCAAAAAACAGAGAAGAATATAGCTTTATGAATGCAAACAGCTCATCGGGTTCCATTCTTCACAGTGGATCTAAAGAGAACAGAATAGAACTCAGACTAAAATGTAATTAATTTTATTGCCAAGAATGTTCCCACTTAATATATTTTGACTGCTTGAAAAGTATATTTGCCTTCATTAAAGAATGCAGTAATCATAATATTGTCTTAGACAAGACACAGAAGACCAAATTTTGATCTTTTTCACTACCAAAGAAGAAATCTTTCTACATTTTCAAAAGAAGTACGGGAATTGGGATTTTTTAAATTAAAAAACATGGTAAGGCAAAGTTTGCAAGATTTCCCTCACAGAATTGCTAAGGTTGGGAGGGAACTCTGGAGATCATCTGGTCCAACCTCCCTGCTCAAGCAAGGCCACCCAGAGCAGGTTGCCCAGGACCATGCCCAGGTGGCCTTTGAAGAGCTCCAAGGAGACTCCACAACCTCTCTGGTCAATCTGTACTTGTGCTCCATTACCCTCACAGGAAAGTAGTGCTTCCTGGTGTTTAGATGGAACTCTTGTATTCCGCTTTGTGCCCACTGCCTCTTCTCCTGGCACTGGGCACCACTGAAAAGAGCCTGGATCCATCTTCTTTACACTTTCCCTTCAGCTATTCGTAGACATTGATGAGATTCCCCCTAAGTCTTCTCTTCTCCAGGCTGAACAGCCCCAACTCTCTCAGTCTTTCCTTATAGAAGAGGTGCTCCGGCCCCCTTGATCATCTTGGTAGCCCCCTGTTGGACTCTTTCCAATATGTCTACATTTCTCTTGTACTGAGGGGGGCAGAACCGGACATGGTACTCCAGTGCTGACTAGAGGGGAAGGATCACCTCTGTTGACTTGCTTGTGGTACTTTGCCTAACACAGACAAAAATAATATTAGCCTTCTGAGTGATAAGAGCACATTGCTGGCTCATTCAATTTGGTGTCCACCAGGATCCCCAGCTCCTTTTCTGCAGAGCTGCTTTCTAGCTTGGTGGACCCCAGAAAGTACTGATGTTTCTGGGGGAAATTCCATGTACTGGTTTGTTCCTCCCCAGTTGCAGGACTTTGCACTGTTCCTTGTTGAACTTCATGAAATTTCTATCAGCTCACCTCTACAGCCTGTCGAGGTCCCTCTGGATGGCTGCATGGCCCTCTGGTGAGTCAGCCACCCCCACTGACATGTAGTTTCATGTCATCTGTGAATTTACTCAGGGTGCACTCTATCTCATTATCCAGATCATAAATGAAGATGTTAAACAAGACTGGACACAGTACCGACTCCTGGGGTATGCCACTCATTATTGGCCTCCACATACTGAGCTACCTCGTATGAAGAATACAAAGATGCTATTTTAAAGCTACTCTTTTCAATTACAGGTAAACTTTGTACTGTAGTAATTTTAACTTTTTAGATATTATTCCTCTTGTTCCACATTTAGATGTATAATGTAAGCAGTAACATCCAGCAGTACAAAAGAAACTTGATCCAACTACATGTATTTATCCATACCTGTAGAAGTTCATCCTGTGCTATGCATATAGTTACACACAGTACTACTTGAGAGAACACTTAAAGTGTCTCAAGGAACTACTCAGAAACAGTACAGTCTTGAGATCATTCACTTCTGCATGATCATTAGGATGTACAGTTTATTCCATAACCACAGTGTACAGTCTAGTAAACCAAATGGATAATGCTCAGTTAATAGTAACTTTCGTGTTCTTTCTCATTTTTCAGCTTGCAAACCTCAGATCTTACTACTTTCCCTGTTAAAAAATCACGCTTCAACAACAACATTCTTTCCTATTTGAGTGTTTTTATGAGATAATGTAGCATCTTTTTCTTTTTTGCAGATGGGTCCAAAGGCACAAAAGACACAGGTCTTTTAAGGCCTTCTAAAAGAAAGAAATTTAAGTATTTTATTTATTTCATTGTTTGCTGCCAAAATATGTTTAAGGGTATAGGCACTGAATTTATTGCTGCTAGTCTCATATAGGGCAAAAGGCTGGGGACTGCTGAGAACAGGTGATAGCATAAAAAAGCATTTTCGAGCATGATATGAAGATACATAACCCTATATTTTGTGGAGACATTGCGATCATTTTTGTCTTTATAACTCTATCAGAGACCAGCTTTTCTGTCCTCTCAAAGTTGCTGCCTCCTGGGTAACTATGTCCTGAAAGTCTCTCTGTACAATGAGGGACAGCAAATGTAGGAAAGGGCATATTGACCAGCACCATGTAAATGGAGTGTCTTTAGAATAGGTTGGAGGGTGTTTTTTTTAAGTTTTGTTGTCAAACTAAGCAGCACATATAATAGGAATTTTCTCTGAGCCTTAAAACTCATATTTTTAGTAGCCAGTCCATAAGATTAATCTTGCTTCTATCAAATTCTTTGTCTGAAGTGTGAATCCCCTCCAGCTTCACAGTGCTTGGAGAATTGTACCATTTTCCTCAAATGATCTAGTCCACAGAAAAAACATATCCATTTTTGGTGAAGCTGTCTTCACAAACATTTAATGCAAGGCTGCCATCTCACATAAGATGTTTGAGATAAAATGCTTTTATAAAAAAACTAATACTAAGTATATGCAACACTACCAAGTTTGCTCAGCATCATCATGACTAGAAGGGAGACAAAACCCACAGGTTTTGATACTGAAGTGCTAACTTCAAAAAGATGTAAGCAAATATTCACCAATAACCTGTTTCAGAATCAAGAAGTTTGAAAAAGTGTTATGAATGTGTATTGTGGTTTAACCCGGCCGGCAGCTAAACACCACACAGCCGTTCGCTCACCCTCCCCCCTCCCTCTCTGGGATGGGGGAGAGAAACGGGAAAGTGAAGCAGGTGAGTTGAGATAAAGACAGTTTATTAAGACAGGAATATAATAATAACAATAATAATAATAATAGTGATAATGATAATAGTATTAATAATAATAATGTGTAAGAAACAAGTGATGCACAATGCAATTACTCACCACCCGCTGACCGATGCCCAGCCTATCCCCGAGCAGCCGGCCCCCCACCCCAGCCAGCCACCCCTATATATTGTTTAGCATGACGTCAGATGGTATGGAATACCACTTTGGCCAGTTTGCGTCAGCTGTCCTGGGTCTGTCCCCTCCCAGCTCCTGCTGCACCCCCAGCCTGCTCGCTGGCAGGACAGAGCGAGAAGCCGAAAAGTCCTTGGCCTGGTGTAAAAACTGCTCTGCAACAATTAAAACATCAGCATGTTATCAGCGCTCTTCTCATCCTAATCCAAAACATAGCACCCTACCAGCTACTATGAGGAAAAATTAACTCTGTCCTAACTGGAACCAGGACAATGTGACAGTCTGGAAGAAATAAAGAAGACAAAGGAGATGCCCTCCCCTTCCGGTGCCGCTTTCCCAGGTGCCCTTGAACAATAGGTTTGAGGCCCTGGAGCTGGAGAGACCGGTGGGTGAGGATGAGGTAGGAAGCCCACCCAGGAGGATGCCTGAGGTGAGGAAGTTGACTCCACGCCTCAGGACTGCCTCCACCAAGAAAGAAAGAAGGGTGATTGTTGTGGGCGACTCCCTCCTCAGGGGAACGGAGGGCCCTATTTGTCGGCCTGACCCCACACATAGGGAAGTCTGCTGCCTCCCTGGGGCCAGGGTCAGAGACATTACCAGGAAGCTTCCAAACCTGGTTCGCCCCTCTGACTACTATCCGCTTTTGATAGTCCAGGCTGGCAGTGACGATGTTGAAAAGAGAAGCCTCAAGGCTATCAAACAGGACTATAGGGGGCTGGGACGATTGGTGGAGGGAGCGGGAGTGCAGGTGGTGTTTTCGTCTATCCCTACGGGGGAAGGGAGAGGCACGGAGAGGACACGGAAAGCTCACGTGGTTAATAGGTGGCTCAGAGGCTGGTGCCAGCACAGAAATTTTGGGTTTTTTCACCATGGGGAGCTTTACTCGGCACCCGGCCTGGTGGCCCCAGACGGGTCCCTATCTCCAAGGGGAAAACAGATCCTAGGCCAGGAGCTGGCGGGGCTCATAGAGAGTGCTTTAAACTAGGTAAGAAGGGGGATGGGGCTCAAACAAGGCTTGTTGGAGCTGTGCCGGGGGAAACAATGGCTAGGCCGGGGAAGAAGGCGATGGCCCAGCTGAAGTGCATCTACACTAATGCACGCAGCATGGGTAACAAACAGGAGGAGCTGGAAGACATCGTGCAGCAGGCAGGCTACGACTTGGTTGCCATCACGGAGACGTGGTGGGACCGCTCCCACGACTGGAGTGCTGCAATGCCTGGCTATCGGCTCTTCAGGAGGGACAGGCAGCACAGAGGGGGTGGTGGCGTGGCTCTCTACTTTAGAGAACCTTTTGATGTTGTGGAACTCCAGGCTGGGAATGATAAGGTTGAATCCCTGTGGGTTAGGATCCGCGGGAAGGCCGGCAAGGCTAGCTTCCTGGTCGGGGTCTGTTATAGACCGCCGAACCAGGATGAGGAGACGGATGAGGAGTTTTATAGGCAACTGACAGAAGTTGCAAAATCGTCAGCGCTTGTCCTCGTGGGGGACTTCAACTTCCCGGACATATCCTGGAAACACAACACGGCACAGAGAAAGCAGTCTAGGAGGTTTCTGGAGAGCGTGGGAGATAGCTTCCTGATGCAGCTGGTCAGTGAACCTACCAGGGGTGGTGCCCCGCTAGACCTTCTCTTCACAAACAGAGAAGAACTGGTGGGAGATGTGGTGGTCGGAAACTGTCTTGGGCAGAGTGACCATGAAATGGTAGAGTTCTCTATTCTTGGCGAGGCCAGGAAGAGGACCAGTAAAACTGCTGTATTGGACTTCCGGAGGGCTGACTTTGAGCTGCTCAGGACGCTGGTTGGCCGAGTCCCTTGGGAGGCGGTTCTGAAGGGCAGAGGAGTCCAGGAAGGCTGGGCACTCCTCAAGAAGGAAATCGTGATGGCACAGGAGCGGTCCGTCCCCACGTGCCCAAAGACGAGCCGGCGTGGAAGAAGACCGGCCTGGCTCAACAGAGAGTTGCGGCTTGTGCTTAGCAGAAAAAAGAGGGTTTATAATCTTTGGAAAAAAAGGGCGGGCCACTGAGGAGGACTACAAGGATGTAGCGAGGCTGTGCAGGGAGAAAATTAGAAAGGCCAAAGCTCATCTGGAGCTCAACCTGGCTACTGCCGTTAAAGACAACAAAAAATCCTTTTACAAATATATCAACGCGAAACGGAGGACTAAGGAGAATCTCCATCCTTTACTGGATGCGAGGGGAAACCTAGTTACTAAGGATGAGGAAAAGGCTGAGGTGCTTAATGCCGCCTTTGCCTCAGTCTTTAGCGGCAATACCGGTTGTTCTCTGGATACCCAGTGCCTTGAGCTGGTGGAAGGGGATGGGGAGCAGGACGTGGCCTTCGCTATCCATGAGGAAATGGTTGGCGACCTGCTACGGAGCTTGGATGTGCGCAAGTCGATGGGGCCGGATAGGATGCACCTGAGGGTACTGAAAGAACTGGCGGAGGAGCTGGCCGAGCCGCTTTCCATCATTTATCAGCAGTCCTGGCTATCGGGGGAGGTCCCAGTTGACTGGCGGCTAGCCAATGTGACGCCCATCTATAAGAAGGGCCGCAGGGCAGACCCGGGGAACTATAGGCCTGTCAGTTTGACCTCAGTGCCAGGAAAGCTCATGGAGCAGATTATCTTGAGGGTCATCACGCGGCACTTGCAGGGCAAGCAGGCGATCAGGCCCAGTCAGCATGGGTTTATGAAAGGCAGGTCCTGCTTGACGAACCTGATCTCCTTCTATGACAAAGTGACGCGCTTGGTGGATGAGGGAAAGGCTGTGGATGTGGTTTACCTTGACCTCAGTAAGGCTTTTGACACAGTTCCCCACAACATTCTCCTCAAGAAACTGGCTGCTCGGGGCTTGGACTGGCGTACGCTTCGCTGGGTTAGACACTGGCTGGATAGCCGGGCCCAGAGAGTTGTGGTGAATGGAGTCAAATCCAGTTGGAGGCCAGTCACTAGTGGCGTCCCCCAGGGCTCGGTACTGGGGCCGGTCCTCTTTAATATCTTTATCAATGATCTGGATGAGGGCGTCCAGTGCACCCTCAGTAAGTTTGCAGATGACACCAAGCTAAGTGCGTGTGTCGATCTGCTCAAGGGCAGGAAGGCTCTGCAGGAGGATCTGGATAGGCTGGAGTGATGGGCTGAGGTCAACTGTACGAAGTTCAACAAGGCCAAGTGCCGGGTCCTGCAGCATCCTGGCCTGCATAAGAAGCAGTGTGGCCAGCAGGTCTAGGGAAGTGATTGTGCCCCTGTACTCGGCTCTGGTGAGGCCGCACCTCGAGTACTGTGTTCAGTTTTGGGCCCCTCGCTACAGGAAGGACATGGACATGCTCGAGCGAGTCCAGAGAAGGGCGACCAAGCTGGTGAGGGGTCTGGAGAACAAGTCTTACGAGGAGCGGCTGAGGGAGCTGGGCTTGTTCAGCCTGGAGAAGAGGAGGCTCAGGGGAGACCTTATCGCTCTCTACAGTTACCTTAAAGGAGGCTGTAGAGAGGTGGGGGTTGGTCTGTTCTCCTACGTGCCTGGTGACAGGACGAGGGGGAATGGGCGAAAGTTGCGACAGGGGAGTTTTAGGTTGGATGTTAGGAAGTACTTCTTTACCGAAAGGGTTATTAAGCATTGGAACGGGCTGCCCAGGGAGGTGGTGGAGTCACCATCCCTGGAGGTCTTTAAAAGACGTTTAGATGTAGAGCTTAGCGATATGGTTTAGTGGAGTACTTAGTGTTAGGTCGGAGGTTGGACTCGATGATCTTGAGGTCTCTTCCAACCTAGAAATCTGTGATACTGTGAAGAAAAAAAATGCCTTTGCCTTATGCAGAATCATTTTCTTTGGTATGACAGCATGCAAAGGTCACTGTGACAGAAAGCTTTAGAAAACAATATTGAGGCACGTAGTATAAAACAATAGGTAAAATTCCTGCTCTTCTTCATACTATTCCTGAAACAATCCTTTGGTTTTAATTTTATATCCCAGAAAACTTAAAATTGATATTTATAATTAAATAGCATTCGCATTTAGAGCAGCCTGCACAGTAAAGGAAGTTTTGGCTCAGAAAGTCAGGGCCCAAACTGCAACAAACAGATATCAGTTTCTTCTCATTTACACAAGGAATATTAGATAAACAACTTAGAAAGGGGGATTTTTCATACTTGGCGTGTTGTCAGATACTTTAAAATTTTTCCCATAGAGCTCGTCAAAAGGCTTAGGCCCACAGAATCTTCAAAAGCCATGTGTAACTGCAGATATGCCAGGTTAGTCAGAATAGTCACATCTTAAAAAAAAATAAAAATAAAAAAAATCAATACTGTTTTCATTTATTTAAAATATATCTGTAGAACATTTTTGGGTCCAAATCAAATTTGTCAGTGACAAGGCTGGCACTATTACTCACAGATTAATATAATTCATAGACTTACAGAATATCCTGAGTTGTAAAGGACTCACAAGGATCATCAAATCCAACTCCTGGCTCCACACAGGACCACACAAAAATCAGACCATTTGTCTGGGAATGTTGTCCAAACACTTCTTGAACTCCAGCAGGCTCAGTACCATGACCAGTGCCTAGGGAGCCTGTCCCAGTGCCTGAACACCCTTTTAGTGAAGAACCTTTTCCTGACACCCAGCCTGACCTCCCCTGTCCCAGCTCCATGCCATTCCCTCGGGTCCTGTCGCTGTCCCCAGAGAGCAGAGCTCAGCACCTGCCCCTCCGCTCCCCTCGTGAGGGAGCTGCAGGCCGCCATGAGGCCTCCCCTCGGCCTGCTCTGCTCTGGGCTGAACAAACCAAGGGACCTCAGCCACTACTCATACATCTTTCCCTTTAGATCCTTCAGCATCTTTGTAGCCCTCCTTTGGACAGTCTAATAGTTCTATACCCTTATTGGATCATCCAACTTTATTTGAGGCACCCAAAACTGGGGAATATCAATGTACACTAAAATACACGTGAATATGTACACACACTTATAACTGTATATATGACATATGCATATTATCTATATCATTATTGTATGTATATATAGTACAAAATATATGTGTACTATAGTATGTAATAATGATTGCATACATATAAACATGGCATATATTATGCAGGATCTAGTGGGTATTCCTATCACATTTACGTACAGCAAATATGTACTCAATTTTACTTCCATACAGGATACAAACCATATTCAGCAAATAAATTCCCAGTTTACAGCAAAATTTAGTTTTATTATTCCAAAACAGACCGACTTTGCAGTATATGCTAATTAACATTAATCAATTTGTACATCTAAGAATAACAATAGACTTGAACCAGCATGGGATAGCTGGGCCTACCAAAATATCTGGCTTTCAGGTTCCTCTTCACATTCCCGGCTTCTTGGAATTCTTTCTCCTTCTTCATTTCCACATGGTGATATGGAAACAAGATTCACATGTTAGGCTGCTTTATTTGTCCCTGATCTACTTCTACAAGCAGAAGATTTTCTGTTCTGTCACCTTTACAACAACTCCACTAAAACTTTTGTATGGGTCTGTGGTTTTGTTAACTTTTCAGGAATATCTGTGTGGTATCAATTAGTCCCTGTGAGTTTTTAAGGAGTGAGAGAATAAATATTACACTTGTCCTGAAGAATATTAAAAACAAACATACAAAACACAGCCACTACTTCCCTTTGCAAATATGTTTTAAGTGGTTTAGAAGTCATTTCTGCATTAAGGTTCGACAACAAATAGGTTTCAGACTAGGCTAGAAGGGGACCACATTTTCTGCCCATTCCCTCAGGTATTCAGTATTTTAGATAATGACTTTGAACTCTATTAAAAAAAAAAAGGCATAAAAGCATCAAATTGGATTGGTAGCCCTAAAAAAAAAATCAATTATAAATATTTATTTTATAATTAATTCATATGAACAGCAACAAGTTCTGTCCTCAGGCCATACCAGAATCCTCTGCTTTAAAAAGTTCTCTTCCTAGCATACTTTGTCATAGTTCAGTTGTTTATAGAGCTAATCACACTAGAAACACACAATACAGACTCTTTCTTTTTGGAAAATAAGCTCATTATGTGAAGATTTACTTATAAACATTAAAAAGACGTGATTTTAAAAGAAAGAAAGGTAATTCATTATCAAGTTCACCCTTCCTATAATATTGATTGTAGCAACAGTATCTAGATTAGCCACATGCTAAGAACAAACGCATGCATGTACCACCCTCAAAAAGAGAATAAAGACCTTATAGCTAAACCCCCAATAAAATAAATAAATAAATAAATAAATAAAAGTCAGTAGATTAAATTGTTCCCACGTTGTGTTAATGAGACTCACCTGTTAAGCCATTCAAACTAATTAATACCTACTGGCATTTGAGTAAAACACATCTCTAATGCTTACCACAGCTAACTTTAATTTCTTAAAATTACCTTAAGGTAGTGGTGTTGCAATCTTAGGAGAATTGGAATCATCCCAAAATGTGATGCATGCGGCCTGTTAAATATATCTTTCATCAATGGGAGAAGGGAGAAATCCTTCTTTACTTTCTTCTACAAATCTTCACTGTATTTCATTGCTGTGAAGAGTTTGAAAATACACTGCTTAATGCATTTGTCATGTTATAACAGATGCATCTAACACTTTTTTTCTCCTGTTATTTAACATACACAATGCTTAATGCACATACCCCTCAACTCTCTAAATCAGATACTTTTCTTCAACAGTTTTAGAAAAGCTGGTTTGAAACTCATCTAAAGGGGAAAGATAAGGGTAATTTCAAGAAGAAGGGATTACAGATAGGTGAAAGGTATAGAAAGACTGAGCGCATTCCCTGCAGAATATGGAGTTTCTTTTACCCCTCAGCTGATGTATTATCCCAGATGACCCAGGTGAAAGCACTTAATAGTACCATGAGGGTGGATGGGTAAGTGGGGTAAGGATTGGTAGGTTAGTGGTAAATCCTGTTATCTGCTTAGCAGAGCATAGCAATGATGCTACTTTGTCTAGTGAAGTATTCTGATTACAAACATATGTGCTTTTAAGATGTGTATGTGCCAGGGCAAGCATGTATGCAGTTTGATACTTTGGGCATGCACTTTCAGTTGACTTTTATGATATACTATAATTGCGTCAATGTGACTTCTGTTGAGGCATGACCAGGTAGGATGTTCATTTTGTACTCTACAGAAAAAAAGCTCATTTCTTTCAGATGTTTTTTTCCATGGATATACCTGTACAAACATGAGAAAATTCAAAAGCTCCTTTGTATTGGAGATAGTCCAAATTTACAGTATCATAAATCCTGAGTTTCTGCAAACATTTGCTTAAAGGATGTCCAAAGGGATTCAACATCTATACAGCCTCACATAGCTACTTTTTATAGAAATTTAATTTAACTAATTTGTATGTAGTGATACGTTTGTTATGATGTACCCAGCCTTCTGTCTTTTTCCTGATAACGGGTCAGAGAGGTCTGTGAAGGACCGCTGACAAACAGTGATGTCTCTTTTGGTCTATAAGCAGAATCTTTATTTAGTATATTATGGTATTAAAATAATAAAATAAAGTAGCTACTATATATCCATTAGACTTCACAAAATTTCCAGGTGCCGTGCACTTCATAGTATTTAAGTCTATTAAATTCATGGCAAGTACAATTGATATATACTGAAGGGTAAAAAGTTTCTATGGGCTCTTCATTCAGTTTTGATTATTTCTTGTCTAATACTTAGACAGTAACCTCTTTGTGGCTGAATTATGTTTTTATGTTTATACAGCAGTTAACAGAAGTCAACTTTCGTTCATTAGTCATTTTCAAAGGATAAATGATTAGGCAGCAATATGTAAATGATGCTCTTTCCCTTGCTTATGCAGGTGATCTGTTTTTTTACTATGTATTCATTAATATTCTGGGGGGAAAAATAAACAAAACAATCAAAAACAAAATAATTCAACTCCACCATTGTTTAGTCATAGCAACACAGATTTAAGCAAACGTATACCAGATATGCATAAATATTTCACTTTTAGCCATCTATGGAGTATTTGGTTATTGTCCTCCATAAATAATACCCAGATAAACTTCATCTGTAGATGAAAGAAGATCCAGAGTCTTAAACTGACAGTAATAAAAGAGGGCATGAAGATTAAAGAAAGACTACTTCTGCTTATTTTACAGAGGCCAACACCTGATTAAGGTAAAAAGAAGGCAGAAAGCAAGGCAGAGGGCAATTACTGAAGGTTGGGGACATAAGCAAGCTTTATCTTGAAGGTGGACAAATCCTGTTCTTGTGACAAAACTATCTTAAATGGAATTCCATCATGAGAACATTTTAAGTTTTCCTGTCGTATTATTTTGCATGAGTTCTCCCTAGACTCTTCAAAATGATGATGAATTAGTGTCACATCAGAGATGGCTCTCATCAGTTTATTATAGTTTTTATTCCATTAGCAAAAGCTGCAATGCATCATGAATGGTGACTTTCTTACTAAAACTTTGTTAGATTTTGCATTTATTGCAAACAACTGTAAAGACGGAAAGAAAATATTAGTTCTCATTTAGACAATTTTCATTTCAGTTCCCAGGTTTGAGAAAATTTTAGACTCTAATATGCTGTTAAGAGAGAGGATGCACTATATTTCATATGTATGAACAATATTTCAATTCAAGCATGTGTTCTTTTTTCTTTTCCTTTGTGATCCTGAGCAAGGGGAATTCTGCTTCTTAGATGACACTGTCAGAAAATGCTTGAGATGATCTTTTGCTGTAAAGTTGGTCTGCTGGATAATAACTCAGGACTCCATAACAGAGTTCTCCGAAGTGTCTGACATGGGCAAGTAAACCACTCTTCAGATCTCCCTCTTGAAGATAAAACAACTGCTCTGCTTGAGGAACGCAGCAGCATGTCTCCCCAGTTAATGCTTACAAGCCATTTTTAGATCTATTTCTGTTCAAAGCTGCAACACACGTTTCTCTTCTGGCATCACACCTTGCTCATTTGTCTCCTCAGGTGGAAATAGCCAGTTTTAGTGCCCAAAGCTTTCTGAATGCCATGCAGTCATGACTAATTTATTCCTGTAGATAAGTACATTTGACTACAAAGTCCAAATCACAACTGAAAATCTACAGGCACTTGGAATAGTTTTCCCCCAATTTTAATGACAATTTCCAGCACAATTTAATCAAATAGAAATCTTTAGAAAAGCAGTTGTTAAGTAAAGTTATACCTCCGATTTAATAAGATTTAGTCACTTAATATTTGCATTTTATATATATGTTGAATAGTGTGATGGTGTGAATATATACACCTCCCCACACATGCACAGTCCACATACCATATATGTACATAGATATACACACCCACATAAATCTAATATATATAAAAGCGTGGGTGTTTTATATATAAAACATGCAGAAAATGCTTTCTCCAACTATGCTTATGGGCTCATTTTGAATATACAGACTGAACAAAATATAGTTCAAGGGAGTTTTATGATTTGTGTTGCTCTACCTCCTTTTCATCTTTTCCTCAAAACCTGTGTTTTGAAAAGAATCAGAGGTAGCAAATGAGAACAAGAAAGAGAAATTCAGTATCTCAGTTCTGGATCCTCATGTTTAGCACAGCATAATTAAAGAAGTTATTTAATATAGACATCTTGGAACTTTTTTTTTCTATTTTTTTTTTTGTGAATCCCACGTGATGGTGTTACATAAAGAAGCCAGTATGTCTGTAACTCATTCCAAAATAATCTTTAACTTTAGCATTCCTCACAAAAATCACTTCAAATAACAAAAGGATTTTGAAGTCTTCAAAGATTAACCACTTTCAAAGCAAGACACCATACCAGCCTATAACAAAAAACATTGATTGGAGAGAATAACCTCTACTTCATTCCAAAGCATAAAAATATATTCTACCTGTCTGATGAGTAATTTTAAGCCATTATGAAACATTGTGTTACATGGAATTAAAATATCAATTTTACATTTTGCTGACATAAGATCTTCAAAGCTCTCTGAAAGCTGAAACTGATTGCTGTTTAGTTTTCCAGTAAATATAAATACAATATTAAAAGGATGTCAAGATAATTGAAAGTGTACAGAGAAGGGCAACAAAGCCGATAAAAGGGATGGAAGGCATGTCCTGTGAGGAGAGGCTGAGGATGCTTGGGTTGCCTAGTATAAGCCTCATTGCTGTCTACAACTTCCTGAGGAGGGAAAAAGGAGAGGGAGGTGCCGCTCTTCTCTCCTTCATGACCAATGATAATGAAGTGCAGAAACAGAACAAAGATATACCAGGGGAGGTTCAGACTGGATATTAGGAAAAATTTCTTCTCCATGAGGATGGTCAAACACTGAAACAGGCTTCCTAGAGATATGGTTGATGATCCATGCCTGTCAGTGTTCAAAAGGCATTTGGTTAATGTCCTTAATACTATGTTCTAACTTTTGTTTAGCCCTGAAGCAGACAGGCAGTTAGACTAGATGATCTTTGAGGGTCCCTTCCAACTGAAATATGCTATTCTATTCTAGAGGGAAAATGTGATCTGTGAAGTCACTGATGAGTAGTGTGTAAAACATCCCATAATGAAATTCAATAGAAATACATACAAGAAATGGCAGTTATGTTCTAGCATTATAAATACAAACTTCCTTGAAAAAATAACTTCCATGCAAATAAACTATTTAAAATTTTGCTTTCTGCAATACAAATTTAGAACCTGAACAGTGGTGAGAAAGGAAGGATCTAGGTAATTAACTGGCTGGAAGTGTGTCACAGGATTTGAGAACCTACGTATCATGTCAGGAAATGTTTGGTGAGAATGGAAAAGAACCAGTCACTGTAGTTCTGTCTTAAACCTAACTTTGAAGAGTCCCCATTCCATATTCCTGATGATTCCATATTCCTGTTCTCTGAAACATCCCTGCCATAAAGGTTGTACATAGTCAACAGAAGTATTCATGAAGAATGTTTATTTTCTACTTCACAGCTTTGAACAGATTGAGAAAAGCAGATATCCTAAGACATTTTTCTGACCTGAAGAATATATTGTTGTTATGACTTAACGCTATAACACTTCAAAGATTCTGTACCTCAACTTGGCAAAATGGTTGAGGATACCCTCTTTTAAAGACCTCGTAAGATGGGAACAGTGATAAAAAAATGTTTTATAGGCAGCTGTCTACTTTATTAGAAGAGCAGAAGTTAACAGAAGTACTTCTCTATAGTAGACACTGACTCACTGCTACGGTATATAGAAAAGTTATGCAAGCAAACAACAGCATGAACAAGATGCAATGAGAGGAAAAAACATTCTACTCTGTAAGCATTTCTTACACTACATAGCTGTTCAATGTTGACAGTAAAAAAAAAAAAAAGAAAATCAGATTTGCATAGGCAGACTTAGTCATAAGGAAGCATTTAGACTGAGAAGAAAGTTGACATTTCTTGCTGTAACTCTCTCCTGAGAAGCAGAAATTGGATATACACTAAGTTTCATTTCAAAAGTTTTTAAAAAAGGGGGGAGGGTAGCTAAACCATAGGACTACAACCTCAGCTGTGTCTTCATAGACCAAAATAACACGATTAAAGGCAGCAGAAAAAATACAGGAATGCTGCCATTCCCACCTCTCGGCAGGATCAATGTAGAGGGAGAAATGGCAAGAAGGGAGTTACAGTGTGAGAATCACTGCTTCCTCTTCCATTTTTTTTCCCCATCTTTGTCATCTATTTATGTTATCATAAGACTACGTAAATAAAACTGTTCTATTTCTGTTAGGAAGCCCTGTACACATTTCAGTGTGCCGAATGAAATGGCAACATCAGCTGGAAGCTCTCATTCAGCAAGCAGTCAAGGAAATGCTGATTTTTATCCTCTTTTCCACACCTGAACAGAGAAAGCATCAGGTTTGGCTGCAATGCTAAATGACAATGTGTTGCTTATGAATAAATTGTATACATCTCCATGCCATAAATTCTAAAAAGAAAAAAAAAAGAAAAAAAAAACACTATTTGGGGGTTGAGGGAAGGACTGCTACTCTTGCTAGTCTCTGAAGATCCAAAGAAAGTGTCCTTTGCAGACATCAATGGAAACTAAAACAGGATTTCAGAATGAATAATCTTCTATTTTGAGCAAGTTATCCTGTAGAAGTCCCAAGAAAAATTATACAAAACTATTCATGTGCATTTTTAGTAATCACAATGCCATGAAAAACGGCTCTTTTCTGAGCAGTAATGACTGCCAGTCTCTGGATTGTAAAACACACATTTGAATCATAAATATAATATCTGAGGATAATGGAAAGAAAAACTACAAGCGAGTATTACCAGGAATATTTGGTTGATCTGTGGAAACTTTTCTGGTTACCATGATCACGGATCTGGTGCATATCATGGGTGCACATGGAATTTGTGTTCCTTACTGTGTTCACTTATGGTTGCTTAAGTTGAGTGAGTAGACAACTTCTCAAGAGATCTTGCAATAAGATATTTTTACGACTACTCCATTTCATCTCAGTATCTGTCATCAGCTGATGTTTCATCATCAGATATAAGAGGTCCATCAGACAGCTTCTGGTGTGAAAATATCAATTCTGCCACAAAATATTTAAATGCTTCCATTGAGGATTTAAGAGAAATGTTCTCACAACTTTTATCAGGGCAGTTATTTTATTGATGTTTCTTTTCCTTGTGATATTTCAGAAAACATTATCCAGTCAAGATTTAACCTTTCACAGGGTTTCATTCAGGAATAATATTTCAATTCTTTTTTATCACATATTTTAAGTTGCTAGGAATAATAAAATTTCCATTCAGCTGAGGAGTGATGAGGGACAGGCATTGCTACTGGACCAATGTATCCTAAGGCACGCTGACAATGCAAGTAATTTCTTCTGTGATACAACCTCCTTGTCAGTTACAGTGTTGCTATTAGAAATAATGCAGCTTCAGAAAAAGTTTATATGAGAATACTGCCTTTTTATTCTAGCACTATACATTTGAAACCAAAGTGCTTAATTAGGTACAGATTTGTCCTGAAAACACAAAAGACAGTCTCCAAGTATACTAAAAGAAAAAGCAATGGCATAAAAGATTTTTCCTCATGAAGTTTGATGAAATCTATAGCCTCATTAGGTACAGGACACTGACTGAAAATCCACGTTAACAGTTTTAGTCTGCTGTGTTTTCTATTTAATACAGCAACCTAGAGTGATTTAAATAAAATTTGATAACCTGTATCTTTTCTTTAATAATTATGAATGCAACTACAGCAACCCAAGATACCTTTTGCCCAAATCACTTTAGTTCAGAATGCCGATACAAAAGTCATTTTCCCAGTCCATAACATTGCTGACTATGTCAGTTCATTTGCCTTCTCCCACTGATTTCTCCTTCTCTGCTACATTACTGTTACTTACTTCCATCTATGGTGTCCTCAGAGGTATGCCCCATTTTACCCAATATCTCTCATTCGTTGTTGTGCTGCTAGCTCCTGCTCTGCTTACCCCATGTTGCCAAACTTAATTGACCAATGCGTAGTTTTTTAACAAACATTCTCCTGTTTGCTCTCTCTAAGCACTCTAACATTTTAAATCAGTGATTAATCAGAATTTAAACTCTTAAACAGAAGAATCATAGATACCATGGTAATTTATAAAATAAATATCATTATTCAAGTTTTTCAATACCAAGAGTTAAATGAATGTAAGAACTGGACCTTTGGCATGATTTCTGTTTTTTTTATTTCTTACACTTTACAGCAGTAGAAACTATTAAATCAATAATTATATAAAAAAGAGAAGATATGAAATTCCATTGGGTAAAAGATAGATTTGTTTTGTAACTAACTGTTTCTTTTATTCTCAGCTCATTTTTGATATGCATAGAAAAATAAAAGCAGGAAAGTGTATTACCTTTGGTTTAGGGACTAACCTTTCATTCTAGAAGCCCAGAACCACTAACAAATACATACAGAAAGATGTCTAATGTTCACAGAGCCTGTGTCACCATGAGACCTCAACAGCAGATAAATAAAAGCCCTTGACTAACACCATTTAGAAGACTACCTCCCAAGAAATATTAAAAGTACACTTTCTAAAGCACTTGCAGCTAGTCTTTTTGCTGCCAAATTCTAAAGAATCTTTTCTGTGAAGTCAAGTAACCATTTCAAGATTACAGATAACACAATAAAAAAAACCTTTGAAACATTTTTTGCATTAAGCATAGAATAAGGATGTGTAGAAAAATATACTTCACATTTCTGTTTTACAGTGGAAAGTGTGCCCAATGACATTTCACCAGAGGTATTATGATTAACACATTGATATAAAAAAACTAATAATTTTTATCATAGATATTACAAAAATAAATTAAGCATGCAATATTTAACTTGCATTAAGAGAACACTGTGTCAACAGAAGTGAGAGATATTATCATGACACAGACAAGCTTTTGATTAGTAAATCTAATAAGCAATATAAGAAATGTTTCCTAAAGGCATAATGGTGTTACAAGGATACTTTACTGATACTTTTTTATATTTAGAATACATATATATCTATGTAGTAATCAGCTTATACAGATACAATTCTTACCTATGTGTGCCACTAGCTTGTATAACCCACCTCCTAATTTTGAAATTATTTCATGTTTCCTTGGCCTATTCTGCTTTTAGAGGTTTCCCTATAATGTAATACAAGCAATTAATGCTTAATTATAACATTCCATCGTACTTCTGTTTCGAATAAGTCTTTAGGTTCACAATGTCTTCATATCTAATATAGGATGAATGATTTAACTCCTTTATGATAAAGGAATAGCTGAAGAAATACATTCTGGGCAAAAGTATTGTTAACAAGCAGGTGAAGACTTCAAAGAGGATGTGAAAATAAAAACTAAAAAATGCTTTTAAAGTGCATCATTTTTCTATGTTTTTATTTGGGCTGTGGATTGTTATGACTGCAAAATTATTTTCATTAAGAAATTATTTTATACATTCAACGATTTGAGAAAAATGACATTTGAGATGCCACAGATGTTGCAATGACGTTTTTCCTTCTATTTCCTCTGTAGCCCATATTAAGATAACATTGTGGCTTAGGACACGCTTTAGACTACTGTCTAGCTTTTGCCGTAACTGTTACCTGATTCTGTGTAAGAAATTTAAAGAAGTATGTTAGTATCATGCTAATTGTATAATAAAGTAACTAGAATGAGTGCCTTACTCACCATGGGTAATACCCTTATTATTCAACACAAGTCCAGCCTTAATTGGCCATATCATTAGCTTACTGTAACAAAGTCACATATGTTATTTATGGCAGCATGATTATCACTAAAATATAGACAGTAAGGCTTTACATGGGCATGAATAATTACACGAATGATACAACTTCTCTAATGATATCAATGAAACCTCATTACTGCTGCTAGACAAGGAGAAATGAGGAGAGAATCAAGATTAAATTATCCAAGTATAATCGGAGTTACCTCACTTCATACTGAATCTAGACTGAAAAGGTATCCTGTGTATCTACACTCATTGTACTGAGAAACTTATAAAAACCCTTCCCTCCCAGTCATGGGCCTCACCGAGTGAGGTCCACCCGTGTGCCCAAGTCCCAGTCCCAGGATGGTACCCAATATCTGGGGCTGGGTCTGCCCCAGTGTCCCCTGACTGCCATACTTGCTGGCTGAGCTGTTATGAGGCTGAACTCTTGGCCCCCAACCCTAAGGGAGCCACTGCCTTTATGGCACTTTGACAGTACCTTCAGTTTTCTGTGTCCTTCTGGAACAAAAGACTATCTGGAAGATAAACACTCCCAAATGAATGCAGGTAAACATACATCAACATGGCAAGCAACATGGGGAGTCAGGACTTCCTTACAAATATATGAACAGTTACAACTCTATTACTTGCATTTCTTAGTCTGATGTGAATTTTCCTCAACCCCATGGTGAATAATGAGCAGTCCGCAGATGCAGGCCCAAGGACGGGCTGCCCCGAAGGTATGTTGTCTCTTTAGAGACCAAGCCTCGTTTTAGAACAAGGAAGAAAAGAACACCAAATATGTTCAATTTAAGTAACAAAGTGAATGAAAAACATTCCTAATTTCACTGTGATTCAGCGACTCATGATAGCTCCTACACTTCCCCTCATCCATGGTCATCACACTGGAAGTGGAAACCTTGGAATGAGCTCCCTGGGGAAATGATAGAGTACCCATCCCTGGACATATTTAAGAGATGTGTGAATATGGCACTAAGGGACATGGTTTAGTGATGGTACTCTGTACGTCAGGTTGAAATGAGAACTCTCAAATGATTGCTCTTCAATGACTATGCTGCAATTTTAAAAGCCATGATAAATTTAGAACAAATATTTTCAACGGTCTTTTACATTTAGGGAATAAAGTTATTTAGGCCCTTTGGGGAAGTTTAATATTGCAATAGTTTCAGTACAACAGTGCCCTCTACACAGTGTATCAAGATGACAATTGAAAGAATTGCCCTTGTTACTCCTATTATAAACTGATCAGTAGCCATGCATTGCTAAAGAAAAAGTAGTCTTTTCTGAGCTTCCCATTAACTGGAGCATCATTAAGAAATTTTTTATAAAGGATGCAGATCACCAAGTCAAGAGGAAAGCAGAACTTGGCAGTCAGTAAGATAGTGCCCCTAACATTCCCCCTTGCCATTTCATGTACAATACACTTTCCCAATCTCACAACAATCTTGAGAGAGATAAAAAGAGATTCAATCCTTTCAACAAGAAATTTCTATGAAGCATGAGGATAAGGAAAAGCTGTCAGAAATAAAACACGATGAAATCCCCCCAAAAACAGGATAAAGGAAACCAAACAACAACTAAGCAACAGATTGTAAGATCATGAAAAATATCATCATCTTAAGGATGATGATGCACAAATAGGAGAGACAGCCACACTTAATTCCCTTCAGAGAAAACACAGCCTGCAATGTGATGACTGGGGAAGCAGAGTCACAATGGAGCCACATTCCAGTAGCCCCAGAGCCAAAAAAAAGAGCACAGCTAACAAAAATCCGGAATAGAAAAGGCTGCTTCATCCTCAAGGTTCTCAGTGTTTGCAGCGGCACTTGCCATAAGCAGCAGAGAAAAATAAACAGGACATGCCAAGAACTGAAGGACTATAGAAGCATATTTCCTGTGATACCTTTCTGGTACGAAGGAATGAGGGAAGGTAAGGAATAAAAAGGACCCACTTCCCAAATATTATTGTAAACACATAAAAACAAACCACTGAGAACACTGGAGCTAATACTATTATGTGTTATACTATGGTAGAAAAAAAACACAGAATCCTGTAATTACAAAAGAAAATCAGAGTGGAATAGAAGGCATAGTTTCTGTTTCTCATATGGTGACATGAGACACAGGTGTCCTGATTCACACAATAACAATCTTCCCATCAACCAATATTCAAGCCAACTATATATATGAACTAGTAGCAGAACAACACACATACACGCAAAACTTGCACAATGTTTCTGCTAATCAGATAATGTATGTAGAAACAAAAAGCCTTTTGAAAACCAGAGTTGTGGTCTTGTTTCTAAATCCTTCCTGATTCAGACATAACAGCTTACAAAATTGCAAAGGATTGCTGAATAGCAGGTAAATTTCCACTTTAGCTTCTAAGAGTGCTATTTAAAAATGAAACAAAACAGAAGTGTCACAACATTGTCAGTAAGAGTTACTGTTAAGCAGTTCTCTGTACAGAAACTTTGTATATGAGGGAAAGGCTGTGGATGTTGTCTGCCTAGACTTTAGTAAAGCGTTTGACACTATTTCCCACAGTATTCTTCTGGAGAAACTGTCTGCTCATGGCTTGGATGGGTGTACGCTTCACTGGGTAAAAACCTGGCTGGGTCGCCCAGCCCAAAGAGTCATGGTGAATGGAGTTAAATCCAGTTGGAGGCTGATCACAAGTAGCATCCCCCAGGGCCCAGTACTGGGGCCAGTTCTCTTTAATATTTTTATGAATGAGCTGGTCAAGGTGATCGAGTGCACCCTCATTAAGTTTGCAGATGACGACAACAACAAGTTGGGCAGGAGTGTTGATCTCCTTGAGAGTAGGAAGGATCTGCAGAGTGATCGGGATAGATTGGATCGATGGGCAGAGGGCAATTGTATGAGGTTCAACAAGGCTAGGTCGCCACTTGCCGAGGCGACCGGCTCCGGGGCAGACGCGTGCTGCAGCGGAGCGCGGGATCGGGACAGGCAGGGCTATTTTTCGGGCATCGAGCCTACGTGAGGGAGGCGCCAGGCACCGGCAGCCCTCGTGAGGGAGGCTGACGAGGCGTAGGCGGAGCCAGCAGCGTCAGCGACAGCTCCTCCCCCCGGCCGTTCAAAGGCAGCCATTAGGGAGCGCGAGCGACCAGGAGCGCGGCGACCAGGGAGTGACGCGGGGGGAGTGACGCGGGGGGAGTGACGCGGCAGTTAGCGCGGGCAGGGCGGGCAGGAAGGGCGGAGCGCTCACACCCGCCCATAGGGACAACTCTTCCAACGGCACTCTCCCGTCAGCTGGGCTGCGATGGTCTCCACCAGGCACGGTGCTTTCTCTAGGAAGTCAGTACACACCCAGACCGACTGCCCGTCCAAACACGCGGCAGTTCAGGTCTCTGGATGCGGGGAGTGTCTGAGCCTCTTGCTGCCGTCGGCGGGAGGCAGAGAGACTGCTTGCGTGAGGTGCGAGCAGGTGGACGACCTGGTCCGCATGGTGGCGGAGCTCAAGGAGGAGGTGCAGAGGTTGAGGGATATCAGGGAGTGCGAGCGGGAGATAGACTGGTGGAGCGACTCCCTGCAGGACCGGAGGGAGAGGGACCAGGGTGAGATGCTCCAAAGGGGGGTGGACCCCCTGCCCTGTCGCCATCGGGCAGAGGGAGGGGACCTGCGAGTTGAGGAGGAATGGAGACAGGTCCCTGCTCGACCTCGCAGGAGATGCCCTCCCCTTCCGGTGCTGCCTTCCCAGGTGCCCTTGAACAATAGGTTTGAGGCCCTGGAGCTGGAGAGACCGGTGGGTGAGGATGAGGTAGGAAGCCCACCCAGGAGGATGCCTGAGGTGAGGAAGTTGACTCCACGCCTCAGGACTGCCTCCACCAAGAAAGAAAGAAGGGTGATTGTTGTGGGCGACTCCCTCCTCAGGGGAACGGAGGGCCCTATTTGTCGGCCTGACCCCACACATAGGGAAGTCTGCTGCCTCCCTGGGGCCAGGGTCAGAGACATTACCAGGAAGCTTCCAAACCTGGTTCGCCCCTCTGACTATTACCCGCTTTTGATAGTCCAGGCTGGCAGTGACGATGTTGAAAAGAGAAGCCTCAAGGCTATCAAACAGGACTATAGGGGGCTGGGACGATTGGTGGAGGGAGCGGGAGTGCAGGTGGTGTTTTCGTCTATCCCTACGGGGGAAGGGAGAGGCACGGAGAGGACACGGAAAGCTCGCGTGGTTAATAGGTGGCTCAGAGGCTGGTGCCAGCACAGAAATTTTGGGTTTTTTCACCATGGGGAGCTTTACTCGGCACCCGGCCTGGTGGCCCCAGACGGGTCCCTATCTCCAAGGGGAAAACGGATCCTAGGCCAGGAGCTGGCGGGGCTCATAGAGAGTGCTTTAAACTAGGTAAGAAGGGGGATGGGGCTCAAACAAGGCTTGTTGGAGCTGTGCCGGGGGAAACAATGGCTAGGCCGGGGAAGAAGGCGATGGCCCAGCTGAAGTGCATCTACACTAATGCACGCAGCATGGGTAACAAACAGGAGGAGCTGGAAGACATCGTGCAGCAGGCAGGCTACGACTTGGTTGCCATCACGGAGACGTGGTGGGACCGCTCCCACGACTGGAGTGCTGCAATGCCTGGCTATCGGCTCTTCAGGAGGGACAGGCAGCACAGAGGGGGTGGTGGCGTGGCTCTCTACTTTAGAGAATCTTTTGATGTTGTGGAACTCCAGGCTGGGAATGATAAGGTTGAATCCCTGTGGGTTAGGATCCGCGGGAAGGCTGGCAAGGCTAGCTTCCTGGTCGGTGTCTGTTATAGACCGCCGAACCAGGATGAGGAGACGGATGAGGAGTTTTATAGGCAACTGACAGAAGTTGCAAAATCGTCAGCGCTTGTCCTCGTGGGGGACTTCAACTTCCCGGACATATCCTGGAAACACAACACGGCACAGAGAAAGCAGTCTAAGACGTTTCTGGAGAGCGTGGGAGATAGCTTCCTGATGCAGCTGGTCAGTGAACCTACCAGGGGTGGTGCCCCGCTAGACCTTCTCTTCACAAACAGAGAAGAACTGGTGGGAGATGTGGTGGTCGGAAACTGTCTTGGGCAGAGTGACCATGAAATGGTAGAGTTCTCTATTCTTGGCGAGGCCAGGAAGAGGACCAGTAAAACTGCTGTATTGGACTTCCGGAGGGCTGACTTTGAGCTGCTCAGGACGCTGGTTGGCCGAGTCCCTTGGGAGGCGGTTCTGAAGGGCAGAGGAGTCCAGGAAGGCTGGGCGCTCCTCAAGAAGGAAATCGTGATGGCACAGGAGCGGTCCGTCCCCACGTGTCCGAAGACGAGCCGGCGTGGAAGAAGACCGGCCTGGCTCAACAGAGAGTTGCGGCTTGTGCTTAGCAGAAAAAAGAGGGTTTATAATCTTTGGAAAAAAGGGCGGGCCACTGAGGAGGACTACAAGGATGTAGCGAGGCTGTGCAGGGAGAAAATTAGAAAGGCCAAAGCTCATCTGGAGCTCAACCTGGCTACTGCCGTTAAAGACAACAAAAAATCCTTTTACAAATATATCAACGCGAAACGGAGGACTAAGGAGAATCTCCATCCTTTACTGGATGCGAGGGGAAACCTAGTTACTAAGGATGAGGAAAAGGCTGAGGTGCTTAATGCCGCCTTTGCCTCAGTCTTTAGCGGCAATACCGGTTGTTCTCTGGATACCCAGTGCCTTGAGCTGGTGGAAGGGGATGGGGAGCAGGACGTGGCCTTCGCTATCCATGAGGAAATGGTTGGCGACCTGCTACGGAGCTTGGATGTGCGCAAGTCGATGGGGCCGGATAGGATGCACCTGAGGGTACTGAAAGAACTGGCGGAGGAGCTGGCCGAGCCGCTTTCCATCATTTATCAGCAGTCCTGGCTATCGGGGGAGGTCCCAGTTGACTGGCGGCTAGCCAATGTGACGCCCATCTATAAGAAGGGCCGCAGGGCAGACCCGGGGAACTATAGGCCTGTCAGTTTGACCTCAGTGCCAGGAAAGCTCATGGAGCAGATTATCTTGAGGGTCATCACGCGGCACTTGCAGGGCAAGCAGGCGATCAGGCCCAGTCAGCATGGGTTTATGAAAGGCAGGTCCTGCTTGACGAACCTGATCTCCTTCTATGACAAAGTGACGCGCTTGGTGGATGAGGGAAAGGCTGTGGATGTGGTTTACCTTGACCTCAGTAAGGCTTTTGACACAGTTCCCCACAACATTCTCCTCAAGAAACTGGCTGCTCGGGGCTTGGACTGGCGTACGCTTCGCTGGGTTAGACACTGGCTGGATAGCCGGGCCCAGAGAGTTGTGGTGAATGGAGTCAAATCCAGTTGGAGGCCAGTCACTAGTGGCGTCCCCCAGGGCTCGGTACTGGGGCCGGTCCTCTTTAATATCTTTATCAATGATCTGGATGAGGGCGTCCAGTGCACCCTCAGTAAGTTTGCAGATGACACCAAGCTAAGTGCGTGTGTCGATCTGCTCAAGGGCAGGAAGGCTCTGCAGGAGGATCTGGATAGGCTGGAGTGATGGGCTGAGGTCAACTGTATGAAGTTCAACAAGGCCAAGTGCCGGGTCCTGCACCTGGGGCGCAACAACCCCAAGCAGAGCTACAGGCTGGGAGATGAGTGGCTGGAAAGCTGCCTGGCCGAGAGGGACCTGGGAGTATTGGTTGATAGTCGGCTGAATATGAGCCAGCAGTGTGCCCAGGTGGCCAAGAAGGCCAACAGCATCCTGGCCTGCATAAGAAGCAGTGTGGCCAGCAGGTCTAGGGAAGTGATTGTGCCCCTGTACTCGGCTCTGGTGAGGCCGCACCTCGAGTACTGTGTTCAGTTTTGGGCCCCTCGCTACAGGAAGGACATGGAGGTGCTCGAGCGAGTCCAAAGAAGGGCGACCAAGCTGGTGAGGGGTCTGGAGAACAAGTCTTACGAGGAGCGGCTGAGGGAGCTGGGCTTGTTCAGCCTGGAGAAGAGGAGGCTCAGGGGAGACCTTATCGCTCTCTACAGTTACCTGAAAGGAGGCTGTAGAGAGGTGGGGGTTGGTCTGTTCTCCTACGTGCCTGGTGACAGGACGAGGGGGAATGGGCGAAAGTTGCGACAGGGGAGTTTTAGGTTGGATGTTAGGAAGTACTTCTTTACCGAAAGGGTTATTAAGCATTGGAACGGGCTGCCCAGGGAGGTGGTGGAGTCACCATCCCTGGAGGTCTTTAAAAGACGTTTAGATGTAGAGCTTAGCGATATGGTTTAGTGGAGTACTTAGTGTTAGGTCGGAGGTTGGACTCGATGATCTTGAGGTCTCTTCCAACCTAGAAATCTGTGATAGTGTGATACTGTGAAGGCTAGGTGCTGGGTCTTGCACTTGGGGCACAACAACCCCGTGCAATGCTACAGGCTGGGGGAAGAGTGGCTGGAAAGCTGCCTGGTAGAAAGGGACCTGGGGGTATTGGTCAATAGCTGGCTGAATATGAGCCAGCAGCATGCTCAGGTGGCCAAAAAAAGGCCAACGGCATCCTGGCTTGTATCAGAAATAGCTTGGCCGGCAGGACTAGGGAAGTGATTGTCACCCTGTACTCGGCTCTGGTGAGGCCGCACCTCGAGTACTGTGTTCAGTTTTGGGCCCCTCGCTACAAGAAGGACATGGAGGTGCTCGAGAGAGTCCAGAGAAGGGCAACAAAGCTGATGATGGATCTAGAAAACAAGATTTATGAGGAGTGTCTGAGAGAACTGGGTTTGTTTAGCCTAGAGAAGAGGAGGCTCAGGGGAGACTTACTGCTCTCTACAACTACCTCATAGGAGGTTGTAATGGGGTGGGGGGTGGACTCTTCTCCCAAGCAACAAGCGATAGGACAAGAGGAAAATGGCCTCAAGTTGCACAAGGGGAGGTTTACACTGGGTATTAGGAAACGTTTCTTCACTGAAAGAGTTGTGAGACATCAGAACAGGCTGCCCAGGGAAGTAGTTGAGTCTCCATCCCTGGAGGTCTTCAAAAGACACGTAGATGTGCTGCTTAGGGACATGGCTTAGTGTTAGACTTGGCAGTGCCTGGTTACATGTTGGACTTGATGATCTTAGAGGTCTTTTCCAACCCATGTGATTCTATGAATCTATGATTTGCCTGGAGAGTCATCTTTATTTACAATTATATTCCCAGTGTTACAAAACTTTTATAAAACCTGTGGTAAAGATACGTTTTTTTAAAAATAATGTTACAAAATGAATTCAGCTTAGTAAACACTGACATTTGGAGAACTATATAGATATGAAAAATATATTTGTGTGCATATATGCATTTAATGATGAAGTTGTTTAATTTATTTTCAGGCTCCTTTGTGAGGAGGACTTTAATTGTATAAATTATCAAACAAAGCTTGTATACAGAATAGCTGGAAACTGAAATCACAGAAACAAAAGACCTAGACCTGCTGTACATGGCAGGTGGATTTGGCAGTGCTAGGTTAAAGGTTGGACCAGATGATCTTAGAGGTCTTTTCCAACCTAAATGATTCTATGATTCTACATGTGTTAGGAGAGAAGAGAATTTTTTTTTTTCACCATTTATAGAAACACTTTTAGGCTTTATTTTTTTTCATGTAAACGAATACCTAAGAGCATAAATCCCCCAGTGCCATCACATTATGGTGAATAACAGTATTTATACATTATGTGACAGTGATTTAAATATAGACTTCTAGTGCATATAAGTATTGCTAAATACAAATGAGAAATGAAACACTGTTTTGCAAAATCATAACATGGAAAATATGGGACTCATGTAAGAAATCAAAAGTAATTCTGCCATTAAAAATAGAATATATTTTGTTCAGAATATTTACAAATAAGGAAGTTCTTGCAAATGTCTTATGAAAAACATCAACAACATTAAGTACAATAGAGAAGTTTGGGGAATACTCAACAGGAAAACAATTGTATAAAAGCCAATCAGAAGTGACACTAAATTAAAAGAACATAGTACCATATGCATTAGTAAAATATTAAACAAGGAACAGAATCACTGGGGTAGAAACCAAAGCCAAATAATATTGCAAAAAGAACAAGAAGGAAAACAAACTAGAAGCTCTACAGAGTAATCCTTCATCTCCAGGCCAAAATTGAATAAACAAAACAAGAAACATTTTATTATGTTCTGCTGTTTGAGCATCCTTTTCCTACTAAGATGGTACCAAATTCTACCCTCTCAGAAAGTTCAATGACCATATGAATCTTTTAGTTACGTTCTACAGTTCTAGAAAAAAATACTGTTGGACTGAAGAGAATGTCCTAAAGAAAACATTATGTCATCCTGCAACTGCTAGACTATTCTTTTCATACTGGATACAAGGAAAGGCAGAAAAAGATTATGATTACTTGCAGTATGAATGCACAATGGGATTCAGGCATATTTGCAACCAAAAGCTTCTTTTCTGCTTTGATGGCAAATTGGAGAGAATAATAATTTTTTCATTTTAGAAGACAGGACATATATGGGTGTGAGCATATATTAAATGTGAAATAAAGACAGGATGTAGAGTAGAGTAGAGCAGAATGGAACAGAACAGAACAGAATAGTTCAGATGGAATGGACCTTCAGAGATCATCTAGTCCAACTGCCTGTCCACTTCAGGGCTAAGCAAAAGTTAAAACATAATATTAAGGACATTAACCAAATGCCTCTGGAACACTGATGGGCACGGGGCATCAACCATATCTCTAGGAAGCCTGTTCCAGTGTTTGACCACCCTCACGGAGAAGAAATTTTTCCTAATATCCAGCCTGAACCTCCCCTGGTATATCTTTGTTCTGTTTCTGCACATCATTATCACTGGGAGAGTAGACCGACACCTCCCTCTCCATTTTCCCTCCTTAAGAAGTTGTAGAGAACAACGAGGTAGTGATTTTGCCTAAGTTCCAACACCTACTTTCCAGCTAGGTACCTTCTCTTTTTTAGAATCAATGGAGAAAAGCTGGTTTACTAAAAGGCACTGCATCTTACTATAAAGTAGTTACCTAAAACAGATAGTATAAATTATACTATATAAGTACCTACTGTATACACACTTACTATAAAGGAAATAAAAGTAGGTGTTCACACTGTGCGTTATTTAATGTGACAGATATATCCCACGCTCAGTTGGTTTGGGTAGCAGTAGAGGTTAAAACTGTGATTTAAACAAAACAAAACAAAAAAGAAGAAACAAAGCAGAAGTTGTAAAAGAGAGATTATTGAGACAACATGGAATAATCCAATTTGCATCCTGGTACTGTTTGCTAATGGGGTATTGGGCAAGGTCTTTCCTGGAGAGAAGAGAGTATATGGCTTTCAGAGCACCGACCACTGACCACAGTTCACCTTTATTGCTTGATAAAAACATCAAGTTAAAGAACATAACAATGCCTTTTCCAGATGCATATGAAAAAAATTGGTGTAAAAGAGAACAAGACCTGTATGTGCTCAAATTTCTCACTAAGGTGTATGAAGATGTTAACAGTAACAGAACAGAAGCCTAATGTGTTAAAATCTGGCTCAAATCCTTTGTTTTTCTTCCCTCAGTATTACCTGTTTACAGCAGGAATTTTCCTATTGAATTAATTAACTCCATGTTCAATGAGCTGGAAATGATGTCTTAAAATGCAAATGTATTTCCTTTACTTAAATTATTTACATTCACTCAATTTTTATCAGTCTTACAGATTGTCAGGACTACTTACTTGCTCTGGTGATTAATGTAAGGATTATATGCCCTCCCTAAGCATATTAAGACTTATAATATATGGGCATACATAACTGTTCACAGCCTCTATATGCTGTGTTAGACTGCTAGTGATGGTGCCACTCACACAAGAGAACTTTCTTTAAACAATCAGTCTGACAGAATGTATTCTTAAAATGTAAATGCAAAGTCTGAATTTCTACCTTGAACATTTCATTTTGCCAAACTTTTTTTTTTCATGTTTGTCAACTTGTGGTTTATTTCATTTGTACTCTTTAGTCTTTTCTTTGCTTTCGTTTCCATCAAGTTATCTGAAGGATTTGACTTCATTTTATGCATTATTAAAAAACTCATACAAAGACTTTCCTATGAACAGAAGAAGCTGTAAGTAGTGCCAGTGCATACGTCTGGCAACACTGGAGATGAATTCTTCTGTTGACCATAGACCTATCAACGGCCAGAACTGCAGCACTACTAAGCTTTCTGTCCTGGTTCCAGTTAGGACAGAGTTAAGTAGCTCATAGTAGCTGGTAGGGTGCTATGTTTTGGATTAGGATGAGAAGAGCGCTGATAACATGCTGATGTTTTAATTGTTGCAGAGCAGTGTTTACACCAGGCCAAGGACTTTTCGGCTTCTTGCTCTGTCCTGCCAGCGAGCAGGCTGGGGGTGCAGCAGGAGCTGGGAGGGGACAGACCCAGGACAGCTGACCCAAACTGGCCAAAGGGGTATTCCATACCATCTGACGTCATGCTAAACAATATATAGGGGTGGCTGGCCGGGGTGGGGGGGCCGGCTGCTCGGGGATAGGCTGGGCATCGGTCAGCGGGTGGTGAGCAATTGCATTGTGCATCACTTGTTTTCTTACACATTATTATTGTTAATACTATTACCATTATCACTATTATTATTATTATTGTTATTATTATTTTCCTGTCTTAATAAACTGTCTTTATCTCAACTCACCGGCTTCACTTTCCCGTTTCTCTCCCCCCATCCCAGAGAGGGAGGGGGGAGGGTGAGCGAACGGCTGTGTGGTGTTTAGCTGCCAGCCGGGTTAAACCACAACACTTTCCTATTGTAATATGGTAATATCTACCACTCTGAGGACAAACTTTTAACCCTGAATAGGACACACTGCTTACACAGCCAATAGGATAATTATTTTGTCCTCAGAATTACTGCTGATTCTGCCAGTACTGAAGATCATTGCTTCTTTTGTGGACATTGTGTTACGAGCTTTTTTCCCACCTGCAGTACAAATGACTCCACTATGTATTTACTTTCTAATACCTGGACCACATGCTTCATATGGTACAGTTCATAAACTGTTATAATCTGCCCCCCAAAACATGCTTATACTTACACTTACTTATACTTTAGCAATTTTCATTTTAATAGCACTTGCTCTGATGTGACAGGAAGTATACACTACTGATTTCTTGTAAATCTTGTATATAAAAGAAATACAAAAACCAGCCATTTGTGGATGTTCTATGTCTATGCTCTATGTCTCATAGGTAAAAGGAAGCTGTTACCAGCAGCACTTTTTTAAGGACCTTGCAAAAAAACCAAGGGACTCCAGTAAATTCTGATAGATACTAATGCTTTCTACAGTTTTGCTCACTGAAAAAAAAAAAAAAGGAAAAAAAAAAACTAGTGCAGTTATGTGAGAAACTCTTAAGCACAATGTTTGTTGAGGAGAATTTCTGAAGCTTCAGAAGCAGCCATGTAAACATCATTCACTGCTGACTCATTTTTAGAGTTTGCCTTTGCCTGCTCTAGGGACAAAAAAAGAATGCTAATGCTAATTAAGACTGTTCTTGTTGCAGCCTTTATATCAGATGTATCCTGTGACACCATCATGTCGACTGCAAGGGCCATGACTTCAGATGATATATTTACCAGTACTGGCATGGTAGACAGACAATTAGGATAAGAAAACTGCCTATCAAGAAATTTTGGGAGATAAAACTTTTAAAACATTCTGTGCAATGACAGAAAGGTAACATCTGCCTGAAATGAAAACACTTATAGCCAGCAGCTATCTCCCATCAGGTGCATGTGGAGATAAAAGAAGCTTGGAGGGTTTCCCTCTTAAGTAGAAGTGGGGGTGGAAAAGAACAAATGAATAGTAAAGTTCATTTGAAGATACAACCTAAAGCCACTGTGACAACAACAGAGAAGTTCTATTTACATCTTCCCTATGTCCCAGGGTAGGAGAAGAGAAATGAAGAATGTGGAAGCCTCCCTCTAGCACCTTGGTACTCTAAAAAATGAAAGAAGAAATTAATAGTTTAAAAATACCTCTGCTCATAAAATAGCAACATATGTATGGTCTATACCTTATAAAGTTCAACAGACTAAAGAAAGAGAACTGAAGAGGACAATGTCACTCTCTTATGCTGCTAGTCTGAAAGCAAAAGCACTGAAGATAATGATCTATTATTATTATAGATCATTCCTTTGTGGTTACTGCACAGACGGAGGGTCAGGACATGTGCACTGAGTTCTAACACAAATATACTGCATACTGATGTGTAAGTCCCTCAGTTTCTCCCTTGAACTGTTTAAGATCTTTAGCAGGATACTGAAAAAAACACCCTAAAAGGGATTGTAAACTAGATCAATCAATGTCTGCCACCTGTCTGCTAAGATTCACAAAAAAAAGGCAGAACAGAAGTTCAATGCTGACAATGGATGCACCATGATACTGCATGATGTATAAAAAATAACTTTAGATCAAAAAATAACTTTTAATCAAAAAATCATAGAATGGTTGAGGTTGGATGGGAACTCTGGAGGTCATCTGATCTAACCTCTTACTCAAAAGCAAGCCAAGCTGCTTGCTGAGGACCACGTCCAGATGATTTTTGAGTATCTCCAAGGAGGCAGACTCCACGACCTCTCTGGGCAACCTTTGCCCGTGTTTGATCACCTACACAGTAAAAAGAGTTTTTTCTTATGTTATGTACTCCCACAAGTATCAGCGTCACTGACTCTTTTTCTGAATTCATGGTTTAGTATTTCCCTGTATTTGTTTATTGAATTTCTGAAGATTACATTAGTGTTATCACAACTTTATGATACTGTGGATTGTTCTGAAATATTGCTTGAAGTAACAAGGCTCCCATGGGCATCCAGCCATTCAGTTTGCAAGCTGAATAGTTCTTCATGTTATTTTATCTGTTCATTTCACTCTACAGTGCCCTAGGCTCTGAAAATATAACTAACCCCTGCACTGTCAAGTAACAGAAATTTTCACAGCAGGCAGCTAGAGGGAGGAACATCTGGAGGACATATTCTCACACCGTAATTTTATCTACAGAGTGAAAAGAGTATACTATTACAATGCTATCTAAAATAAGTAAATAAATAAATAAAAGCTATGTATTGGTCAACAAACTAACATCTAGTGCTCAACATGGATCAAATAATTATGTAGTAGTGTCACAAAACTAAAATGAAGACAATTTCTCCTCAAATCTTTTGCAGCAGAGCACAAGTTGCAGTGTATTTTACATAATCAATGGGAGGAATTGTTATTCAGAGAGTATTCTAGAGCCCCAAACAACCCAGCCAGGAAAGCTGCCAAAAAGGCAAGGAAATAAAATAAATAAATAAATAAATAATAATAATAAAAAAAAAGAAGTCGACATTGTAATAAAGTATCAGATTATCAGATACTTCCATTTAATCCTATTCAGTGATAATAAAACACACACTGAAATGGTCTGAAATCTGCAATGAGAAGGAGGAAATATCAAGTGACTTCTGGCTATCTCCAGGAGACAATCATAGAATTCTCTAGGTTGAAAGGCACCTTAAAGATCATCTAAGGTGATAATACCCCTGATCTGTTGAGTTCTGCATAGCACCTGTGAACCTCAGAAGAGTGATTTATGTGGATAGTAAGCAGTGAAAAAAACTAATCAAATGAAGTCCTGATCTAACACAATTGAACAGCACCAGAGCACAGGAAGTACCACAAGAATCATGACACTCCTAGGGCAACACTCAAAATCTGATCAAACTTCCTTTATACACAGCTGTGCTTCTCTTTAGTAGATGTAGAGTCAATCTGACATATACATATTCCGTAGTTCTTAATAATAAAATCACATTCATTGTATCATTCTCTTTATACTCTGAAGCATCTTGGTAGGGCAGAATTACTATTCACACTCTGTGTAGGGCCCCTCTCGCCCACCTCCTCTAAGAAGCAAGTATTACAGACCACCTATTACAGAACAAGCTAAACTGGATTTCCATCATTGCTTTTGAGCAGAATGTCCTCATTTCAGATGGAATAGAGTTAATTTTCTTCCCAGTAGCTCTTATAGTGCTGTGCTTTGGATTTAGGAAGAGAGTAATGATGATAACGCATTGATATTTAGTTGTTGCAGAGCAGCGCTTACACAGAGCCAAGGAATTTTCAGCTCCTCGTGCTGCCCTGCCAGCGAGGAGGCTGGGGGTGCACCAGGATCTGAGAGGGGACACAGCCAGGGCAGCCGACTCAAACTGGTCAAAGGGATGTCCCATACCATAGGGTATCATGTGGAACAATTAAACTGGGATGAATTGGCTCGGGGGGGCTGCCATTGCTGAGGGACAGGCTAAGCATCAGTCAGCTGCTGGTGAGCAACTACACTGTGCATCACTTGTTTTGAGTATTCTTTTATTATTATTATCATTATTATTATTCCCTTCCTTTTCAGTCCTATTAAACTGTCTTTATCTCAACGCACAAGATTTACTGTTTTTTCTAATTCTCTCCCTCATCCCACTGTGGGCGGAGTGAATGAATGGCTGTGTGGTGCTTAGCTGCCTGCTGGGTTAAACCACAACACAGAAATACAATGCCTTTTTCATATGCAAGTATTTTCACCGTTATTGTCACCATAACCCATGTGTTCTTTTCATTTGCAAAACAACATGCAGAACCTGTGGTGCATCCAATGAAACTAGAAGGACAAGAGAAGAAAAAAATATGGAGCACCACAGGCAAAAACATTATTAAACTAATGGTTATTTTAAGAAGTGGAAGCTGCTTATCCCTCTGATTTTTCAGATGATGTCTTTGGTTGCATTCAAAAACCACAAAAATACAAAAGCGTAAACCTTTGCAACAGTTATTAGCAAGCAGCTCTTCTGTTTTTGCAATTTTGAGGTTTCTTGTGATATTTGTTAATCACCTTCTATTTTTGCAGGCATTCCTGTCTGTTGACAAGTTTCTTGCATGAAATTACATAGATATATTTGTGCAAGATGGTTTTATTAAAGTATCAATAGACCAAATCAATTTGATGATTAAATTGTGAATTTCCCAAGGATCACGACTCATAAGGATAAAAATATTTTTTTTAAAATGGTAATTCGCAAAACAACGAAAAAATGTACAAATCAAGAAAACCTATGTCCTATGCAGACTAGAGTATTAACCTGGAATAATACTCACTAAACCTACAATGGTTCTGTCCTCCCAAGCATTCTATTTATTTCCTAGGTGAATATACAAATTTAAAATAATAATAATAATACAGCTGGATTTATCATTAAGCATAATCAAGAAAGGAACACAAGCATTTTCAATCAATTATTACCTTGTATCTTTCTGCATAACTCAGCTGCATGTGCATGTCATCCTTAATAACACTCTCCCTTGAGCTTGTATTTACTGCTGATATATGTTCCTTAGAAAACCTGACAATGTCCCATGAAACACTTGCATCTAATTTAAAGTGTGCTTGCAGGTAACCTAAATTCATGTGAAGGCACCTATGTGACCTTGAGTGATTTTGGCAACATCGTCTGCAGTCTTCAGCATGCAAATGCAATGCAATGGCAATAGTGTTTTCTTTCCCAAGGTCCAACTGGTCAAAGTAAAGCTCGACTATCTATGTTAAGAAGTCTGAAGCCATGAACCCCTACATTTCCATGAACAATATAGTTCGTTCATGAAGAACTAAATCTACACACCTGAAATGACTGTTTGGGCAGCAGTTATAGCCTCTATCCCATCTACTCAATCTACTTTAGATTTCTCGGTTCCTGAGATCAGAAACTCTCTATGTTTCAGAAGACCAAAAACACGATCAAATTTCATCTGTTCCCAGCACAAACAAATCACCTACAATGAGAAGAGGCTTATCTAACAAAATCATGACTCAGTTAGTATCAAGAGACAGAAGTCAGGTACTTGCAGATTCAGGAGAATCCCATGTGATAGCTTCTAAAATTTCATAACTTAGAGCCATAAAGGATGGACAAATTATCCAACAATAAACATAGTGTTGTTTCCAGAAAGCCACAATCTGCTGCAAAAGTAAGAAATCAGAGACACTCTTTAAAAATCCACATCTCACATACTTACATGACAGAAGCAATTGTGTGGATGCAAGTTGTAATGCATATATAGTAATGAAACATGAGCAAATGGAAGCTATTTGGTCTGTCTAAGATCTGTAATGACATAAGCCAGAAACAAGTACTCACAATAGTACAGACGGAGGATACCACCAGAGAGACAGTCTTTTCTCATCTGAATACTCCAATGCATTATTGCTCCTAATGGACAGAACAGTCACAGTATATTCTTACATTAAAAAAAATGTAAACATTCTTTTCCTTGGCAGTTTATTTGCACAGCCCCATGGCTGGCTTTATTGAAATATATTTAAATACAATTGCATTTATTTGTACAGCACATATTGGCAAACTGTTGTGATAAAATATAACGATCTTTTTAAACTGACATGAAAGACAGAGTGTATGCATCATAAGTAATGAAATATTATTCCAAGTGGTGTTTCATGGCATTCTCCCAATCAATCTAATCCAAAACAACCAGGCCATTCTTTTGTGATACAGGTTATAAAACGTTTGCAATACAGTAATTTTGAGCCTTGTTGTTTAAACACATATATAAAAAATGATTGTACTTCAGAGCACTCAATGAGTCATTTGACAATGTTGCTTGTTATTATGTCACTTTGGGACACAGAATATTTGCAAACAGCTCACTGATATGTGCTTAAAATCAGTAGCTAGTATTTTTGTCAGACATATCTTTGACTTCCACCTTCCCTACTGAAGTTTGTCCTTGAATATCTGCATAGAACACATCCACTACATCCAGATTTCCCTATGTGGGTGACAGAGCACTAGCACAGGTTGCTCAGAGAGGCTGTGGATCTCCCTCCTTGGAGATATCCAAAAGCTGCCTGGACATGTTTGTGGGCAACCTGCTCTGGGTGGCCCTGCCTGGACAGGGGGTTGGACCAGGGGTCCCTTCCAACCTCACTCATTCTGTGATTCTGTGAAGGTAAGATTTATGAAACAAATACTTCCAGGGGCTGCAGATGAGCACTGACTCTGACTCTTCCACACAACAACTGTCTTTCAAGTGACAAGTCGTCTTTTCTTCAACATCCAAGCTCTGTGTAAGCAAAATCCTACTGTTTCTGTGAGTGACCTTTACCATGGTTCTCAGTTCCTGGCTTTCCCACCTGCCTGCAAGGAGATGACACTGACAGTGTGTGTTCACGGCTGCACAAGGTATCATTATTTCTTCCTCTCTGCAGCTCTTTTTATCTTTTTCTGGAGAACAACAGACTTCACAGGACCTGCTGAGCATTCTGTGCAAAACATAAACTGTTTTTTGGACTCCTAGAAAACAGTTTCATCCAGCATACGTGAAGCATGAAGCTCTAGTGTGAAGCCAGTACCGAGTCCAATACTTAGCCCATAGTGTTATCAGTAAAAGATTTTCCCCCCCCCTTTTCACACTTTAAGTGTAAATACGACCTCACATGTAATTCAGAGGGAAAGAAACCAGCAGAAAATAATTCCATCATCAGATCTTCTACACAGTGCTTACTGAGATAGGCATAACCCAGTCTGAATATTTCATATAAAAAAGAATCACATAATAATCTTTTTCTTCACTCTGCCGATGAACTGACTGGACTCTTCATTGTACCTCACTCAAAAATAACAGCACAACTCTTGTATTCTGGTAAAAAAGGCTACATACATGCATACATGACTAGGTTGTGAAACAAAAGAGAGATTGCAAACAAATCATAAGCAAAAATAAGCCATGTAACTATTTTATAGAATATGTTTTTCAATTAGATTTTGTTTCTGAATATGTTTTCAAGAGATGTAAAGTTAGTTCATCAGCTCCAGGTCTTTAGGATCTTCTAAATTCCTAGCATGCATCCAGAAATAAGAAATAAAAACAGCCTTCTATTAGTAAATAGCTTGCTTTCCTCAGGCCTTTCTCTTGCAAAACAGTGTCTATTTAACACTACTTTACATTAAAAAGTCATTTGTAGCTGTGAGCTGGCATATCTCATAACAATCCTGCTCTAATAAGGGAAGCTTCAGGATGATGTTTCTAATGTTTTAAACACCTTATAATTGTCCTAAGTGTCTACAGTCAACGTACTCTCTCTCTCAGGTTAATGTAGTATACCCATTTTGTTCTTCGATTATAAATTGGAAGACAATGAATGTTAATATTTCTGTCAGCAATTCAAAATAGCTTGTGGGTATACCAATGTACAGCACTCTTAACAGCAATCCAAATGTCTATCCGTTTTTGCTTAAATTTGTTGCAATTCTGAACATTTATGCTGAGACTGAAGGGTTTCATTTTTCCACTTTTTCATTACATTATATTTTCAGTTTTCCAGCTGCTTACTGCAAGTTCTGATCGGCAAGACAGTTTAAATTCTGTTCAGCTCTCCATCTTTCCTTTTTTGTTTTATATCCTGCCTTTGGTCTGACTCAATTCTAATTACTTTTTTTTTTTTTTTTTTTTTTTTTACAATACGAAGAAAAAACACAGAAAGTGTACTGTTGTTTCTATACAATAACCTAATAGCAATACACTTAACTCTATGGGAAACTGCCCTAAACTAAGTCAGAAGCCCAGTTCCTGATGCTAAAAATAAGAGAAAGGTTATTCCCTTTGGTATACAAGTAGAAGAGAACTCTGTGGTCATGTTCTTGCAGCCTTGCCATATGCAACCTGTTCACAAATGTATGTACTGGGTCGAGCTGGGATGTTGACTTTCCCTGCAGCAGCCCATACAGTGCTGTGCTCTGCACTCGTAGCTAAAACAGCACTGGTATCACACCAGTGTTGTGTCTGCTGCTGAGCAGTGCTGGCACAGCATCAGGACTCTCTCTAACCCTCCTAGGGGTTGGGCAAAGATGTGAGAAAAGAAACATCACCAGGGCAGCTGACCTAAACCAACCAAAGGGATATTCCATACCATATGGTGTCACACTCAGCAATAAAAGGTGGAAAAAGGAGGAAGAGGGGAGGGGTGGGCTCTCATTGTGAAAACGTCTGTCCTCCTCCCGAACACCGGCTATGTGCGTTGAGGCCCTGCTTCAAGGACGTGGTCAAGCATTGCTCATTTGTGGGAAGGAGAGAGTAATTTCTTTCCTCTGCACTTCCACATAGCCTTTACTTGTTTTGTTTAGTTTTCCCTTTCCCCCTTCCCTTTTCCCCTTTCCTTTTTTCCCCTTTAGTTAAATTGTTAATTGTTTAAATTGTTTATAGTTACATTGTTTAATTAATAATAATCTTTCCTTAATAATTATTTTTTTTCCTTTAATTAAATCATCCTTATCTCAACCCGTGAGTTGTTCTTTCCTTTACTTCTTCCCCTCCTCATCTAAGGAGGAGGAGGGAGAGAGTGGTTGTGGTGTTCAGCTGCCTAGCACCGTAAAACCACCACAATGTATCAATTTCCATGGAAATGATTTAGGTGGTTTGCTCTTTGTTCTTCCTGTTGGAAGATTATTACATAATTTACTGACTTTGTGTACATTACTTATTTCTAATTTGAACATATTCATGTCCACTTCATGAAATGTTGTCCTTATCTCAAACTCATCTTTTTATTGAACTAACCTTTGTACCTTTATCTTTCCAGGTAATAGTCCAAAGCCCCTCACACTTCATTTTTGCAACGTTAAACATTTTTGCTACGTTTGCTAGTCTTCTGGGTAAATCTGCTCACTTGTCTCACTTTCTGTGACTGACTTAGATTCCTGATTCTGGAAAACGCACAGTGAATATGAGGAAATGCATGGAAAATATGAAGTAAATTAAATCAGAAATTATTGTCAGTATAATCTACACATCATTAGTTCTTCTGTAACCAAATCTCTGCATAGTTGACAGAGAGAGCAACTGTCACAATCCCTACAGCTAAGCCATAGGTTCTTAATTCAAGAGGAGTGGACCTAACGTTCTGGTTATTCTTCAGTGATGACTTTATTATTAACAGCTTGCGCGGGATGTAAGTATTTTGAGCATTGGTGAGTTACAGGCTTTCTCTTTTCACAAGATACATATAAGGAATTTATCAGTCTCTGTATATCTTTGGTGTTTCTTTGTATGCCTCTTTCACAAATACTCTGAAGCTATGACAGTTCACAAGGGCAAAACAAAGATCTCCAAAACACGTTCCGCAGGAGGCTTCATATTAGTGCCTCATCAACTATTACTAATGGAGAAGGACAGGCTTACGTTTCCTTTACTGCTGTTGCATCTGTGCTTGAACACAAAATGAAAGCCTATTTTTTTCATTCATTGACAGACCTGTGTTTTACCTCAGGAAATTCCTACTTTAATCACCCATATGTTATCCAAAACAGCAGACATCATAGAAATATTAACTTCTCTCAGTGGTTAAGATTCTACATGAATGGCAGCAAAATAAACATTGAAGATGTTTAGGCAAGAACATAAGCATGGTATTCCTAATACTCATTCCTCAACCAAGAATGTAATTGCAGACTTTGTATTTAACTTTCTCAAAAGCTTCATACAAGAACAACGTGATCAGCATCATATCTGGCCAGCCATAATGTCCCTTTCAACCTAAAAATTCATGTACCCACTTACACATGGGTTTTTGCTGTAGAATTTTAGATGCAAATCCAAAGCAAAATTTAACCAGATACTTTCAGTCTATCACTCAGAACTAACTTAGTAGGAATTCAAGTGAAATGTAGTTTAATAAATGGCCTACCTGAATATCTGAACAGACTCTCCAGAAATTACAGGAAAACATTATTATTTACTGAAGTTGAGAAAATGTAAGGTTAAAGAAACTACTGAAAAGAAAAGCCATTGGGCAGGGAGGGGAAGAAAGCATTTAACCAAAGAGTAAGAAAAAATGTTCCAAACCTACATCACATTCCAGAAACAAATAATTCTTTCCAGAGAAGGAATAGTTTGGATCAGAAGGAACAAAGGATTCTGTATGGTAGTAAAAGCCTGAGTTCCCAATCTGTAGGGAACCTATCTGGTACATAACAATATTTCAGGAATAGGTTATCAGCATACTCAAAGCAGGCACAAGGGACTAATTTTGTTCTTCATAATCAATATACAATGTTACTGTTTCTTGATTTTGTTTCTATTAGTGAATATTCATTTCCTGTATTTCAGGAATACTCATAAATATAGAAAATTAATACAATTTAATAAAGCAAATATGCTTCTTTCATCTATCTGAAAACCCTGTATGAAGTTAGCCCCCTTCTTCTTCCAGTGTAAGCTGGAACTTCTTCCCAAAAAATGTTGCTGTTAAAAGTGAGATATAATAAAAATACTGAAGTGACTCAATTCTACAAATGGGTCATGCACTTGGTGTCAATTTCAGAAAATAAACATTTCAGTCTTTTGAAACAGAGGAATTATTTTTTTATTATTATTATTTTTTTAACCAACCAGAGAAAATGGTTAAAGAATCTTTTTTAAAATTCTAATCCCTAAAATCTAATTTTAACCCATAAATTGTCAAATAGTATATCAGTATTATTAAAAATAAAATAAAATTAAAAAAAAATAAGAAAACTACCATCAACAGCAAAGTATCACAAACCTGAAAACTGGTAGTTTCAGTACACAGTTTCATTCTTCTTTACAGGCCAAGCTAATACTACATGAACTATAATGAAATCTGACAGAATACTACCCACGATGCACTATGACACCTTAGCAACAGAAGATAGTGAAATATCATGGAAAATGAAGTTCAGCATAGTGAGAACAATACAAAATACATAAATATTGCTTTTTTTGTTAAGAAAAACTCTAATGAAATTGAGCTTATTCCTAGGCAATGTAAAAGGACAGTATCTCCTGCCTCAGAAATCAATTCGTGAAACATCCATGCTCCAGACTGTGGAGTTACATTTTATCATGTCTTTTTTTTTTTTTTTTTGTCTGAAATACAATATTTCTAAATATTTGGATGAGTAGACTATTCTCGGCATTAAATATTTCACTTTATTATTCTTGTCTCTCAAATAACATGGCTTTGTAAATTGGAGATACTAAAAGGCTAACAAAGCCTGGCTGTGGATTACTGATTGGGGTTCAATGGATAACACGTTTGGTATGTACAGCTACTGCGATTTTTGATTTTTAATTAGTAATGGACTGAGTGTAGATTTGCAAATTTTGTCAATGAACATTTTGTCTCTCTTTTAATTCCTTCCCTCTTCAGAAAGAGTTTGTTTACAACAAATCAACTTTTCCTCTCAAAGAAGTACTTACACCTTACATGCTTGGTATAGTATAAATCTATTCGTGTGTGTGTGTGTGCATCCTATTCCCGAATACAAAATTCTAACATACTGATACACTGATGTTGTTGCTACAAAAGTAGTGAGCTATTTTATGAACCAGTGTGGAATCAGATGACCTTATTTTAACACTTAAGTAGCATAAGATGCCATGTGCATTCAGAATGTTTATAACTGAAAAACATATTAGGCATCTGGCAATGCTTTAGAAAATTATTTTGCTAAGCTCAGAAATGCAAACCTACTTCTCCTAGCACTGTTAAAAAGGAGAAATATTTTCTTTATAGGCTGTTTAAGTTACTTTAAAGCTGAATGACTTTTACATGTAAGTACACGTAAAGTAAAGCACTTGAACCATAAATTCAACTTGTATTGAGTTCTGATAGAGCTAAATAAATCTCTCAGAAAATGAATGAAATAAAAGGAAGTGTTAAAACCTACATTCAGAAAATTGACATGAGAAAGGAAAGGGGAACATAAGCATGAAAATTAAAACTTGCAATTCTACTGAAAATGTGAACATACAATTTCTTAACAGAATGCAATCAAGACTACCCCGCAGAAGTGTGGTATTAATGCAAAAATAGGAATAGTCACTTGGAAATTAAAGAAACTAAGATAAAGTATTTCACATCTCTGGACTGTGGTTTAAAAAAATGGTTTATTATTTAAAAAACCTTCCTTGAAGTGAAAGAGCCCATATAATAAAGAAGAAATAGGCCAAGACAGCATTTCAGGACAGGAATATACTGTTTTCACACACAAGATTTTGTTTTCTGCTCAAAATTTTATGCTACTATAGGTTGATTTTTTTTCCCTTTAGTCTTCCTTCAGAAACCATTAAGGATATTCATTAAGGTGTTTCCAATCCTTGTAAGAAAAAGAAGCTAGGGATATGCCTCTGAAGAGACAGGTAGACCAATGCCATCAGCTGTGGGAGGGAGTGATTTTCAGTATGGAATTAGCAAAACAAGGCTGGAAATGGCAAGAGCTTCCACAGGAACAAAACCCCTGGGACAGAGGGACCATTGCAGAAGGAATGGAGCTGAGTAGGTTGAGGTGGGTTGTGTGCTTAACTGGGGAAGCAAGAGCTTCCAGGTTAGATCTGAGGAATATTTCACATACTTCATACATATTTCAGTGATTTTTTTTAAATGAGTATTAAGTCCAGTAAGCCTGTTGCTTTATTATACAGTATTATGTCATATGCAAGATACGAGAGGGGGACAAAGTATTTTCATCATCACAAAAGGAATATTAAATATTAGAAATATTTAAGATATCAAGTCCTTCTTCTACTTTTCAGAAGATTTTTTTTCCCCTTTCAAGAAATAATCTTATTTTTCTAAGGATGAAGGAAACTTTACAGTTGTAAAATACAAATCAGTGGCGTGAAACAGATTCTTAATCTGTAACTGAAATTTAGAGAGAGAGACAGAAATTACTTCTATTCCTTCTACACACCTCTGAAACACATAGCATATCTTAATTATGTGTTAGGTTTTTCCTTTTATTTTGCCATAAACATTGAACAGTTATTTTCCTAGTCTTTCTTGGAAGCTTGGACAACTGGTAAAGTAGCAAGAGAAAATTAATTCAACACTTCAAAACTGAAGCACTTCAAATGTGTGATGAGGTCCTTTTTCCTGAATGGCATATCCCTGCAGTGAAACAGAGAAAAAAAGAAAACTGAGGGGTAACACTAGTGTGACTATTTAAACCTTATCATTTTATTTGGTTTTGTTGTTGTTTATGTTCATATTGCTGAATCTGAATACTTGCCCAGCTTCTAGGAGAAAGACATTTGCCTCTTTGATATTCAGTTCCTAACCTTTCTACTTATGAGTCTAGAGTCTTCCAGCCATATTCTTTATATTTCTGAGAGTCCTATTGAGATGACATTTTTCTTTCTACATATTTTGAACTAAAATAATCAAACAGATTTGCACAATGTAGCTCAAACACAATACAGTCTCTTACCATTTACTCTTTTCCTGACTACTTTGTGGTGAAGAAGTTCACATATATAGATTGCTTTCCTTTGCAGGTCAGATTTCATCACAGCAGGATGGCAGAAGGGTGTGGGGTGTGTGTGTGTGTTTTTTTCTTTGTTTATGGTTTGGGGTTTTTTTCGTTTGTTTTTTTGGTTTTTTTTTTGTTTTTTTTTTTTTTTGGATTACTTCTGAACTATAACTTGTGTTTTAAACAGATCTAACAAATCTGATTTATATTTTCATTAGATCAATAAACTCAGTTAAAACATATGTTTACATCCTGTGCCCTTTGGCATTATTAAATTACATTCCAGGATTTTCTTACATGAAATAACTGAAAGCAAAATAAAATCCTGAATGTGTAAGAAACTAAAGACTTTCTAGATACAAGGAATGAGGTCCTCCAGTTGGGCCAAGTTTAACTATGTTGGTAGATTCAGGCACTTTATAGTAAAACAGGAAGAAATCTGTGCAAATATTGACCAGGAGCAAATCTGTAGCATGAAACAGCTGTGCTGAGATTCTTACAACTATATTAAATGTTCTTCAAGGAGTTTTACTAAGGACTAGCTCTGAACTCGTCCAAAGCTGAATACTTCCTAGCAGTTGAGTACAGTTTCCAGTTGGGTTTCATCCACATGAAATCCAGTTTGTGCACTCTCATACCACACTCACGCAAACCAAATCACAGCAGGCTTTCTTAATTGGTGTCAGGAGTTTAACCTCAGAAGTGCATTTCTGGATGCAATGTAGATATACCTACATGGCTACCATAAACGATCTACTTTATACCTCCCAGAACCTTGGAAAAACACTGGGATATGATCTCTCCTTCTTTCTTCTCAGACTAAATATCTGAACTCAACAAGCAGCCTCATAAAAATTAAAACATTCCTTGAGATAGAGGTAACCCCAGGCTCGGTTTTGAGCTGTCTGAAATCGAGATCTACTATTGCTCTTCTTATGTAAGGTTCTGAACTGCAGCTCCTGTCCAAACTGGAAATTGTAGGCTGACAATTTGCTTCTCCTGTGCCTTAGGAATATAACAATGGGCATGCTGTATTCCTAAAAGCACCCTTTCAGCTTCAGAGAAATACAATTCTAGTAGCTTCAAGAGCCACAGGTTGCATCCATTTGACAGATAATTTTTCATGAATTTCACAGATGACTTTCCTGTTGTGCATAAATGCAAGTGAATACAACAAAGCATCTGTGATTATATATATATTCATAACATGTATTAGTAGTTTATACAAGGTTTCAGCAATTCTAGAGCCATGAAAAATGTAAGCCTAACTACACATACTAGTAAGTGTTACAGAATGGGAATTAAAATATTACAGAATGGAAATCAACATTGACTGAAACAAATATCATGACACAGCTCTACATTCTAATAGGACTCGTTGCTTTTTTCTTTTCCCTACTCAGTGTCCTACAGCTAGTTGTGTCCATTTACAATTCTCCATGTGATAAACCGAAGCCTTTCAAATTGAGCTGCTATACAGTGCTGACAGAGTGTTGACAGCAAACATCTCTCTGAGCAGAAGGTTTTACATTTTCTAGATGCATCTCAGATTAACGACCATTTTAACGACCATTACTATACTCACATTTTCCTACATAATTCTAGGTGTGTTATTTCTTTATTCTGATCCTTGTGGTTAAATCATGTAAGAATTCTACTACAAAGCAATATTCAGAATATACACAGGAACATGAATTCATACAAATTCCAAAGATGCTCCAATTCACACAGTATTTTACTCTCTCTACTAGTTACATGTACAAATACTTGCTTGTTTCAGATGTAAGGAAATAGCCTGTTTAATTTGGATCTTTCACAGAACATTTTGGCATACAATTCCCATAAATAGGGACAAGTTTTAAGGATACCTTAATGTCATCCTGATTAGGAACATTTCTATGAACCCAGACCCACTGTTACCAATACCTCAGGAAAGGGACTGGTATATGGCATGATAACACAGGTTACCAGAATGCTGCAGATCAGCAGGATACCGTGGAGAGTTTGGATGTAGTTCATTCATGATGATGGAAAATCTAGGCTTCCCAGTGGTTTGAAGACAACATGGTGCTAATATGCACTGCATAACCCTAGCTCCCTTACTGTCTACTTGTTTTCAACAATGAAGTGAAATGTAAGTATTAAACGAGTAGTATATGTAGTGCTAACAGAAGTTTTACATAGTCACAGTCTAATATACACGTGCAAAACATTCATAAGTATATAAATACATGTATGAGCAACTGTGACATCAAAGTTTTGATAATTCTTGATGTACAATACTCCAGTAGCTAAGCGCTGATCATGCTATTGCACAACTATTTATAACACAAAGTTATTCCAAAAATGTGCTGTTCTCTGCACTTTGCATAGTCCATTGATCCAAATATCACACATTTCCTGCAGATGTAATTATAAAACTTACTATTTTATTTTTCTCATATATAACCAGGCTGTTTTGTATGCAATCCTACATCTTTGCACAAAGTAATGTTCCTATTAAGGCAATATCATGTACGTTTTGCTACTTGGATTATCTGTAACATTTTTACTAGGATTAAAATTATGCTGCTTCTTGATTTGTAAGCTGGGAACAATTAATATTTAAGACATCCAAAACTTCTTTGGATTTGTTGTTTTTTGTTGGTTTGTTTGTTTAATTATTTATTATTTTATTTCAGGCTATAAGAGGTAGGTAGTGAGCCTTCTCCTCCTACATATTCTCTGTGCATGGTGTTTTATTGCAACACAGTTCTGGCAGTTATGGAAGTCTGATCACATTTATCCCTGCCAACATCACAACACGTCATTGTTTCTTTCCCCTTTTCCTCTGTGATCATCTATTCCGACTAACCATTCTCAAGTTCTCCTATTTACTTTGAAATGCACCTGCTGTCAAGCTGACAAGACTTTATGTATATACGTTATGTTTGTTTTTGAAATGTATGAAAGGCAGTATCATACAGCAGAGAGTCTGTCTTGTCATTTTATCAGACTCAATTTTATCTGATTCCCGTATAATTCAGTTCCCATATAAAACAGTCTTTTCTATCAGTCTCCCAGTATGCCCAATGATCAATTACCAAAGCAAAGAATAAAATTATAGCTAAAACTCCTTACAAGTAGTTCTATGCTGTTTGTTTCTGGTGATTAACTTTCAGAGGAAATCATTTACCAAAAGAAAACACTGTCCTTTTTATTTTGGTATAGATTTTCCTATGAAGGCTAAGGAATGAAAATATATTGGAGTTCTGTGCTACCATTTTTGGTTTTAAACATCAACTTTTTGTAGTGAAATTTATAATAGGACATCAACATGTTCTTCTGAGGCTGAGCTTTGTTTATAGTAAGAGGAGTTGCTGACTTATCTGCAGTAACCATGTCTCTACCATGAGTATGATTCTAAAGTGAAGATGTCTCTGAGGAAAGAATCAAGAGCTCTTTTCAAGTTTACATGTTGCTTCCTTGTAACAGGAAGAAAAATGAACTCACAAAATTTGTACTTCCAACTAGAGTTAACACAGTGAATGGCAATTGTAAATCTGAGTATCTGTACTTTGAATTATCTGGCCTGTCCCCCAAAAGGCGGGCTCTGACCAAACCTTCCTTTCCAAGGCTGTGCTAACTTGTTCTAAAGCAGAAAATTCACAAGGGGTTAGTCTGACAATAGCAGCATCTAACAGGATGATACAGTAAGGAAATACTACTTCTGAAAATCAAAGCCTAATGCAATTTGTTACACAAGCTGACTTGTCCAAGTGGAAGACTACTTTTCATTAAAAATAAATAGAAAAAGGAGATCAATTTGACTTAAAGTAGCCAGAAAGAACAAAATCTGTAGTGAAATTCTTTTTTTAAATCATAAGAAGCAATTACTTTGGCATTTCATAGAACAATAGCAGTAAATAGCTGCACTTTTTTGTGTGAAACATTAGTTTTTGGATGAAAAAATAGGTACTGTTTTTCAATAGCTCTGCCACATTGAAGATATAATCAATGGAGCTTTTTCTAGAACATATTTAGGATACTCCTGATGAATTAAAGCACTTTCTGTCTGCCCAAAAAATAGTAAATTCCTCCCTCGACCCTATATTTATTAGAAATGAAGTGCAAAGGAGTAACATTTTCTGCAGCACTGTACCTTTTCCTGGGCAGACATGAGAGTAGGCAGACAGAAGGTGGGGTTGGGATGACTTTACTGACGGATCCAATGTAATACAACAAAAAAGTAATCTGTGACAAGTAAGAATGGGTGGACAGTATTTCCTATGGTGCAAAAGGGAAAAAGAGTGAATGAAAGGAAGGGAAAGAATCCTTAAACCTAAACCGATTGTCTCTTAATGCAGGATTCATAAGGTTCAGAATTAACACATTTTCAACAAGTAGAGATGTACTTGACATGTATCCCTAACAAATAAGTCCTGAAAAATAAAACGGTGTTAGTCAAAATTTAAGAGAGATGGAATTAGGTCCATCTTAGGAGTTTTTAAGACCTTTTCCGTACTTGGGGATTTCACTGTTTTCCTGATATGTATTCCATCACTGAAGACAACATGCATAATCAAAACAGTCCTTTAAATGTATTCCCTAAAATGAATGTTTTAATTATGATCCTATCTTCATGCTTTCAAGCTATCAGATTCAAAATAAATCCAGAAAAAAAAAAATCTTTTATTCAGTGGATGTTCTAGGGCCAAAGGATAGTCAGATGAGACAATGAATTAAGCCTTGGGAAAGTCTTTTCAGAGGGGAGGTGTATATAAAAAATAATGGAAACTTCATAGAAAAGTAGAATTTACACCTGTGGGAAATTTATTTTTGACATGCAAAACTGTACCCATTGGTCTAAAATTGCACATCAGGAACCAGCTTCTTATTATCTAGTAACAGAAATTTATTTGTGAATGCACACTATACATTAGTGTCTGTTTGTGTAAAGTATAACTGATGTCTATTTATAGACTGCTAAAAGTCTACATATGCAAACTGTGTAGTCTGGTCAGTCTGAACACCTGGGACTCATTAGCAATAGCAAGCTCAATCCCTTTGAAAGTAATGTTTTTTAACACCTTGTCACAGGTTAACAACAAAAATGAAATTCTGTAGTTACAAAAATCAGGCAGCACTCAACAGTTTTGCCTAGCAGCAGCACCATTTATATACTGCAGTTAAAATGTATAAGGATTTACTGAAGTACTTGAGGGTGAAAATAATGCATGCAGAATTGTAACTCCTAATTAATTTAGTTCTTATTGAAATTATTTGAAAGTGAGATTTTTTAAACAATCTGGCCTTAAAATTGGACAGAGGTTCCCCACCAGCATTTTTGTTTAGTTTAACAGAACCTGCTCTATTCAGTTCATTTGACTACTTTTTCTATGACGGGATGCTGGAATGTATTCCAAAATAATAAGATTATATAGACATACAAGTAGTCATCAAATGCACTTCCTATTTGTCTCCTGCATGGAGTATAGGAATTGTGCCTGTAAAAGAATCACAGTTTTCATCATCTGCCTCTAAAATTGGATAGAATGACAAATAGAAATGGTAAATAAAAGAAAGAAATGTCACATGAGGACAAAAGAAAAGGAACACAGGGGATGAGTATTTTAGTCATATGCTGCATGACAAAACATTGTCTTTAACCAATATGAGAAATTAGCTAAGCAGATAAGTATCAGTGTTCTCAACAGCAAATGCTGGAAAATTTATCTTTGCACAAGTAAACACTTTTCATGTACTTGGCTCAACTTTCAGGTGTGACTGTCTGGTTTTGAGACAAGCGAAAAGATTTTTTGCTAATAAAATGCTCTGGATTGATATTTTTATGAGATCAAATTGTTCTCCTAAAGGAAAACGTGCACAAATGAAGTGATCTGTCAAGGTCTACTACAAGTTTAAATTCCTTTAAATGAATATTAACACTCTTCCTAGTCCCAATGGCCTCATCATCCTCTTAGATTTAACTTGACTAACCTCTTTAAAACCACTCATTGATTTTCCATCTCTACTCCATAAATAAGAAGAGTTGAGGAAATTCTGACTCTACTTGAAGTCAAAAACAGAATCCCCACTGACTCCCAAGTTGAGCTTACATGATGAAAGAAATTGGATCGAGGAAGCTCAGGAGCTCCTTCAGCACACCTACCATTTTACAACTACAGCCCGTATTTTATTCCTCAGCTTCTTTCATCTAAGAATGCAAATCAATGCACATTTAAGTACTATCTTTCATGTGTTATGCCTTTATCATGTGTCTTTGGTGGCATTTTTTTGTCATTTATTTGCTCCCATTTGTCAAAGAGAGCAAGTTATATGAAACTTTTATAATGAGAGCAATGCTCATGCAAAAGCTACACACGCACTTTTTATTCTTCACTTTGTTTTCATATTCACAGGTCATCTGGAGTCTAACAGATGGCTTACTATTTAGCATCTTTAAAATTCCACTCTTACCTATTTTATATTAAAAACAAAAACCACTGCCACCACCAACAAAAAAACTTAAAACCACATCGTAACACATTTAAAATCCCCAAACACATTAACCCCAGATCCTAATGCCATGATAACATCCTGTGGACACTTCTTCTGAAAGCTCCCACATCTACATGCTCAGGGTAAAACACATGAGGTTGTATACAGCTTATTGATTGAATTTATTAGTGTGTTCAGTCTTATCACTTAAATCAACTAACAGTATTTGATTTTGTTTCCACAAAAATGTATAAAACTTTCTTCGTATTAGAATGTATTCCAAGCCCTTTCCTTAGTAACAAAGTCATAAAAAAAATAATAATTAAAAAAATGATAATTGGAAGAAAATCTAACTTTATCACACATATTTGAATAGTATCCCAACTATTGTTACTAATCATATTTAAGTAAAAGAGACCAAACAGTGATATGAACTGGCTTCCTGGTTTAGAATTTATTTCCAGGATTTAGTGGAGCTGCTATTTCCAGGTTTTGTATTTATACTTCAATATTATTAAATCATAATGATTTTAATTCTTTCTCTCTATATTATGCATGCAGAATTATATTGCACAAGCAATCAAGAAGCTTGATTCAAAATTTCATCTGACATAGATCTGCTTAAACGTAACTGACATCCAATGCTGTTTCCAGTTCCGGCATGCCTCATCAGAAATCCTTCTGCAGGATGGATGATACCCTCTGTCATCCCTTGACATTAGCTGGTTTGACTTGAGGATCACCCTGTACTGAGAAAGATGAGCTCCATCTGAGAAGGGTAAGACCAGGCACTAATTTTGCACTTACGAACCTCTCTGTGTCTCAGTTTGTCTTCTCTCACTCTCTCTTAATTGGTCATAGTTTCCTAACTAGGCCATTATTTAAGTTAAGTGCCAAGGGCTATGTAGCATGTATACTTCAGAACAACTTTCCCATTAAAATATCAGAGGACAAAGGCTCAAGGAGAACTTACAATCAGTATTCCGTATCATCCTTTACAACTCCTTGCTTCAGCTGCTATTCTTGCCTGTGTATTCATTCACAGATCCTTTTACACAGAGGAAATGTAGACCTGCATAAAACTGTTTCACTGAAATAAGGTGTTGGTTTCTGAAATAGTAATCATTTTACATAACACAAGCTGAAAGCTAATGTAGTAATAGTTTATCAGGGAAAATTCTGCAACTTTAATGGTCTTTTTAGTCATTCTATACTCTGGTGATGCTTCTAGTTACTACAGAAAGAATTTCCTTCCAGTAAAGACTATATAATTTAAAATATATGAAGACATCAGCATGCATATCATCTAATTTTATTGTTTTTCTACAGATTAGCTAGTTAACAATGATCTGTAGACAGAGTTTTTTTAGAATACCTATAAACAAGAGTAAGTGCACTTTATGAGATGGTTCCCACACCATCTGCTATACTACTTTGAATGAAATGACAGTAAGAAAGAGTTCAACAGAAATAGCAGATGGCCTTGGGATAAGATGATGACATTTATGCCTTCTTTTTGGTAGTTTTTACCACTGAAGAAAGCACAAGAAGTTATGCCCTAAGTGCTATAAGAATATGTAAAATTATTTGGAACTGTGAAATATACTGGAAGAAAAATCCCCAAAATGCAGCTTCTAAGTCCACTTTAATGTGTATATTGGGGGAAACACATTCTATGAATAGAAATGGTTACCAACACCTTAGTGAACAACCACCTCTATCCCTCCTTATGTTTCTTCTATTTATCTACAGTTGGCTTTTTAGTTGTCCTGCAAAATAAGCATACTCTTACTAATGCAATAATCTTCTCTTCTGCTTCTTAATCAAGTGCCCTTTCCTCTACATCTTCCTGAAGTCGTCAATGAGCTTAAACACATAAATTCCCTAAATTTGGACCTTATACCTGGGAACAAAATGAATATAAAGTAAAAATATACCTATGATGCCATTCACTGCTTTCTTTCCTTTGGGACACAAGAATTATCTCAGTGACCTGTTCCCAAAATTCTCTGTAAACTGTATGGTTCCATTTGTACTTCAGATTATTCCCAGTAACAGGTTTAGCATCATCCAGTCTCTTCATAAAGCGGGGCCTCACAAGTCATAAAAATTTACAGAAAAAACATGAAAACTGACTTGAAAGGAAGAATAAATAAATAAAAGAAGACATAACATGTATAGGGTTTATGTATCGGGTGACTACAGGGGTGGCCTCTGAGCAGAGCCCAGCAGCTGCCCCGTGGCAGATCAGAGCCAGCTCCAGCCAGCTCCAAAGGGACCTGCTGCTGGCCAGAGCTGAGACAGGAAGCGATGCTGGGTGGGCCTCTGGGAGAGCAGATTTAAGAAAGGGAAAAATAAAATAATAATAATAATAATAAAATGCTGTGCAACAGCAGCTGGGAGAGAGAGGGGAGAGAACCAGCCCTGCAGACCCCAAAGGCAGTGCAGCAGGAGGGCAGGAGGTGCTCCAGGCAGGCAGCAGCAGTTCCCCTGCGGCCTGTGGAGAGGCCCCTGGTGGAGCAGGCTGTCCCCCTGCAGCCCATGGGTCCCACACGGAGCAGATCTCCACGCTGCAGCCCGTGGAGGAGCCCCCGGTGGAGCAGGGGGATGTGGCCTGGAGGAGGCTGCGGCCCATGGAGAGCCCCCGCAGGAGCAGGCCCCGGGCCGGAGCTGCAGCCCGTGGAGAGGAGCCCACGCAGGAGCAGGGGGTCTGGGGGGAGCTGCCGCCCGTGGGGGCCCCGTGCTGGAGCAGTTTGCTCCTGGGGGATGGACCCCGTGGCACGGAGCCATGTGGGAGCAGTTCTTGAAGAGCTGCTGCCTGTGGGCAGCCCCCGCAGGCTCAGTTCGGGAAGGACGGCATCCCGTGGGAGGGACCCCACGGGGAGCAGGGGCAGAGAGGGACCGTGAAGGAGCGGCAGAGATGAAGCGTTAGGGACTGACCGCAGCTCCTGTTCCCCTGCACCGCTCGGGGGAAGAGGTGGGAGAAGGTGGATAGGGGGAATGGTGGTTTTAGTCTGCTTTTAGTTTCTCACTGCTGTAGTCTGGTAATGATAGGCAATAAATTATATTAATCTCTCTATGCTGAGTCTGTTTTTCCCAAGACAATAATTGTTGCGTGATTTCCCTGTCCTTATCTCAACCCTTGAGCCCTTTTCATCGTATTTTCTCTCCTTTTCCCTTTGAGAAGGAGGAGTGAAGGTTGTGGTGGAGTTCAGCTGCCCAGCTGGGTAAAAACACCACATAACACTATTGTAGAGTAGTTTGAATCAGATGGATTGTAACATAGGTGATTTTTTACATTAGAACAAAAATTTTTTTGTGTTTTATTTATTTATTTTTTAACTATTACCCTTTGCAACACCATCAGCAGTCAATTTGTTTCAGGTACTAGACAATTAGGTACGTTCCAGGTCTCTCTGAGCATTACCTCCCATTACAAACCTCTTTCATCTTACTTTGTAGACAGAATGCCAATGTATTTTACACCTGATTCTGCATTGCACAGCATAATTCGCAGTGGAGTAAGAGCAGTCTGCTTATGAAACTCAAGTTGCAGAATCAGCTTACTAAACTACTTTGTAGTTTCCAAGATAAACAGCATCAAAAAGAAAATGATAAAATAGTTTTGGGAGGAATGAGATGTATTTATTTCCATGACGCAGTGACATGTGATAGTACACCATAGAAAAAAATGCTGTAGAAAACAATATGGATGAAATGGATTGGGAAAAATGATAAATAATCTGACTGCATTATGAAACAACCTTTTCCTTACAAGAACTATTAAGGGATTTCCTTCCAGAGATAATACTTCTGCTTTGGAAAGATGAGGTATAAGACTCTTTTCATGTATAAAGATTTTTTCTTAGTATTAAAAAATGTGTGGGTATCTAAAGAAAATGGGAGCACGTCTCCTGCCACTTCAGAGAGGAAAAGGTAACAAAAGAAAGAGGTCATACAGCTCAGCTGGGCATCAGTTCCGTAGGTGTGGGTATTTATAAAGAGGGTTGTGAAGAAGCTCTAATGAGAAGTGGAAAATGTATGGGGAAACATGTCTTTCTTTCTTCATAAACATCTGACTAAATTGTGCAGAACTTACACTAGGAACAACTGATTCTGCAGATGTATCAATTTATGTTTGTTTTATATTAGGGGGTTTATTATGCACTTAAACTGAGCTGGAAAGACAATCCAAGCTTTTATTGCTTCATATTTCTTTTTTATCCTGCAAGACAGTTAAGAACAAAAACCCTTAAGGCTTATGATTGGCTGCAGGAATGCAGTTTTTTATTAATTCAGAGAATTAATATATGAATCATTATTCTTAGATTCAGCAAAGCTGTTGGGTATTAGTCACAGGATTCTGCTGCATTTGCAGCTTCAGATGGCCATTATGGTTTATTTCCAGTTATCGAGAATCAGCTTGTGTAAAATAGATAAAAGCTCTTAAAGTAAGGTAACTGTTAGCAAACTCTGGGCAACTATGCCTTACAAATTTGATCTTTGCCTAACAGCACGATGTATTATGACACAGACAAAGCAATTTCAGTTTTCTACATGTCTGGGGGAAAAAAAATGTGTGGGCATCTAGCAGTAGAGACAGTCACAGTAACTCTCTGTTATCACTGTGGAACTTGTAGATTAGAATTTGCCATGTCTCAAAAAAGGTGTTCTGCCTTGTCAGGCAGTGATAATAGATGACGTGACAATTTTCTTAGCCTTTGGTTTCTAGCATACTGCTATGTAAATCATGGGAGTATGCTACAGTAAGCATTCACTCTTCTGCCCTTGCTTCAGCAGACATGCTTGTTTCTGTGAGATCAGCAGACCCAGTACTATTGTCTAACTATGGAATACCTGAAAAGGGCAAAACAAGAAAACCAAAATGAATTTTTTTCTTAAGAAGAAAACATTTTTACCCTGCAGACCAGTTGTTAAGAACAAAAGCAGTAAAGGAATACAACTGAATTTAGGGATGTACTTTTTGCCTCTCAGAGAATGAATACATGAACTCGTATTCTTAGATTCTGCAAACCATTCTGGGTGTCAGTCATGGGATTCTGCTGCATTTACACCTTCAGATTGCAATTACAGTTCACTTCCATAAGAACAGCAGAGAAGTCCTAAAAAACATGATTTCTAAGATAAATCTTGTGGTGAAACACTATACTTAAAGTGTTGGTAAATTATGAGTTTACTTACTGACAGGGAAAGTTAAACAATAAAATGTTTCATGAGTATTGAAACCATTTAGACAAAAATCTCACTACAACAACAAGAAAGGACAGTGCAGAGACCTTGTAAAACCAAACAGAGACCAAGAAAAGTCATGACACTTGACCATGAACAGCACTTATTTGCCTAAGTGGTCAGAAAATTGATTACAAGATACCATTAAAAAGTTCACATTCTAAATTCAAAATGGAGAAAAAGAAGTCAGAAACAGCCAAGCAGGGTGGAGCTAAGATGACCTCTGAGGAAATTCACTTTTTTTAAGGTCAAGAGAATTATGGTAATCATTTGTGTGTGACTTTTCTGCATGGCTCAGATACAGAACTTTGTTCTGATAGTTCTCACATCAAGCTCAGTAGGAAAAAGAAAAGTCACATTCCTGAGTTATTAAATGTGTTATTACAACAATATTTTACTATGCTTTTTCTTATACCCGTTAAGCTTTCAGTCTAGAGTAGGTAATCATTTGACCATTCCTTGAGAAGGCTGGAGAAACCATGGTAAAATACAGAAATCCCAACAGAAGTGCCAACAAAGATGTCAGATTAAGAAATGAAGATTGGAGATTGTTGTAAATTTCAAACACTGTATATGTGAGCTAATCTTCCATATTGACTACTATTTTTACATCAAAATATGGTGATAGGACCATGAACTCAAGGCATCTAGAGTACTCATAAACCATTAAAAAAACATCTACAAGGATTCTGGCAATAGGCAAAAATGAGTAAAAGGACAAGGAAGTCATAGCAAAACATGTAAGAATATGAAAGGCTATGGGATATCATTTATCTACCTGAAGAATTTCGAAGGAAATTTAAAGGGGAAAGATGGTTTGAAAAACAACACAAACTGAAAAGATGCATTGCTCTAATATCAATCCGGGGACAAAAAAAAAATAAAAAATAAAATAAAATAAAAAGGAACAGTGTAGTACAAAACAAAAAATTGCTACAGAAATACAGAAATATAGTCTTTTTCCCTGTTATGCCACAGAACTACTATAAGTTGCATATTTTTTTTGATCTTTGCACTGCCTTCCTGAAGCAGAGGAAAAAAAAAAAAAAAAAAAACATTCCTTTCATTCATCTGACTTGCTTAAGTACTTGACTGCTGCCAAGGAACCAGACATAGGTCAAAAGTAACTACAGCACTCTTGAATGTATTTCATTGGAATGTTAACAGTGTTAATATAGGCCAGGAAAAAAAAAAAAAAAAAAAACTTAAGAGAAAAGGGCAGTCCCATTGTTATTTTAGCAAGATGAGTTTTTAACATTCATTTTAGTGAAGTCTTTTTTAAGTCTTTTTTTATGGATTTTTTTTTTTTTTTAACTGGATCCCAGCTGCCATGAAGAGAGTGAGAGAAGTCTGTTAGTCTTCTTCAAACATTGATGAAACTGCTTCTTCAGAGTCTGATGACTCTAAGACAGATGAGACAATCATCTGGAACAAACTGAGGCGAGACACAGAGACTAGAGGCAGTAATAAGAACGATGCAGTTCCTTAGATCCTACTTTCTATACGGGAAGTGGCACTGCAGGAGAAAAGGAATAAAGGAGTGAGTGAAACTGAAGGCAAATATAATGAGAAGCTGAGACTGAGGACGTAAGGCCAACAGTCACGAGGTCAGAGAAGGGAAGTAGGATTTTTAACAGCCTCTTTCTAACAGCTTTACAGAAGTCAAATGCTGCTTTCTTGTTGCAATTGTACCACACAACAGATGTGACAAAGATAACTTGTGATCATCTGCAAGTAATATATGAAAAAGGAAATTTTTATTCTTATAATAATAGTACCAAAATGGTACTCATTTTACTGAAAAGTAACTTTACTTAAACTTCAGAAGTAATAGACTGCTCCAGGATGAATTGGTGTGTCTCAGGTTGATGAGTGGACACATTTCAGGGATGTGAACTGCTTAATACATAGGCCCACATACAGGAGAACCCATAGACTTTAAAATAATGTTTTGCAGTAATGACTCTCCCCTTCCTTCAAAATTGGCCTTGTCAGCCTGGACAGGATTCCTGCAAATTATTATCCTTTGAGACTTTTATGACATAGTGCTAGACAAGACTCCATGTTCCTTGTAACTGAGGTGCATAGAGTTCTGGCATTCCTTGCACACTTGACTAGGAGAAATTTGAAAAGATAGCACTATCAGAGAGAAAAAAAAAAAAAAAAAAGAAAAAAAAAAGAAAAAAAAGAATCCACCAGAGAGCAAAAACCTTGAATCTGTGCTACCATAAGGTGCACCCAGGCAGTACATGCCTTCTACAACATGATCTGTCTCTTCATCTAACCACAGGGACATCACGTCTTCTACTGGATAGCTATGTTGGTTATGGGCTCCTTCTTCACAGATGCCAACATCATATGCCACAAGTGAAGTGCCCTTTTAATGCCATCCCATTCTCTGCTTCACATGAATCATGGGTCAGGGAGTGTGATGGGATCTAGTCTATCCCCATCTGCAGGATGGCATTATACAGTGCAATATCAATTCTTCAAAGCACTATGAATCAAGCAGTCTTTGTCCATGCACATTTAGTTTGAAAGCTGAACTGCCATTTGATTAGGCATTTGATACCTATCACCTGAGAATTTCATTTTCTCAGCTAATAAGTAGAAGAGGGTGAAGCTTGAAACAGAGCCACTGCACTTGTCACAAATAAATTTAACAAAGGTTGGACAGTCTAAAGGTGGAGCACATGGTGTGATGATTGGGGGGAAATTCTGAAGGAGAACTAAAATACATCATCCGTGTGTTTACAGAAAAACACAGAACAGACTACATAGCTCACTTGAATTTTTAAGATATTTTCACATGCAAAATCCTATAATTTAGCCATTTCTATTTAAGAAAGAGAATATGTCATTTATTTCAAACTACTCCTACAATGTTGGTGTGATTCCTGTTGTTAGTCTTGACCTTGAAAAAATAGATGTCAAACAAGTATGAAAGAACAAGAGGTGGGTTATTTTACAAGCTGGTATTATCCACTGATATCGGGATTAAAGCCTCCTTACAAAATTATACACAACTTTTTCCTTCTGTAATGCATAACAATTGTTAATTGAAATTCCACCTAAGAATTCATCCTTCTCATCGGTTGTCACTCAGAAACACAATCCTCAGAACTTTCAATTCTGTTCTCTATTCTGCTAAATAGTGCTTTTCTTTTTTTTTTTTTTTTAAGAAATAATACTTTGTTTAGATTCAAAAGTATTTAACCTGAACTAGCTTGCAATGGGTGAATTTGCATTAACAGATTCCAGAAAAGTGTTATGTATTTCTTTATTTTCTATTACAGAACTTAATTTTTCTTGCTAAGAATTGCTGATGATTGTAGAAAGAATTTTAACTGTTCCATTCACATGTTTATACACGTTATCTATTTATATATAAACTCATGATATACAGTTATGCAGAGGTGCTTACCATTTTATTTTGCTGCTTACTTTTGTATTATCTTTAGAGAAGAAAGGAGTGCAAGATTATAAATTTTAAAACATCTAGATACCAATTAAAGTACTAAAAACTATGAATACAGTCTTCTTGTATGGTTTTATAGGTTTTGTAGCCATATAATGAAATATAAAAATACAAAGAATGCTCCCTAAAAGACTAACAGTCTACTCTGCCCTTGGTATTTTTCTGAATTCATTTTCATAATTATTTTTATTATTATTTTTAGGCATTTACTGTTGCATGAGTTACGACATACTTTCAGTTATTTATCAAGCATCTCTGACACAGAGAAGGCAGGGTTCTCTTCTATACCTGGAATGCAGGAGAGACTTGAATGTCATCGCTTATAATGTATTATCTCCAAGAGATTTCATGGACAGTAACAAGCCCCGTGAGTCTACATGGGTTTTCTCCATGCAGTGAAAACTTGGGTGGATCTGGATATAGACAACCTTAGTTCCACTAAGGTAATGGCTTATCTAATTTCCAGTGATCTTGCTTGACACTAACAGTCATAAGAAGTGGACTTTTGAGTCCAATGACACCCACCAAAATCTTCCTAATAGGTAGCCTCCAAATACGTTCCAAGATAGAAGAGAAGGGCATTGACTGCCTATATTATTAAAAGGTGTTTAGTTAGCTTTAAAAGGTCAGCACCCATAGAAATAGCTAGAAAATATCAAATGTTATGCTGTGTTCTAAACTGCCAGCATGCTACAGAAAGATGCAATGCATTACTGTGCCATGATAGTCAACCAATACATTTATTCTGTACTGTTACATTTTATGCAGGAAAGTCTGATTTAGTAACACAGAAAATATGTCCAAGTTAAGACAAGGATATTTATAGCAACCATTCTACTCAATAAACCAGTGCTTATTTTGTTTGGAGTGTCAAAAACACTTTACACTACAAACAGGATAAATGTTGACAAGAAGATATTACAGTAATTAGTAAGTAGTCACTGCTCTTAAAGATCCTTAAAGTTAAATACAAACACAAGCAATCACTACAATCATGAACACATACAAAAAATGATCAGCATTTAGGGAGTTTCAAGAGTGAAGGGTATTAGAAAGCAATGAACGGAATTTGGAAGTATGTATCTCCACATGCTTGAAAATTAGACTGTCTTCCTTCAGATCTCTAAAGTAATATTCGATCCATAGATCTGGCTTACAGTTTCTCCTTCCTTATTGCATATTTTCAGTACATAAGTATTTTATTTGCTGTTCATTTGTATTCCAGTGATGTTAACAGCTAGGTTTGTTAGCTACGTAGAAGAATATGTTGGTTGTATGAGTTCCAGTTAAAATGCAAAGCAGTTCACGAGAACTTCAAGGTATGGAACATATAAAGATTACTTTCCCATGTATGGAATGTTTTAATAAACCAATACTATTTTCTGATTTCTTATTAAGGGAAATACAACATCAAGATAAGAAACTGCACAGAAGTACTGAAGTGGCAATGCCAAAGGTATTTTCCAGTAGCATTTATTTTTCACATCTTCTTGCCTGTTACTCCTTGGGCTCTTCCTTGCCAGTTTCTTAAATCACATTTACTACAGAAAGCCTCAGGACCTTCACTCTTCTGCCTTTGGAATTTGCTTTTGCTAGCATTTTAAGAAACTATTCTCCTGCTACTTCAAAAATCTATCAGAGTTACCAGAATTGCTCAAAACAAGACCCAGGCACTTCTATGGAGGCTAATAGGTAAGAGACCATGTTCCATGCACTGTGCTAAACAAGCTATCAGGCTGTGCACGTTGGTTGGTAACCTTCAAACATCAACTGACAAAAGCACCGTAATTCTCTTTGGAATTCTAATGTGTTTTGCTGTAACATCAGTGTGGACTACATATTAAAAAACACTATATTTTTTTGCAAATTGCTTCTCCCATTGACTTAACATCACAAGTACATTTCTTCTTATTTCATTTGTAATACAGACCACATAAGAGCACTCCAAAGTTAATTAAAGCCAAGGGAAAAAAGAATGAAAGCCTTAATGGGAGTCAGACATGTTTGGATATTCCCATAAAACAAGCTGAGCATATTAGGACAGCCACAGTTTCCACAACAAATGAAAGAAATAAAAATACCCTGTAAATTTATATTTTGGGGCAGTCTGCTGGCCCAATAAACCTCGAATTCTCATAATAATGCAAATCTGTCAATAAACAGAAAGTCTTTTTTTCTCCTCACATGTATGTTTCATCTTGATATAGCTATGACTGGCTTAGATAAGCTTATAAACAAACAGGCCTCACTGTGGAGAATTGTTAAATAAGAATTTCTTCCTCTGTAAAGTATTATTTTCACGTCTAATTTTCCAGTACTTGGGAGCAAGAATTTCCAATGAACTTAACAACGAGATATTCCTCTAAGTGCAGTAGAAGCATTGAATTTAAAGACAGTAAGTTACTACTTTATGTAAAAATAAGACACTATCATGAGCAATGGCTCAGCCCATAGATATAAATTTTAGTGATAGACAGATAAAAGCAGGCACAGTATCATTCCTCATACACTAATACAGGGATTCTCTCATGTAACTGCTCTCACTATGAAGTTTCCAGTGGCAAAGTAATTTATCTGCTATAATTTATCTGTAATTTGCAGATACGTTTAAAAGTGTGATTAATATTTATATAGAGTTTTTTAATTCCATTTTTTTCAAACCCCCCCCCTTTTTTTTTTTTTAACTGACCGTATTCTTTAAATAAAATTTGTTTCCTTTCATCTTTCTGGTTACTGTGACAAGGATAATATACACATAACTATTAATATCAAGAACTGCCTTGCAATAATATTGTGTTATACCACAGTATATGTCTTTCTGAAAAGAAATTTAAACTCTTTTACACTTCTTTAATAGATCACAACATATATGCCACAGGGAATAGCAGAGAAACATGTAAAAATGTGTCAGCTTTTTACATATTCTCTTAGTTTATAAAATAGCTCATGCTTTAATTTTTCAAAGCTTTTTAATTCAACATTCAATTTGCATGCAAATTGAAATGTTTCAAAGCACAATATATTAAGATTTCTATCTTCATCTCTGTAATTCCCCTCTTCTCCTTTCCTTCAATATCTATACAAATTCTTCCTAATGAGACTATTTTAACAACTTGCATGAAGTAGTTTGCTGCAATTTTCCTCCTTCGAAAATAATTGCGAAGGTTCTTTTCAAACAGATAGCCATCATTTCACTGTAAAGAATCCACAACCTCTTGTGGTTGTTTAGTAGACAAAATTAAAGCAGCACAATCTTATTAAATGGTATGCCTGGAAAGATTTTTATCTCTCTTTTTAAAAGAGTGAATGTTAGAAACAAATTCTGAGGAAAACATACAAACATTTGCCTTTGTGCACCAGTCAGTGACCAGCTTCTTCTCAATCAATAACCTTATTTTCTGTTCATTAAAAGCATTTTAAAACATCTAAACTCTTGGTACATTCAAAAGCGATAGTTAAAATGTAGTAAAAGATAATTAGTTTATTAGTTAGACTAGGTTTCAAACACTTTTTCTCCAATTGGAAGATGAGAAAATGAATTTCCAGGTCCAGGGTATGATGGGTACATTTCCTTTTGTGGAAAGAGACCACTGTGAAGCAATGTTTTTTCATTTTTCTCCTGTATTTCAAAGTAATATCTCTAAGTATGTTTCATTATTTTTAAATACCTTCCTCTTCTGGAAGAACAAAGACTCATGGAAAAAACATTCTGGTCCGGAAGTGATAAAATACAGTTTACTGACCACTCAGCTATACTAATACTAGAGAGCCTGTAATTTATTAAGAACCCCAAGAAGACAGTGTATGAAGGAAAAGCACTGTAAATTGAAATGAACAAAAATGAAGCTGTACTTAGGCAAAAACAGCTGAATTCCCCACTGTCCAGGCATAAAGGACTCTCATGCTACTGCTCAAAATTAGCAAGAACAAGCAGGCTGTTTACTCCAACTTGATGGGAAATAGGAGAAACAAGAAAAAGGAAATCACAGCAACTTGAGCAATTTTTAAATCAACATATACTCTGAAGTATTACTGAAGAAGAACAGTGACATTGTTCTGTTTTATAACTTCTAGAAGGAAATCAAGTCTGATAAAGACAAGTAATTGAGATTTTACATTTGCAGAGATTAACTGTAGTGTTTGAAACTAAGTGGAAAATTGAAAAGCACTGAGAAACAAAATAATTGTGTCTGTGGCAGAAAGAACTAGAAAAAAACACCCTTAGAGATTATGCACAAAGAACTGCAGTCCATTTTCTCTTAGTCCACTTACCCAATGAACTATTTATGTATTTTAATATAACTCATATAAATTCTTTTACTTCAGCAGACTACAAATCCCTCCCAGGCAATTGCCCTAATAACCAAAACCATAGAATCAAGCTTGCTCACTTTCTCTCTGGCCTTAAATAAATATATAATTATTCTCGAAGAGGTACAACAAACTCAGCATACCTAACGATTCAAAACAGCCCTTCTCAGATCTTAAAAACATATGGCACATATGATACATATTCCACCAGGAGGAAAGAGAGCTGATTCTTGGTTTCTCATATTCTGATAAATGATTTAAACATGGTGAGACTGACAGAAGAGGAAGGTCCTGACTTGAACTGCAGATGATCTAGCTGTCGTCCTCCAAAAACATTTACAAGAACTAGTTTATATCTGTAGCCCCTGCTTAGTGCCTTGGTGTCACCTAGCTGCCTGCAAGGTCGCTCTGGTCATACTAAGGAGTTAGCTTCTATGTACCAAAGCTCATAAACCTCCAGGGTTAAGTGCAACTGAGCAGATATAGGAGCAGTATGTTTTGGACACTGGCAGTTGGGCAGCACTTTTAGGTTTAAGCTCTTACAATTTAGTATAATGCTCTTTTGCTCACCTCTGAAACCGACCCAAGGTGCTTTGCTCTTCAAATAATTTGCTTACACATATTTGAACACTAATGTCTGAACTACACTGTGCAGGGACAATTTTTTAATTTAAAAATTAGTGATGGATTTAAAAAGTATGAGACCACCAGCATGACAATATTGTAGAGCACATACTGCTTTTTAAGACATGCTAAGAATTTTGCTTTCATCAGACAGACTAGGAGAAGGGGAGTCTCAGAAAAAGTGTCAGAAAAATTAGCTTGATGGAAGGCATCAACGATCACGGCTGCAGTAACAAGACAGTGACTAGGACAGTTTAAACATGCAAGACAGTTTAATTACATGAGCAAAGCAGGGTTTCATCCCTGAGGATTTTTTTCCTGCTAATTTTTTCTTACTTAGTAATCACAAGAACAAAGGTTGCTAGAGTGTGCTGTGGGTGGGAGGAAGGAGGTTGAATATATTTTCAAGTGTTTTGCTAATGGAAATATTCTAAGTCATGGATTTCCAGCACACTTTCTTTTTGCACTACGTGATATAACAGCAGTTTTCAGAATGGGTGGAGAAAGTCTGTGGAGACTGAGTTGGCTAATGAGGTCCATGACAAAACAGAGGTGGATGTAGGAAGCAGAGAAGGGCCCCTAGATTAGAAAATAACTGAATGAAGTAGGTGGGTTTTTTTTTATTCAGGATAAGTGGTAGAAAGCAACTCTGAGGGATGAAAGAAATAGAAACGGATGCTAGTTCTAGCAGATGAAAGAAATGAAGAAGTGAGTCATCTCCTCTGAAAGTAAAGTGAGTTTTTCAGAGGGAGGAATATGGAACAGTGTGTGCCATACTTCCAACACTCCAGAGAAAAAAGGATAAGGAAATCAGGGAAGTCAGGCACATGATAAAAGTCATTATTTGCTGATAAATAAGATCAGCTTCTAAATGTAATTTACCCACAGAGATCAATGCAAATCACAGAATCGTCTAGGTTGGAAGAGACCTCCAAGATCACCTGGTCCAACCTCTGACCTAACACTAACAAGTCCTCCACTAAACCATATCACTAAGCTCAACATCTAAATGTCTTTTAAGGACCTCCAGGGATGGTGACTCAACCACTTCCCTGGGCAGCTCATTCCAATGCCTAACAACCCTTTCAGTAAAGAAGTTCTTCCTAACATCCAACCTAAACCTCCCCTGGTGCAACTTTAGCCCATTCCCCCTCATCCTGTCACCAGGCACGTGGGAGAATAGACCAACCCCCACCTTGCTACAGCCTCCTTTAGTGTACCTATAGAGAGCGATGAGGTCTCCCCTGAGCCTCCTCTTCTCCAGGCTAAACAACCCCAGCTCCCTCAGCCGCTCCTCGTAAGACTTGTTCTCCAGACCCCTCACCAGCTTCGTTGACCTCCTCTGGACTCTCTCGAGCACCTCCATGTCCTTCCTGTAGCGAGGGGCCCAAAACTGAACACAGTACTCGAGGTGCGGCCTCACCAGAGCCGAGTACAGGGGCACAATCACTTCCCTAGACCTGCTGGCCACACTGCTTTTTATACAAGCCAGGATGCTGTTGGCCTTCTTGGCCACCTGAGCACACTGCTGGCTCATATTCAGCCAACTATCAACCAGTACTCCCAGGTCCTTCTCTGCCAGGCAGCTTTCCAACCACTCACCTCCCAGCCTGTAGCTCTGCTTGGGGTTGTTGCGCCCCAGGTGCAGGACCCGGCACTTGGCCTTGTTGAACTTCATGCAGTTGACCTCAGCCCATCGGTCCAGCCTATCCAGATCCTCCTGCAGAGCCTTCCTGCCCTCGAGCAGATCGACACATGCACCTAACTTGGTGTCATCTGCAAACTTACTGAGGGTGCACTCCATCCCCTCATCCAGATCATCGATAAAGATATTAAAGAGGACTTGCCCCAGTACTGAGCCCTGGGGGACGCCACTAGTGACCGGCCTCCAACTGGATTTGACTCCATTCACCACAACTCTTTGGGCCCGACTATCCAGCCAGTTTTTAACCCAACAAAGCGTACACCAGTCCAAGCCATGGGCAGCCAGTTTCTTGAGGAGAATGCTATGGGAAACGGTATCAAAAGCCTTACTGAAGTCAAGGTAGACCACATCCACAGCCTTTCCCTCATCCACCAAGCGCGTCACTTGGTCATAGAAGGAGATCAGGTTCGTCAAGCAGGACCTGCCTTTCATAAACCCATGCTGACTGGGCCTGATCGCCTGGTTGCCCTGTAAGTGACTCGTGATGACACTCAAGATAATCTGCTCCATGAGCTTCCCTGGCACTGAGGTCAAACTAACAGGCCTACAGTTCCCCAGGTCTACAAAAAATGTAACCACTGCTCTTCCAGCTCAGCCTGGTCTTGTTCTTTGTGGAACATCCGGCTCCTCAGCTTTAGTCTCGATGAAAGGTAGAATCACACTAGTTTCAGCATAAGAAAGACTTGGTTGCACTGTCCTGGTGACAGCTAACATTCCCTCTGCTCGCCAAAGCTGGAGAATATTGGGCTGCATCAAATAGAGATCTCATGGAGAACACGTCAGAGCAGAGTAAAAGTGTGAGAATACAAAGTAATAGAGAAACTGCTATGTACTGACTGTAAACCCCTACCCATCCTGGAGCTGGGTGGAGGAATCTGGAGTGAAGAAATAAATTTGAGCCTGGGAAGTGGGAGAAAAAATATTGTTCTAATATTTTCCTATGTTTCTCACTACCTGAATCAGTAACTAATCTTCTATTTTAACTGCAATAAAGTAAGTTAATTTGCCCCAAACTGAGCCTGTTTTGTCTGAAAAAATGTTTGGTAAGCAATCTCCTTATCTCAACACACAAGTTTTCTCATTCCTGTTCTTCCTATTTTCTCCTCCTGTCCTGATGAAAGAGAGTAAGCAAGCAACTGGGTGGGATTTTGGCTGTTAGCCAAGGCTAATCTACCACAATCTCAATGTCCACTCATATAGTCTGTCTGAATCTAGTTTCTTAGGGTGTCTAGGGGGATGTTACAGGTGACCGAAGTTTTACTGAAGTCAAGATAAATGTCCATTGCTCTCCCCTGGCCTGTCTTCTTGCCTTTCTTCAGCATGATTTGCTTACATCAAGTCCTCAGGAATCTTCCCCCAGACCCTCCCAAGTGGTTAAAGTACCTCTTGAGGACAAGGGCTTATAAATATAAAGTTTATTCCTATTACTTGAAGATAACCTTAACTACTATTTCTTCCTGCTCAGAGTGTTTGTAGCTGACACCCACCACAGTGTTGTCCTTGTTGGACTGCCCTCTAATTCTGCACTACAAACCCTCAGCTGCCTCATCATACATCCTTAGGGCATAGCCCCATGCATTCCCACTGCTCTCTCACACAGGTCACTCCTCCTCCCCACCCTGACCTACCTATAAGGCATGCATTCATCCCTTTCAGCACTCTAGACGTGTGAGCTATCCCACAAGACATCATCCCCACCACCACCACTCTTTGATCATAGTCAGAATTTAACTTTCCAACTGCATGCAGATCTCTAGTTCTTCTTATTTGTTCTCCAGTTCTTCTTATTTGTGCTTTTTTTTTTTTTTTTACTTTTTCTTTTCCCCTGAGCTGCATGCAATAAACATACAGAGAGTTGCCAAGCCATTCTTATTTCCCAGAAACAGTATGAGAACTGTGACTGTAAATTCTGCCTGGTAGGCATCTCTTTATGTGGACACACTTGGGGTGTGCTCACTTCAGCCCTGGTTTGTTGGTTTCAGGGTTCCTTCTGTCCACATCACTCCCCATACTTACCTTGCCAACATGGTCTACAACTTCTCACTTCACTGTTGGTCATATTCTCCCCCCACCCATCACTCCTAGTTTAAAGGTCTTCCTGCCAGGTTGCCTAGTCTGCTGGCAAAGGTTTGTTTTTTTTCGTCCCACCTAGTCACAGGAATCCTATTTCTTTCAAGCAGTCCTTGACCCTCTTCTAAAAGGAAGGTCATAAAAACTAAAGCTTATTCTATTACTGACATAAATATATGTATAAAAAAAGAAGGGAAGGCATCCTACCACCAGCAAATATATTCATGAAGATTATTTAACAAACATTAACACAGCATGGATGGCAAAACAGTAGAGTTTAAATGAACTTTAAATTGCATAGATTAGTATGCAGTGCTTAGAATATGCATTTAGAAAAACTAAATGATGCTACTCTCCTCCTAATGTTCTTGTATTGTTGAGTACAAGTACATAGAATTCTGATTAATGTATTTCTCTGATCTGCTATAGCAAAAATACTAATTTTTAGTTCTTTACTAAGAAAGAAATCCGTAATCCTCTCAAATACAAATTTTCTTTGAAATCTTAGGAAGAAATAATACAAAAAATTTGATCCACCTAGATATATTAGGAAAAACTACAACTTAATAACCAGCAAGGAAAGTAAAAGAGTTGCACAGGTACATTGGGATACCTTTTCTATGATACTTTTAATCATAATTTAAAAGAAATCTCAAGAGGACTTTTACACATTTGTTTCACTATTATCTAAATACCATCATCTAGCTATTTGAACATGACTTAGTCCTTATACTCAGGTAAATTTCTGAGTACTGAATAAAATTCACAGTAATGTCTTTTATTGTATACATCCACGCTATAGATAAGAACCAACTTCTGTGTTCCACTTTTACAGTACAATTTGCTACTCTATAGATCAACAAAATGGCCCACCAAACACTGTTTAGCACTTAACACACAGTAGCAGACTGTCTCTTTATCTCACTGAACAAACATACAGCAGTAATAAGGTTCAGTAACAGCACACATGCTGGATGACTGTTTGATATGAGATTTGACAGCATCAAAGGTGTCAGCAGGTGCAAGGAAGGGGATGTGCTATACCAGGATATTTTATGCATAGTTATATTTTGTAAGCATGATTCAATATCCTCTTCTAAAAATCATGGATTGCATTCCAGGAAAGTGTTAAAGACAGTGAGGAGACAGAAGGACTACATGCCTTTTTTAAAGCAAACCCAGGTGTAAAAAAAAAAAAAAAAAATGCAACCAAGAGTAGAAGTATGATTTCTTTTTTTTTTTTTTTTTTGAAACACTTTAGATATGATTGTATAGCAAAAGAAAAAAAGTTAAACATTCCAGGGGCAATTAAGGATTCTGAAGTAACTTTAATACCGCAAATTGGCATGCCAAAGGAAATCTGCAGTATCTAAACATTTGTTTTTAATCTCAAAACAGTAATGCATAAAAGATGCTAGAAATATGTAGAACTGAAATGAGGACTTGCCTGATTTCATTACAATGAAATGAATGCAGTTCACTGCCAGGGTTTAGCCACAAGGGAATAAATGTGCTTTCTGGTGGATACCACCTTGCCAGAAAATCTGTACATAAATGGAGATGAAGACATCATTTACTGTGGTGAAGTAGGAGAGCAGCCAAAACGATTAAAACCAAGAACCTTGTATACACACATTTGTATGTTTATATGCACATATGTACATCTATATGGACACACACACACAGCCTACCATCTCGAAATTTTCTATTATCAGTGTATGAAGCTGTAGTACAATTTTCATTATTAACAACATTTACTTTTTCTTCTGACAAAGCCTTTCAAATGTAAAATTGCTGGCCTAGTCTACTAAAACACTATCTCACATTAATACCTTGCAAAATTAGGAAGTGCATTCAAGAGACAAATGCTTGATAAAAGATAAACAGAAAGAGACTAATTATTTGAAATCTGACTAACAAGTTTCTGAACCCCACCTTATACAAGAAAAGAATTCCAAGAAACAGATATACCAGTAAAGAAATCCCCATCTAGGTCAGACCCCTATCAGCAAAGGATTCTACCGACTGTGGAGTTCATATTAATTATCTCAAAGAAAATAGGGTGCATCAGCAAAAGCAGTTTCCTCATTTAATTACATTAACTACACTTGGGGCTCTTCCTCTTATATAACAAGTAAGTTTCCTGTGAGTAGTGGAATTAAAAACAGTTTCCTAAGAATGAGTGTCCTTTATTCTTCCCTATATCCAGACTCCATGCACTAACAGCTTTATCTTCTCTTATAGCCACCACACTATGGGCAAGAAGCAGCATGTGTTATGGCTAGCCTACTGATATATGTAACCTAATTTGTCACCTTGTTACTGCTCAAAAAAAAAAAAAAAAAAAAAAACACTTTAATGGGTGATTGTTTTCTTGCCTTTTCATCATTAACGAGGGGAACTAACTGGGACTCTCTTCTCTACTAAGTTAACAATACCTACAAAAATTTTCAAGACCCTTAAAACCTTTTCCCTTTCTGTCAAAATGGATTTAAATTGTCTGAATTTATACCTTTTTTAGGTGTTACAGCTACAGAACACAATTGGAAAAGCTTTGTTTCGTGATTTCAAGATTCAAAAGCATACTCTGACTTTTAGCAAAAGAAAAGTACCCATGTCAAATATGCTCTCAGACTTTAAAGACAATAATAATCTGTCCTTCAGCATCAGAAATAGAAAATACCAATTTTAAAGTTAGTCCTTGAGACTACCTTCAGACTAAATGGGAAGAATTAACACTAAGGTGAGCTGTGGCCTACTTCACAGTAAAACAGACATCTTAACAGATCACAGGAGTCATGTTCCTTAAATTTCCTTTAAGTGCCCATGTAGGTAATTAAATTTAGGTGAGAAAAAAATCCATTTGCATATTCTTTTAGGTAGAGCCTATATTAGTTTACACATGTAACAGAATAAGAGTATTAGGTGAGAAATAGAATTAAGAGATTAATAGTAATAGATTAGCATCATCTATATTTCAGTGCAAGGAATTACAACTGTAACAATATAAAATATTGCTATGCTAGAAATATGATTTCTAAGGTCAACAAATGTTTTTAGAGGTATTCGGAAAAAAAAAAAAGGAAAAACCAGGGAAAAGTAAACTGTGTTTTAATTAAGTAATCTTAATTTTAAACTTTGGAAAGCATATTTTGGAGTATTTCATAATAAGCAATGGTTGATCCAGTCTGAAAAACTGTTTAATTCCCCAATCTTCTGAAGTTCTGAATTTGTCTCAATTTCAATAAAAAGTGACAAAAACGTCTTAAGTTATACAAAGATTTAAAAAAATAACTCCTCCCAGTGCTTAACTTAAAATACAGTATGACATATTTTTAATGGTGCATTAATAAAATTCTGGAATTTTAATGTGAGCTTTGTTCTGAAACTGAATACAACATGTAGACCTTCTACTTAAGAAGAAACTCAGAAGAGAATTTAGAATTTTAGTCATTCTGAAAGACTGCACTTAATTTAACAATTAAAAAAAAAAAAAACCACTGGTTATCAGATGCCTTAGACAAATATATTAAAATCAAGGGAAAAAACTGTAACATGCTAGATATCTAAGCAGAAAAGCTCCTCAAAATATCATCTAATACATAAAACTGATCATTTTCTCCCTCTAGCAAAGAGATAACAGCTAATCATGGAAAGTTCAACTGTGTTAACAGTGACTTACAGCATCCTCATGAAATTGAGTTGTAGAGTTCTGTTCCTGAACTGCAAGAGACCTAACCTTTTTTCTAAACCCTTGAAAAAATCTCTGTGCGATAAATGCTAAACATTTAAATCAACTTTATAATGTCAACAAGATTATGATGCAAAGGCTTCAGACATTATTTTGACTTCTTTTCATAGGAGGTGTCAAGCCCTCCTTCAGAACAAAGTGGTACAGGTAGCCGGGCCTTGTTTTCTCCAGCAGATCCACTATAAAATGCAAAGAGCTTAAGTTCAGATATTAACATATTTATTAACTTCTAAAACTGACAGCCAAATACTTTACATAATGGCATTTAAATACTAACAAACAATGTTTCTGCAGGCAGGAAAATGTCTATGCTTCAACCAGGTACACTATTCTCGTTTACTGATTCAGCAATGGTTTCCTCCACAATTTCTCGCTTACAGACTACAGAATGCAAAAAGGGACTAGAATAAAATACATAGTGTATTTTTACTTAATATTAAATATGCCATGCATATTTACAATTTTAAACAGTGATGGACTAATCTGGTTGCCAGCACTACTATCTGCTCTCTCTGCTCATGCACTACCATGCGCTCTCAGATTCCTCATTTATGTTATTTTCAATTTGACATTTCCTCAACTACCTCACTTCTACACCTGTTTACACCAGTTCTGGTGACAAATGAATCGGTTGTGTTTTCGTGCAGATTCCAACTTACTCTTCCTGTATCTAAGGTTCTGATATTAATCACGTCTACTTCTCTCAATGCTAATCACTATTCTAACTATCAGTATTTATGCTGACATCCTGATACCATTTTTTAAATCTTCATGTTACTTTTGAGTTTGATACTGCTGTCCCTACTCGCATCATAAAAGATGGGGTAGGGCACCTTTGCCCTTTACATTCTTATTCAGCCATCTTAACCACACCACTGGTGCTACTTCCAATATTGCTCCTTTTCTTCCAGAACCCATCCTATATATTCAGCCCAGTCCCAGCTTATCTATGACCAGTCTCAGAGGAGGAGATCCAGAAGAACCCTATGCTGAATTAATTACATAAGCAACATTTCCTTCCTTTGTATTATATTAACATCAAAAAAACTTACAATACAAATTCACTGCCATAACTAAACCTAATGTAGCCATTTGTGTCCTCAGTACACAACATAATCCAGCATAATGACATTACTAAAACATTTTTATTAACTTCATTAATTTTATTGAACTCCAATTCAAGTATTGGTTTTCCTTTTCCTCCACCCAAAAAGCATGCTAGAAACATCAAGTGCAACAAGAAATATTATAGGCTGATTAACCTAAATTAGTCATTAGTAATTGTAAAGAGAGTAATACTGGAAAGCATTATAATCAGCATTAGATGGAGTAACTCCCATTGCCATTAAAGTGAATTAAGCATTTAACAACTCTAAATTAAGTTGCAAGGAAAGGAAGAGTGTTTCTATAATGTCAGTCACACTGACAACACTCCATCAAGTAACAAGAACTGGGAAGAGCTAAGGTTGCTGGAGGAGAAGGGATGGTAATGTGTTTCCTGTGGATTTAGTGAAGAAATCCCATTAAAACCCAGTGAAGGATCACATTAGGAAAAAAAAAAATGGAAAAAACTTTCCATTTGTATGTGTAAAAACGTTCCACTTATATGTGTATATACTTAAGAGTGAAAGCTGACAAACATCTGTGTAAAAACATGCAAGCAGCTGACATGCAGTAAAAGCAAAGCCGCACTGTAATTATTTATTAGTCACTGTGAGCATTTCCACACTTCTTTCGGTATGTTTGTACAGAAGCTGCAATATCACCACTTCCTGCTTTAACTACCCAATTGTAGCAACAATGACTAAGGAAGCTATTATTTCTGTCATGCTTTTGTTAACCTGGGGCTAGGTAATAAGCCAGTTTAATATTATTTTGTACAGCCTTCTATAGTCAATATTTGAAGATCCAGTTTGCCAGACAGATAATATCTCGATAAACATACAAACTGACCCTTGATGTAGCCAAGATGAGAAGGCACATATCTGCCACTTGGATACCACATTTATTAAATTGTTCAAATATCTATTGACGATAAAAAAACTTGTTTTGAAAAGACAAGCTTTTATTTCTGTAAATCACAATTCTAGTCATTTTTTATTACTATTTGAAAATTCCAGGGTGCTTGTTCTGCTTGACTGCCCTGTTTCCTTTTACACTGCTTTTCCTGCTTACAAAATGTAATTCCAAATAAACTGTAAGAAAATACTGTTTATATCTCTGTATAGTCTACTGCCTTCAACTTCAATATATTTGGATCAATTTGTGTGTTATGAACCAAAGGTTCTGTCCTTTGTTTCCAGTTGCATTTAGATGAAATATCATCAGCTGTGTGAATATTTGTTTCTTTCTTTTTTTGTCTCTAGATTCTTTTTCCCCCTCCAGCAGTGAATAAACTCTTTACCTGTAAATACAAAAAGCAAATTCAGATTAAAGTGCACTGCTGCTTTCAATCTAAAAAGCTCAAGACATTTTGTTATCTGAATATTAGGGGCTATTGTCAACTCTTTCTCTTAAAATTTCATGCCCCAGTTACGATCAGAGATACCCCTGTTAGAGATCACTCAGCCTAAATGAGATGGTGCTGTTGACGGTGTTGGGATGCTTCTTGATTTTAGAACTCACTTTCTACAGTAATCCACTAAAGCCCACATTTGTCACGTCTCCAAAGCATGCCTTAAAGCTTGTCTTTCTTCTCTAAGGACACCAAATAAAATGAAGCTTCCCTTTTTTTTACCTGGGCTCTTAGCCAAAATTTAGAGGCAAACTGATTGTTTCTGTTACCAAGGAGAAACTGTTGATGGTATCAGACATCTGTGAAGTAGTTCTGTTTCCTTTAAAACAGTGTACAAAGTCTTGCTTTTCCTGAAAACATCCCAAAAAAAACTAGAATCTCTAAAGGCAGTGTCCTTCAGTTTATAAATACCAAATTATTACTAAACCAGTAAATGGCCAAAAGGCCCATCACATACACACCAATTTTTAATTGTTTTATTTCAGGGCCATGCTGCTAGTTCTCCTGTGGATGTAACTGGCACTTTCTTAGTCTCTCCAGCACTCTGAAGTTGTTTTCTTTTTTTGTTGATGTTTTATATTAAAAAAAAAAGTCTATTTCTCACACCATTCCGCTCAAGAGCAGTATTACCTATAGAAACCGTTCCATCCAATTGTGTCCACAAATAGACGTTGCCAGTTTTCTGCAGTTGTTGGTACATATACAAGAACAGTTTCTCATGTCTACCCAAGGAGTAGCAGATACTACACTTCCTTTAATTGGGATTTCACTCACTCTATAAATACATTTCTGAAAGTTGTATGTTTGTTGTTTTTTTTTACATAAAAAGATGGCAAAATTATTTGAGATGCATGTTTCCTCTGACCTAAAGCAATTTGCATTTTAGACACAAAGAGAAGAAAGATTTATAGCATTTCCCTGTCATAAATGCCAGAAACTTCATACACTACAATTAAGGCTGCACGTTCACTGAATCCACAGGTGAGACTGATTTGTATTTAATTTACAAATTTGTCCCCTTATAACTTTTTTCTCATACTTCAAGAACACAATTAGTTTCCTCAAACTTTCTAGAGATAACATATTTAAATTCACTAATTTTAAGTTATCACTCCTAGCATGTTTAATGAACACCTTTTTATCCCATGACATTTAATTTGGAGATACTTCATAATCTTTAAATACATGCTTCCAAGCAACACATCTCTTCCAGCTCATCACACCTGGATGAAACAGAAATTATAGCACTATAACTAAACTACATCTTACTAATGCCTAGCTGCTTGCAGCAATAACCTCTATCACTAAATGATAGCCTCTATCACTTAGTCAGCTGAACATACGTTTCAACCATTTAAACTGTACTTATTTTCTGCAGTGAATGTCAGATAATAAGAGGTTTTGGAACCTTGGTCAGACAATCAAAGACCTGCAGCTACTCATGAAATATCTAGATACATTAGTTATACCCTTGGAAAAGACTTCGGCCAACTCATGTTATTGCATCAAGGGAGAGAAAGCAAGATCAATTATAAAAACTTTGCTTCTCCAACTTGAAACCAAAGTACCCTAAGAAATACAGTGAAGAAGTGATGAACACAGCATTTGATTAGGTGTTACTTAACATGCAACAAAGATAAGTGTGCCTTCACTAAATCATTGTTTAATCACTTAACTCAATGGGTCCTCTTACCACTTTCTCTAAGACATGTAGCACTGTTGAAAGACTATAATTAGGTACGCGAATTTTATCACATTTCTAATTCTAAAATTAATTTAGTTTTTGATAAAGAATAATATATCAAGCAGAATAGCATAGGCAGAAATTCATAGGCAGTGGAAGCAGGGACATGTATCCTGGGAATATTATAACCAGGTGTGTAGGAATGGGATCAGAAAGCTAAGACACATTTGGAGCTGAATTTGGCAAGGAACATGAAGAATATTAAGAAAGGTTTCTTACAGGTACATTGGTCAGAAAAGAAAAAATAAAGAAAAGGTCTATGTTTTGTCAATAGTTTTGCCACTGAAGTCTACCTCTGTAGCTTCTAAAGGAAATCATCCAAGCAGTCCATAAGAGTTGTAACTGTGTCCATATCCGAGTGAACCTTCATTACATTTCTCAGTTTAGGTGCACACACAGGGAACAGTGTGCCTCCTTGTAAGCTGCCAGATGCAGGAAAGTGAAAGAATGACAATTTCTCTCTGCATTAAAAGCAGTTGATCAGAATCATTCTATCTTTGTAAATGTTTCCCCATGTAAAACCAGACAGTTTTCTATTGACCCTATAAGCATTGCATTGTCAGCTGCAACACTGAACAAATTAGATGAATTAGCTTGAGTCTGAACACTCCTGAATATATGTCCCATTGGCAGTGTGCTTACGGGACCTCTGTACTTTAGATAATCCTCTGCATTCCCATAGATGCTAAAATTTGCAGCAAAGAGAAATGAGCATCATATGGAAAGTGCCAAGAGCAGGATGCTTTTGATTTACTCCTCTCCTCATCTTCCTTTCGGAGTCCTCTCTGGATAACAGCTGCAGTCCCAGATGATGTACTATTGGTACTGTGCTTAACAGCGCTCTCTTCAATGTTCTGAAATGACAGGAGAGCCGTCTGCGGCGATTGTGAACAGATGATCCATGGCAGAATGTTCACTCATGAGGCCGCCAGTGCAAACTAGACAAATGAACCATGTGCCCATTCAGTTCTTACTTTTGCTTATGTTTATACTTTACTTTCTTGATGTTTATTTTATGTTCTGATGCTGTCACATGCAGGTGTAAGATGGCTATGATATACAGGGACTTCCCTCCCGACTAATTACCCCCTTGCTTGTTTTGGTTCTTCCTTCACAAGTTCTCTATGCTCCCTTATTAAGAGATTATCAAATACATATATGTATACATATAAATTCAATGCAAGCTGCAGCTGGCTACACTAATAAATAAAACTTTTTGAAGTCCCCAGAAAAAACGATTTGATAAATGTTTTGTCCAGGTGCGCTAAACAGCAGTAGGTACCCATTTTCCCTCTGAGCAGTCTGAACAAAATAGTTCTAAGCGTTATGATTAGACAAGATATTTTCCAGCACAACCTACCAGCTACCCTCCAGCTACCAGGATAATCAGAGAAGTCAGGAAACAGTACTGCTTGCCTGCAGCCTGACCTTTCACTCAGAGAAAGCCAGAATGAGTCCTGCATATTAAGCCAATTTCAGCTCTGAATCAGCTCTGTTTTTAATGTATATTATTGAACAAAGAAGAGTAGCCCATTGTTTTCGGAGTTTCATTTTTGTTAAAGGATCTTTGCTGATACAGAAAATCTGGGCAGGAAAGCTGTTTGGTATTTTTCCATTTGAGGTCTGTGCCTTCTGTGTAACACCAGCTTTGGAATCCTCCTCAGTAGGTTAATGGTACCACATCATCATTCTCAATTAACCTCAGTTTCCATTGTCTTCCTGTTTCAGTTCAGAGAACACAGTAGCCTTGAAGCTTTATGGTCTAAACAAGCTTTAAGACAAAAATAGAATTCACAGCCAATAACTTCCTAAGTAGCTTGAATTCCAGAAGCAAAAGAAAATGTTTTATATTTCTTTCTAATCTGAGATTTTTTTATTTTTTTTAATAAAAAGGTTATCTCCATTCCTACCAAATAATACTAATAATAAGAAGATAAATGTTTGTCCAAGTGGTATTTCTCATATACCAGAAAAAAAAAAAAAAAAAAAAAAAAAAGAGCCGTTCAGCCTGAAACCTATCTACACAGCCCGGTATTTTGGGTTCACTTTGATTCTAAGAAGTGGGTAGATTCCATGTATTTTGATCACTAAAATAATTAGAGTGATCTTTTTTAATAAAAAACTTCAAAACTATGTCTTTAGGTTAGAGGTTAGAAGCAAATTCTTTACTATGAGGGTGGTGAATCACTGTAACAGGTTGCCCAGAGAAGCTGTGGATGTCCCATCCCTGGAGGTGTTCAAGGCCAGACTGGATGGGGCTTTGAGCAACCTGGTCTAGTGGGAGGTGTCCCTGCCCAATGGGACACCATTTTGTGATTCTTGATGCAGGAAATGGATGTTACTCTTTCAAGTTCTTTTTAATTTACAAAAATATGCTTTAAAAATTATCCAATACAGCATACGCAAGTCATCTGAGATATTTATTTAGTACTCCTTGTGCATTCTTACTAGCTTCCTACCCATCTACCCGTCCTCACAACATCCACTTAATAGGGTTTACTTTAGGAAGCTAATTAGCAGCTACACACTTCTGCAGATGCCTAATCATAAAACGTACGTTTCTACTATTGATGTCTACTAGCAGTTTTTCTTCACTAAGGCCTGAAAGAATCACCCTTCTGGTTAACTTATGGCTGAGCTTCAATGATATCCATGAAAATAACTACTTCCCTGCTTATCTCATGTTAAGGGATGTAACTGAGTTTTAGTTAAACTGAAAGGTCAGCAAATAGTAGGCCTGACCTGACCACAGTCACCTGGCCTGCTGGAGCTTGGGAACGTTAAGACATTCATTTATGTGAAGCAACTTAAACCAAGTCTACCCCCAGATATAAATTATTCTAGCTTAAGGCTTTTATTTTTTTCCACATAAATTGTATCATTTTTCATGGAATAATGCAATATTCATTTGGCTACAGTAAGAGAGACTGTTACCCACTAGCTATGACATTCACATGAGAAAGAAAAAGGGTAAGGCAGGCACCACCTAGACAACTGCGTATTTCGGCAGTAGTTGAAGATACTCTCTTCCACTATAAAAAATACCTCACAATATGAGAATGAGTCATCTTCCCCAAACTCTCCTATACCCTTGTAGATCACATTCTTAACAAATAAAGGTTTGATTTGCATAGGAAAGAATTTGAGCTCAAGCCTCTCTCATTATATCCTAGTGGCTATAAGATTTACCTGTATTTACTGTAATGAGCTTTTTCCTTTTGCACTTGGAAGGGCAATTAACCTGACTCTAAGCAAAGATCCGTGAACAAACTTCAGTCCTGAATCCCTAGTAGGTGCAGGTAATATCTCCTGATTTAGACAGGCACTGTAATAAACTATTTCTCCTTTAAAAATCTCATGCTCCAAATTTGCTTTTGAGAAGTCTCTTTAGTTTCTTTAGATACACGTAACTGATTCTAGTTTCCTGAGATTTGCATGACTGAAAGAAGAAAAATTTGGCAAAGTTATGGTGACTGAAGTAAGGTGGTACTGTGTTAAAAGCCTTTTTCCCACCTCCGTATTTAGTATTTCCTACTCCCTAGAGAAAAATGTATACATTATTAAAACATGTAAAACTCCTTTCAGAATTCTTGTTCCACAAAAAAATTTCCACACATGAATTTCCCAAAGACTCAGGGCATCTGAAACAGAAGTTTGTCACTGACTTACTTGTGACTCTCACCTGCAGTCCTTTTACAGGTAATGTTATTGACATCAATAGGCTTAGCCCAAAGAAGTAACAGAAGAATGAAAAGTTTAATTAGAATTTTAAAGCAGCTATCACAACGTATCGCAGAAGCGTTATGTGAGAAACCACTTAAAATTTATGAAATGCTTTTGATAGAAGAGGGTTTTCTTTCACTTCATTTAAGTTACTACAGCTTTCCAAAAGCAACAGTAGTCCAAAAAGTAGAAATATATGAGGAACTATTATACACCATATTTCTGCATCTGTTGGTGTCAACATCTGATTTTGGTTTCTAAATTAAATTTGTTCGTAACAGTGACTCATTAAGATGAAATCAGAAGCTACAAAACAGCATTACAGTATTTGTTTAGCTTGTTTTAAAGCAAAATTTTAAATCTAAAAGGATGAGCAAAAATCTGTCAGTTTTGCCTGACAGAGCTTTTTTTTTTTTTTCAGATACTGTAACTGCTATAACAAAATCCTAAAACTGACTGCTTTACAGCCACTAACCTCCTTAAACTGAAAATATACTTGTTTTGAAAAAAACATTTCCTGCTATTAACTCATCATTATTTACTTTTTTTTCCTTACAGAGGCAAGTTGCTGCAGGTCAGATAAGGATCATAGCACTCATTAAATATGCTTGATGGTGACATCATTACCACATTCAGGATCAAAATTTCAATCACTTGCATTGTACCAAGCATTGTCCTAAGGAGTAGCAGCCTTTCATTTCAGCACATCAAAAGGTAGCATTTTCATTCCATGCTGTCTGTCCCAAAGACTTAGCCACTAGCAACTTTTGGGACAGTAGTAGAGCACATTAATAACATAGTTAAAAGTCCTTATCTGTTGCACCCAGTGCAGCCCCTGGAGAGTTCCTGATGAACTATACATCAAAATCTTGTTCTCGCTCTTCCCATGCAGCATCAGAATAGCACCTAACTCAGCATTAATTTAAAAAGCAACATGCTTACAATTTATGGCCAGGGCAGAGGAGGTTAATTTGAAATTAGCAAACCAATCTACCTTACCTAGGGATAAATATCTGATGTTCCCAGAATAAGAAATTGTTCTGCATTAATCTTGACACATCATTGCATCTCTATATTTTACTTCTATGTAAATGAATCATCAGAGTCAGAAATCTGTCTTAACACTGAATAGCGAGTTTGCTATTTCTAGATCACTTTATGAAAAATAACTAATTGATCACAATTTAAGATGATAACATGCCAGTTTTTAACATCTGTGCATTACTTTTGCTCATAAACTAAAAAAGCATATTTGTTTTCCACCCAACTTTTAGGCTATTTCTTTTTAAGTTACTTAACAATTTAACCATGTATTATACTCTCAGAAACTTTTCAAGACAAGAGTAAAACCAAAATTTCTACAAATCTCTCCCATCCATCCATGTGATCTCACTGTGTGCTCATTTCTGAGTTTTCTTCTCAGATACAGCTGAAGTGCTTCTAGTTTTGATTCTCTAAGACAATACGCATTTCAAACCAATAGGGGGTTACAATTAATCTAGATGTGGTGGTTTAGCCTAGGCCACTCCATCCACTCTCACTATCCCCCCTCAACAGGACAAGGGGATATAAATCACAGGTTTGTATAAAGACCAGGTGACAATTTACCAGTTACCGTCACAGGCAAAACAACTCAACTTGGAAAAAATAATAATTTACTGCTAATTAAAATAGAGTTGTGTAGTCAGAAACAAACACAAAAACATAAAACAACACTCCACTATCCAGGCTTAATTTCACTCCTCCATTTCTGGCTCCTCTACCTCCCCTCCTCTCCAAGCTGCACAGCCAGATGGGGAATGGGGGTTTATGGTCAATCTGAAGCAGCTCCTCTCTTTTTCCTCCTTTCTCCCCACAGTTTTCCCCTGCTCCAGTGTGGGTCACAGCATAGGCTGCTGAGTGCATATGTGCTCCAGCATGGTTCTCTCCACAGGCAGCAGGGAAATACCTGCATTGCTACAGGGAAATACCTGCATTGCTGCAGTCTCTGCAGGCTGCTCCTTTTATCTGACCTTGGTGCTCACAGAGTTCTTTCTCTCAACTGTTTTTTTTTTTTTTCCATGGTTTTGCCCTTCTTAGATACACGTCCCTTTGGTACCCCTGTCTTGGCAGATAGGCTCAGCTGTGCCCTGCAGTGGGGATGCTGGAAGCTGCATGGGCCAGCCCCGGCCTCCCCTCACACAGTTGCCGTTGCAACCCCCAGCCACCACCAGCACAAGGGGAAAAAAGACGGGACTGCTCTCACTTCTCTCACAAGGAAGGTTGGTTTAGCTCTCACCATCTAGGAATGTAATTCAAGGTTACAGTCAGGGAAAAAGAATTTTACTCTCACTTCTGTTGTGTCACTCCACCAGCAAGCTGTACATAGTTTTCACATCATGGATGAAACAGGAACAATTGTGTTACAATCTATTTGCTGTTACCTCTTTTGCTCTTATGTGAAGAATCTAAATACTTAAACACAATATATTGTCCTTACACAGCAAGCATGGGACAATAAATTATCCATGCTCTGAAACTCAGGATGTACATTGCCAAACAAGAATTGTGTGTAGTTTCAGAGCTTCCTTTCTTTCACCACACCAGAACACTTCCAGAAAACCAAATAAATAAATAAGCACGTTGGCATGAAGTACACTCTCCTTTTAAATTAATTTTTTACATTATTAATGCAGTAACTGCTTAATAAATTACATTCTCTCATCCATATGTTTCCATATTATAGATATTTCCTCTATCTCTTGTTCCAAATACAGTAATAACTGTCTTGTCTCACCAGACAGGCTTCAAACAGCTTGCCCCAGTGTCCTGGTGCTCCGGTGTATTTTAGTAATAGCAATCGATTGATGTGGTAAGGCGTGGGACCTCTGCACCAACTCTTGGCAGTTGGCAAGATCGCACACCTACTATGGTGTCCACTCAGTAAGACCTCACTCCAAAAAGACTGTCCAGTTCTGGGCCCCTCAGTTCAAGAAGTACGGGGAACTGTTTGAGAAAGTCCAGTGCAGAGCCACAAGGATGATTAAGGGAGTGGAGCATCTCCATTATGAGGAAAGGCTGAGGAAGCTGGGTCTCTTTAGCCTGGAGGAGACTGAGGGGTGACCTCATTAACGTTTATAAATATGTAAAGGGTGAGTGTTAGGAGGATGGAGCCAGGCTCTTCTCGGTGACATCTAATGATACGACAAGGGGCAATGGGTGCAAACTGGAACATAGAAAGTTGCACTTAAATACAAGACAAAACTTTTTTACAGTGAGGGTAACAGAACATTGGAACAGGCTGCCCTGGGGGGTTATGGAGTCTCCTTCTCTGGAGACATTCAAACCCCGCCTGGACGCATTCCTGTGTGATGTGATCTAGGTGTTCCTGCTCCAGCAGGGGGATTGGACTAGGTGATCATTCAAGGTCCCTTCTAATCCCTAACATTCTATGATTCTGTGATCCTGTACCCCATTGGGCTACTGCAGAGGAAACACAGATGGTCAGCCTGACTTCCAGACAGCAGTTTACCAGCAAACTCAGTAGTTATGATTTAGCTTTCTCACTATACCCATCTTCACACAGACATATTCACTTTTTCATATACATGAGTACAAAAAGGGCCCCTCAACTGACTGTAATGGATTGACTTCATAATCAGTTTTTTTCGCTGTCATAATAATCCATGTACATGTTCAGAACTCTTTCTCTGCAAGATTAATTAAATTGCCATTTTTCTGCAGCTATGTACTTAAGCTAGCATAACTCAGTTCATGTGCAGTAGCTTGGTAACTCAGGTATCTATCTAAGAGTTTAGAAACAGGCAGTTGGGGAAATACAATGTTAGTATCCAGTTTTTATAGTATTATCAGTATAATAAGAAAATGGAGATCATGCATACAGCTGAAAACACGGGGTAGCAAACCAGCAGCAAAGGATGGACAACTTTTTAAATTATTAATCTACAAATAACATAATCTGGGATGAGCTGAAGCAGTTTCAAAACAAAAACAAACAAACAAACAAACAATGTATTTAGTAGACAGAAGCTCAGAGGAACAAATGTTCTTTCTTTCCCACACTCTTCTGTGAAAGACACCTGCCACCTATCCAGGTCCAGTTCCTACTCTGCCAATCAGAATATGAACTCCCACTTACCAACAGGCTGCCTGAAAAACTCAGGGAAATGGTGTATGTAGAACAGATTTTTCCCACGCTCTGCTTTTACTTGATGCAGTTGATTTACACAGATCCCCAACTGTACCTACTCTGGGAGCAAGAATGTCAAACAGGTAAGCTGCTGTTGGAAATACCATCTTTTTTCTTTTTAAATTCCTGTGGACACAAGCACCAACCAAAATATTTGTGACCAACATGCTACCCACAGAGATGGACTGCAGAAACATCAGCAGTGATACAAGTGTTGAACAGAAACTGGAATCCAGTTTTTCAGCCTCTTTTGAGTTCTGAATATCAGTGTCCTCAGACTAAATCTGAATCTAAGGTCTGAGTTCTCATCTTTAGGTGAGGATCCTAACATGAGACCCATTAAGGACATCCTGTGCAACAGCTGTTTGCTATGCTTCCAGTCGAAGCTGTCCCTATCTGCAAAAATGCCAAGTATTCCTCGAAGAGAGAGCAATTCTTCAGGACTGTAGGTAGGTTCCACTGCCAGTCATTTCTCCAGTGTTGTTTTTCTCACATGAAGCATAACATTGTCACAGAAGAGATCAAAAGTGCTTTTTCAAAAATACCTTGTAATTAGAGGCTGAGAAGCAGAAGGGTAAATTAGAGCTGAGTCTTCCAGATGTTAGAGTGCTTTTACCCAGAAGAACTCAAGTGGAAGGATACTGAGCTCCCTGTTCTATCAGTCTTGTTCTATTTTTCTGTTCTTTGCTTTTTCATATTACCCCCACACACAAACCACCCAAATAGCTGGAGGGAAAAGGGAAAATGCAGTTTAAAAAAAAAAAAAAAAGTTTTTTTTGTATTAAAGATCTGCAGTCAAGTAAATTGAAAACAAAAGGGGGGGGGGGGGGGGAGAGAGAGGTAAGATTTGCAGGATTTCCACAGCCTTCCAAACCCTTCTGAAAATATCAGAATGAAAGAGCATAACTTCAAAAACAATACTATAGAATAGAATCAGTCACTGGAATTCTCCTTTTAAAAAGATAGTTTTGGAGTTCAATACATTAGGTATCACTATAGTATATTATAATGGCAATCTAATATCTATATTCACCTACGTTGCTGAGAAAACAAATGAAAATCCTTCACACTTGGAAAAAGGATATCTACCACCTTGGCTATGTCTGAGGACTGAATTTAGGAATCCCTAAGAAGTGTTGCATCTTACATTATGAACTCAAAGATGAAAATATTGTTCCAGAAGACTGAGTAGATTTCTAACTTGGCAAATCAAAAGCTTTCATAGGTATGTTCTGTGAATGAAAAGGGATAGCAGGGAGGTATAACACAATGAATGGTGATTACACGGTTGGAAATCTAAACTACTGATTGCAACCCAGCGGCCAGAGAATGAGTAAGCATGTTGACAACCTATTTGTGTTAAAGCCTGTGTAGGCAATATCCAGGCAATTTTATAGTCAAAGGATTTCCGTTTCCATGGTTGCTAGTCTACAGCCTATGATTTGCTTTACACACACAAAACCTACAGATTAAAGCAAGGAAGACCTTTTATTTAGTCCAGTCAGATGGAAGATCATGCTATTTATTCTAATAGATGCTAGAACCAAAAAATCGTAAGCAGCCTGAAGCATTAGAATAATCCTAGAACACTGGATTTTAGTTAATTATATTTGGTTAGCTACAGAGCATGCAATGAGTAAATATATACTGAATAACTAACAAAAATCTTTCCTCTAAAGAGTTTAACAGTCGAACAGGATAAAT